>NC_090444.1:58491822-58795128 GCF_031143425.1 Pleurodeles waltl | reverse complement strand
AGCTGGGCAAAAACTTTGTCCATATGGCTGGAAGAGAGAACAGGGATGCTGTTTCTCTTGGGTTGGAGCAGGGCAGGGATGCTGTCCTATCAGCTCCACACTAGGGCAGGGATGCTGTCCTAAGTGTTGTGTTATACTAAAAATAAAGGTACTTTATTTTTATGACAATATGCCAAAGTATCTTAGAGTGTACCCTCAGTGAGAGGATAGGAAATATACACAAGATATATATACACAATAGCAAAAATATGCAGTATAGTCTTAGAAAACAGTGCAAACAATGTATAGTTACAATAGGATGCAATGGGGAAACATAGGGATAGGGGCAACACAAACCATATACTCCAAAAGTGGAATGTGAACCACGAATGGACCCCAAACCTATGTGACCTTGTAGAGGGTCGCTGGGACTATTAGAAAATAGTGAGAGTTAGAAAAATAACCCTCCCCAAGACCCTGAAAAGTGAGTGCAAAGTGCACTAAAGTTCCCCTAAGGACAAAATAGTCGTGTTAGAGGGAAAATGCAAGGAAAACACAAATCAGCAATGCAACAACGATGGATTCCTGACTGAGGGTACCTGTGGAACAAGGGGACCAAGTCCAAAAGCCACAAGCAGCTCGGAGATGGGCAGATGCCCAAGAAATGCCAGCGGTTGGTGCAAAGAAGCTCTTACTAGGCTGAAGAACTGTGAATACTGCAGGAACGACAAGGGCTAGAGACTTCCCCTTTGGAGGATGGATCCCCCACGCCTTGGAGAGTCGTGCAGAAGTGTTTTCCCGACGGATGGACGCCAACAAGGCTTGCTACACGCAAATCGTGCGTTTGGCGTTTTTGGACGCTGCTGGGGCCCAGGAGGGACCAGGAGGTCGCAAATTGGACCTGCAGAGAGAGGGGACGTCGAGCAAGACAAAGAGCCCTCACTGAAGCAGGTAGCACCCGGAGAAGTGCCAGAAACAGGCACTACGAGGATGCGTGAAACGGTGCTCGCCGAAGTTGCACAAAGGAGTCCCACGTCGCCGGAGACCAACTTAGAAAGTCGTGCAATGCAGGTTAGAGTGCCGTGGACCCAGGCTTGGCTGTGCACGAAGGATTTCCGCCGGAAGTGCACAGGGGCCGGAGTAGCTTGCAAAGTCGCGGTTCCCAGCAATGCAGCCCAGCGAGGTGAGGCAAGGACTTACCTCCACCAAACTTGGGCTGAAGAGTCACTGGACTGTGGGGGTCACTTGGACGGTGTCGCTGGATTCGAGGGACCTCGCTCGTCGTGCTGAGAGGAGACCCAAGGGACCGGTAATGCAGCTTTTTGGTGCCTGCGGTTGCAGGGGGAAGATTCCGTCGACCCACGGGAGATTTCTTCGGAGCTTCTGGTGCAGAGAGGAGGCAGGCTACCCCCACAGCATGCACAAGCAGGAAAACAGTCGAGAAGGCGGCAGGATCAGCGTTACAGAGTTGCAGTAGTCGTCTTTGCTACTATGTTGCAGGTTTGCAGGCTTCCAGCGCGGTCAGCGGTCGATTCCTTATCAGAAGGTGAAGAGAGAGATGCAGAGGAACTCGGCTGAGCTCATGCATTCGTTATCTAAAGTTTCCCCAGAGACAGAGACCCTAAATAGCCAGAAAAGAGGGTTTGGCTACCTAGGAGAGAGGAAAGGCTACTAACACCTGAAGGAGCCTATCACAAGGAGTCTCTGACGTCACCTGGTGGCACTGGCCACTCAGAGCAGTCCAGTGTGCCAGCAGCACCTCTGTTTCCAAGATGGCAGAGGTCTGGAGCACACTGGAGGAGCTCTGGACACCTCCCAGGGGAGGTGCAGGTCAGGGGAGTGGTCACTCCCCTTTCCTTTGTCCAGTTTCGCGCCAGAGCAGGGGCTAAGGGGTCCCTGAACCGGTGTAGACTGGCTTATGCAGAATTGGGCACATCTGTGCCCAACAAAGCATTTCCAGAGGCTGGGGGAGGCTACTCCTCCCCTGCCTTCACACCATTTTCCAAAGGGAGAGGGTGTCACACCCTCTCTCAGAGGAAGTTCTTTGTTCTGCCATCCTGGGCCAGGCCTGGCTGGACCCCAGGAGGGCAGCTGCCTGTCTGAGGGGTTGGCAGCAGCAGCAGCTGCAGTGAAACCCCAGGAAGGGCAGTCTGGCAGTACCAGGGTCTGTGCTACAGACCACTGGGATCATGGAATTGTACCAACAATGCCAGGATGGCATAGAGGGGGCAATTCCATGATCATAGACATGTTACATGGCCATATTCGGAGTTACCATGGTGAAGCTACATATAGGTAGTGACCTATATGTAGTGCACGCATGTAATGGTGTCCCCGCACTCACAAAGTTCAGGGAATTGGCTCTGAACAATGTGGGGGCACCTTGGCTAGTGCCAGGGTGCCCTCACACTAAGTAACTTTGCACCTAACCTTTACCAGGTAAAGGTTAGACATATAGGTGACTTATAAGTTACTTAAGTGTAGTGTAAAATGGCTGTGAAATAACGTGGACGTTATTTCACTCAGGCTGCAGTGGCAGGCCTGTGTAAGAATTGTCAGAGCTCCCTATGGGTGGCAAAAGAAATGCTGCAGCCCATAGGGATCTCCTGGAACCCCAATACCCTGGGTACCTCAGTACCATATACTAGGGAATTATAAGGGTGTTCCAGTAAGCCAATGTAAATTGGTAAAATTGGTCACTAGCCTGTTAGTGACAATTTGAAAGTAATGAGAGAGCATAACCACTGAGGTTCTGGTTAGCAGAGCCTCAGTGAGACAGTTAGGCCCCACACAGGGAACATATACATGCACACCTATGAGCACTGGGGCCCTGTGTGACAGGGTCCCAGTGACACATACATATAGGCCACAAACTTATGAGCACTGGGGTCCTTACCAGCAGGATCCCAGTGACACATAACAAACATACTGAAAACATAGTGTTTTCACTATGAGCACTGAGGCCTGGCTATCAGGGTAGTGAGTACCAAGGGGTACTTGCACCTTGCACCAGGCCCAGTTATCCCTTATTAGTGTATAGGGTGTCTAGCAGCTTAGGCTGATAGATAATGGTAGCTTAGCAGAGCAGCTTAGGCTGAACTAGGAGACGTGTGAAGCTACTACAGTACCACTTAGTGTCATATGCACAATATCATAAGAAAACACAATACACAGTTATACTAAAAATAAAGGTACTTTATTTTTATGACAATATGCCAAAGTATCTTAGAGTGTACCCTCAGTGAGAGGATAGGAAATATACACAAGATATATATACACAATAGCAAAAATATGCAGTATAGTCTTAGAAAACAGTGCAAACAATGTATAGTTACAATAGGATGCAATGGGGAAACATAGGGATAGGGGCAACACAAACCATATACTCCAAAAGTGGAATGTGAACCACGAATGGACCCCAAACCTATGTGACCTTGTAGAGGGTCGCTGGGACTATTAGAAAATAGTGAGAGTTAGAAAAATAACCCTCCCCAAGACCCTGAAAAGTGAGTGCAAAGTGCACTAAAGTTCCCCTAAGGACAAAGAAGTCGTGTTAGAGGAATAATGCAGGAAAGACACAAACCAGCAATGCAACAACTGTGGATTTCCAATCTAGGGTACCTGTGGAACAAGGGGACCAAGTCCAAAAGTCACAAGCAAGTCGGAGATGGGCAGATGCCCAGGAAATGCCAGCTGCGGGTGCAAAGAAGCTTCGACTGGACAGAAGAAGCTGAGGTTTCTGCAGGAACGAAAAGGGCTAGAGACTTCCCCTTTGGTGGACGGATCCCTCTCGCCGTGGAGAGTCGTGCAGAAGTGTTTTCCCGCCGGAAGAACGCCAACAAGCCTTGCTACACGCAAATCGTGCGTTTGGCGTTTTTGGACGCTGCTGGGGCCCAGGAGGGACCAGGAGATCGCAAATTGGACCTGCAGAGAGAGGGGACGTCGAGCAAGACAAAGAGCCCTCACTGAAGCAGGTAGCACCCGGAGAAGTGCCAGAAACAGGCACTACGAGGATGCGTGAAACGGTGCTCGCCGAAGTTGCACAAAGGAGTCCCACGTCGCCGGAGACCAACTTAGAAAGTCGTGCAATGCAGGTTAGAGTGCCGTGGACCCAGGCTTGGCTGTGCACGAAGGATTTCCGCCGGAAGTACACAGGGGCCGGAGTAGCTTGCAAAGTCGCGGTTCCCAGCAATGCAGCCCAGCGAGGTGAGGCAAGGACTTACCTCCACCAAACTTGGGCTGAAGAGTCACTGGACTGTGGGGTTCACTTGGACAGCATCGCTGGATTCGAGGGACCTCGCTCGTCATGCTGAGAGGAGACCCAAGGGACCGGTAATGCAGCTTTTTGGTGCCTGCGGTTGCAGGGGGAAGATTCCGTCGACCCACGGGAGATTTCTTCGGAGCTTCTGGTGCAGAGAGGAGGCAGACTACCCCCACAGCATGCACAAGCAGGAAAACAGTCGAGAAGGCGGCAGGATCAGCGTTACAGAGTTGCAGTAGTCGTCTTTGCTACTATGTTGCAGGTTTGCAGGCTTCCAGCGCGGTCAGCGGTCGATTCCTTATCAGAAGGTGAAGAGGGAGATGCAGAGGAACTCGGCTGAGCTCGTGCATTCGTTATCTAAAGTTTCCCCAGAGACAGAGACCCTAAATAGCCAGAAAAGAGGGTTTGGCTACCTAGGAGAGAGGAAAGGCTACTAACACCTGAAGGAGCCTATCAGCAGGAGTCTCTGACGTCACCTGGTGGCACTGGCCACTCAGAGCAGTCCAGTGTGCCAGCAGCACCTCTGTTTCCAAGATGGCAGAGGTCTGGAGCACACTGGAGGAGCTCTGGACACCTCCCAGGGGAGGTGCAGGTCAGGGGAGTGGTCACTCCCCTTTCCTTTGTCCAGTTTCGCGCCAGAGCAGGGGCTAAGGGGTCCCTGAACCGGTGTAGACTGGCTTATGCAGAATTGGGCACATCTGTGCCCAACAAAGCATTTCCAGAGGCTGGGGGAGGCTACTCCTCCCCTGCCTTCACACCATTTTCCAAAGGGAGAGGGTGTCACACCCTCTCTCAGAGGAAGTTCTTTGTTCTGCCATCCTGGGCCAGGCCTGGCTGGACCCCAGGAGGGCAGCTGCCTGTCTGAGGGGTTGGCAGCAGCAGCAGCTGCAGTGAAACCCCAGGAAGGGCAGTCTGGCAGTACCAGGGTCTGTGCTACAGACCACTGGGATCATGGAATTGTACCAACAATGCCAGGATGGCATAGAGGGGGCAATTCCATGATCATAGACATGTTACATGGCCATATTCGGAGTTACCATGGTGAAGCTACATATAGGTAGTGACCTATATGTAGTGCACGCGTGTAATGGTGTCCCCGCACTCACAAAGTTCAGTGAATTGGCTCTGAACAATGTGGGGGCACCTTGGCTAGTGCCAGGGTGCCCTCACACTAAGTAACTTTGCACCTAACCTTTACCAGGTAAAGGTTAGACATATAGGTGACTTATAAGTTACTTAAGTGCAGTGTAAAATGGCTGTGAAATAACGTGGACGTTATTTCACTCAGGCTGCAGTGGCAGGCCTGTGTAAGAATTGTCAGAGCTCCCTATGGGTGGCAAAAGAAATGCTGCAGCCCATAGGGATCTCCTGGAACCCCAATACCCTGGGTACCTCAGTACCATATACTAGGGAATTATAAGGGTGTTCCAGTAAGCCAATGTAAATTGGTAAAAATGGTCACTAGCCTGTCAGTGACAATTTGGAAGTAATGAGAGAGCATAACCACTGAGGTTCTGGTTAGCAGAGCCTCAGTGAGACAGTTAGGCACCACACAGGGAACATATACATGCACACCTATGAGCACTGGGGCCCTGTGTGACAGGGTCCCAGTGACACATACATATAGGCCACAAACTTATGAGCACTGGGGTCCTGACCAGCAGGATCCCAGTGACACATAACAAACATACTGAAAACATAGTGTTTTCACTATGAGCACTGAGGCCTGGCTATCAGGATCCCAGTGAGACAGTGAAAACAGTGACAAACACCCTGACATACACTCACAAACAGGCCAAAAGTGGGGGTAACAAGGCTAGAAAGAGGCTACCTTCTCACACAACCCCCCCCCCAAACGAAGGACAATAAGGCTAACCTTGGCCAGTTGAGACTTTATTGTCTAAGTGGTGATAAGTAGAGAGTAGCTCTGCAATAGACTGGTTACTCCCTTTATCATCCACTATATGGTTACTTCCCTGTGGGGATGTAAACCACCCTGTTTGAAGTTTTTTAGCTAGGCAACAATGTGAAGATGTATTTTCAGAGTTTCTATCAGTAAGTTTTAGTTTAGAGCAGTGGGAATTGTCCACTGAACCTATTTGTAGTGATGGAAATGCCAGACAGGGATGCTGTCTCAGTAAAGCCATAGCTGGGCAAAAACTTTGTCCATATGGCTGGAAGAGAGAACAGGGATGCTGTTTCTCTTGGGTTGGAGCAGGGCAGGGATGCTGTCCTATCAGCTCCACACTAGGGCAGGGATGCTGTCCTAAGTGTTGTGTTATACTAAAAATAAAGGTACTTTATTTTTATGACAATATGCCAAAGTATCTTAGAGTGTACCCTCAGTGAGAGGATAGGAAATATACACAAGATATATATACACAATAGCAAAAATATGCAGTATAGTCTTAGAAAACAGTGCAAACAATGTATAGTTACAATAGGATGCAATGGGGAAACATAGGGATAGGGGCAACACAAACCATATACTCCAAAAGTGGAATGTGAACCACGAATGGACCCCAAACCTATGTGACCTTGTAGAGGGTCGCTGGGACTATTAGAAAATAGTGAGAGTTAGAAAAATAACCCTCCCCAAGACCCTGAAAAGTGAGTGCAAAGTGCACTAAAGTTCCCCTAAGGACAAAATAGTCGTGTTAGAGGGAAAATGCAAGGAAAACACAAATCAGCAATGCAACAACGATGGATTCCTGACTGAGGGTACCTGTGGAACAAGGGGACCAAGTCCAAAAGTCACAAGCAGCTCGGAGATGGGCAGATGCCCAAGAAATGCCAGCGGTTGGTGCAAAGAAGCTCTTACTAGGCTGAAGAACTGTGAATACTGCAGGAACAACAAGGGCTAGAGACTTCCCCTTTGGAGGATGGATCCCCCACGCCTTGGAGAGTCGTGCAGAAGTGTTTTTCCGCCGGATGGACGCCAACAAGCCTTGCTACACCCAAATCGTGCGTTTGGCGTTTTTGGACGCTGCTGGGGCCCAGGAGGGACCAGGAGGTCACAAATTGGACCTGCAGAGAGAGGGGACGTCGAGCAAGACAAAGAGCCCTCACTGAAGCAGGTAGCACCCGGAGAAGTGCCAGAAACAGGCACTACGAGGATGCGTGAAACGGTGCTCGCCGAAGTTGCACAAAGGAGTCCCACGTCGCCGGAGACCAACTTAGAAAGTCGTGCAATGCAGGTTAGAGTGCCGTGGACCCAGGCTTGGCTGTGCACAAAGGATTTCCGCCGGAAGTGCACAGGGGCCGGAGTAGCTTGCAAAGTCGCGGTTCCCAGCAATGCAGCCCAGCGAGGTGAGGCAAGGACTTACCTCCACCAAACTTGGGCTGAAGAGTCACTGGACTGTGGGGGTCACTTGGACGGTGTCGCTGGATTCGAGGGACCTCGCTCGTCGTGCTGAGAGGAGACCCAAGGGACCGGTAATGCAGCTTTTTGGTGCCTGCGGTTGCAGGGGGAAGATTCCGTCGACCCACGGGAGATTTCTTCGGAGCTTCTGGTGCAGAGAGGAGGCAGGCTACCCCCACAGCATGCACAAGCAGGAAAACAGTCGAGAAGGCGGCAGGATCAGCGTTACAGAGTTGCAGTAGTCGTCTTTGCTACTATGTTGCAGGTTTGCAGGCTTCCAGCGCGGTCAGCGGTCGATTCCTTATCAGAAGGTGAAGAGAGAGATGCAGAGGAACTCGGCTGAGCTCATGCATTCGTTATCTAAAGTTTCCCCAGAGACAGAGACCCTAAATAGCCAGAAAAGAGGGTTTGGCTACCTAGGAGAGAGGAAAGGCTACTAACACCTGAAGGAGCCTATCACAAGGAGTCTCTGACGTCACCTGGTGGCACTGGCCACTCAGAGCAGTCCAGTGTGCCAGCAGCACCTCTGTTTCCAAGATGGCAGAGGTCTGGAGCACACTGGAGGAGCTCTGGACACCTCCCAGGGGAGGTGCAGGTCAGGGGAGTGGTCACTCCCCTTTCCTTTGTCCAGTTTCGCGCTAGAGCAGGGGCTAAGGGGTCCCTGAACCGGTGTAGACTGGCTTATGCAGAATTGGGCAAATCTGTGCCCAACAAAGCATTTCCAGAGGCTGGGGGAGGCTACTCCTCCCCTGCCTTCACACCATTTTCCAAAGGGAGAGGGTGTCACACCCTCTCTCAGAGGAAGTTCTTTGTTCTGCCATCCTGGGCCAGGCCTGGCTGGACCCCAGGAGGGCAGCTGCCTGTCTGAGGGGTTGGCAGCAGCAGCAGCTGCAGTGAAACCCCAGGAAGGGCAGTCTGGCAGTACCAGGGTCTGTGCTACAGACCACTGGGATCATGGAATTGTACCAACAATGCCAGGATGGCATAGAGGGGGCAATTCCATGATCATAGACATGTTACATGGCCATATTCGGAGTTACCATGGTGAAGCTACATATAGGTAGTGACCTATATGTAGTGCACGCGTGTAATGGTGTCCCCGCACTCACAAAGTTCAGTGAATTGGCTCTGAACAATGTGGGGGCACCTTGGCTAGTGCCAGGGTGCCCTCACACTAAGTAACTTTGCACCTAACCTTTACCAGGTAAAGGTTAGACATATAGGTGACTTATAAGTTACTTAAGTGCAGTGTAAAATGGCTGTGAAATAACGTGGACGTTATTTCACTCAGGCTGCAGTGGCAGGCCTGTGTAAGAATTGTCAGAGCTCCCTATGGGTGGCAAAAGAAATGCTGCAGCCCATAGGGATCTCCTGGAACCCCAATACCCTGGGTACCTCAGTACCATATACTAGGGAATTATAAGGGTGTTCCAGTAAGCCAATGTAAATTGGTAAAAATGGTCACTAGCCTGTCAGTGACAATTTGGAAGTAATGAGAGAGCATAACCACTGAGGTTCTGGTTAGCAGAGCCTCAGTGAGACAGTTAGGCACCACACAGGGAACATATACATGCACACCTATGAGCACTGGGGCCCTGTGTGACAGGGTCCCAGTGACACATACATATAGGCCACAAACTTATGAGCACTGGGGTCCTGACCAGCAGGATCCCAGTGACACATAACAAACATACTGAAAACATAGTGTTTTCACTATGAGCACTGAGGCCTGGCTATCAGGATCCCAGTGAGACAGTGAAAACAGTGACAAACACCCTGACATACACTCACAAACAGGCCAAAAGTGGGGGTAACAAGGCTAGAAAGAGGCTACCTTCTCACACAACCCCCCCCCCAAACGAAGGACAATAAGGCTAACCTTGGCCAGTTGAGACTTTATTGTCTAAGTGGTGATAAGTAGAGAGTAGCTCTGCAATAGACTGGTTACTCCCTTTATCATCCACTATATGGTTACTTCCCTGTGGGGATGTAAACCACCCTGTTTGAAGTTTTTTAGCTAGGCAACAATGTGAAGATGTATTTTCAGAGTTTCTATCAGTAAGTTTTAGTTTAGAGCAGTGGGAATTGTCCACTGAACCTATTTGTAGTGATGGAAATGCCAGACAGGGATGCTGTCTCAGTAAAGCCATAGCTGGGCAAAAACTTTGTCCATATGGCTGGAAGAGAGAACAGGGATGCTGTTTCTCTTGGGTTGGAGCAGGGCAGGGATGCTGTCCTATCAGCTCCACACTAGGGCAGGGATGCTGTCCTAAGTGTTGTGTTATACTAAAAATAAAGGTACTTTATTTTTATGACAATATGCCAAAGTATCTTAGAGTGTACCCTCAGTGAGAGGATAGGAAATATACACAAGATATATATACACAATAGCAAAAATATGCAGTATAGTCTTAGAAAACAGTGCAAACAATGTATAGTTACAATAGGATGCAATGGGGAAACATAGGGATAGGGGCAACACAAACCATATACTCCAAAAGTGGAATGTGAACCACGAATGGACCCCAAACCTATGTGACCTTGTAGAGGGTCGCTGGGACTATTAGAAAATAGTGAGAGTTAGAAAAATAACCCTCCCCAAGACCCTGAAAAGTGAGTGCAAAGTGCACTAAAGTTCCCCTAAGGACAAAATAGTCGTGTTAGAGGGAAAATGCAAGGAAAACACAAATCAGCAATGCAACAACGATGGATTCCTGACTGAGGGTACCTGTGGAACAAGGGGACCAAGTCCAAAAGTCACAAGCAGCTCGGAGATGGGCAGATGCCCAAGAAATGCCAGCGGTTGGTGCAAAGAAGCTCTTACTAGGCTGAAGAACTGTGAATACTGCAGGAACAACAAGGGCTAGAGACTTCCCCTTTGGAGGATGGATCCCCCACGCCTTGGAGAGTCGTGCAGAAGTGTTTTTCCGCCGGATGGACGCCAACAAGCCTTGCTACACCCAAATCGTGCGTTTGGCGTTTTTGGACGCTGCTGGGGCCCAGGAGGGACCAGGAGGTCACAAATTGGACCTGCAGAGAGAGGGGACGTCGAGCAAGACAAAGAGCCCTCACTGAAGCAGGTAGCACCCGGAGAAGTGCCAGAAACAGGCACTACGAGGATGCGTGAAACGGTGCTCGCCGAAGTTGCACAAAGGAGTCCCACGTCGCCGGAGACCAACTTAGAAAGTCGTGCAATGCAGGTTAGAGTGCCGTGGACCCAGGCTTGGCTGTGCACAAAGGATTTCCGCCGGAAGTGCACAGGGGCCGGAGTAGCTTGCAAAGTCGCGGTTCCCAGCAATGCAGCCCAGCGAGGTGAGGCAAGGACTTACCTCCACCAAACTTGGGCTGAAGAGTCACTGGACTGTGGGGGTCACTTGGACGGTGTCGCTGGATTCGAGGGACCTCGCTCGTCGTGCTGAGAGGAGACCCAAGGGACCGGTAATGCAGCTTTTTGGTGCCTGCGGTTGCAGGGGGAAGATTCCGTCGACCCACGGGAGATTTCTTCGGAGCTTCTGGTGCAGAGAGGAGGCAGGCTACCCCCACAGCATGCACAAGCAGGAAAACAGTCGAGAAGGCGGCAGGATCAGCGTTACAGAGTTGCAGTAGTCGTCTTTGCTACTATGTTGCAGGTTTGCAGGCTTCCAGCGCGGTCAGCGGTCGATTCCTTATCAGAAGGTGAAGAGAGAGATGCAGAGGAACTCGGCTGAGCTCATGCATTCGTTATCTAAAGTTTCCCCAGAGACAGAGACCCTAAATAGCCAGAAAAGAGGGTTTGGCTACCTAGGAGAGAGGAAAGGCTACTAACACCTGAAGGAGCCTATCACAAGGAGTCTCTGACGTCACCTGGTGGCACTGGCCACTCAGAGCAGTCCAGTGTGCCAGCAGCACCTCTGTTTCCAAGATGGCAGAGGTCTGGAGCACACTGGAGGAGCTCTGGACACCTCCCAGGGGAGGTGCAGGTCAGGGGAGTGGTCACTCCCCTTTCCTTTGTCCAGTTTCGCGCTAGAGCAGGGGCTAAGGGGTCCCTGAACCGGTGTAGACTGGCTTATGCAGAATTGGGCAAATCTGTGCCCAACAAAGCATTTCCAGAGGCTGGGGGAGGCTACTCCTCCCCTGCCTTCACACCATTTTCCAAAGGGAGAGGGTGTCACACCCTCTCTCAGAGGAAGTTCTTTGTTCTGCCATCCTGGGCCAGGCCTGGCTGGACCCCAGGAGGGCAGCTGCCTGTCTGAGGGGTTGGCAGCAGCAGCAGCTGCAGTGAAACCCCAGGAAGGGCAGTCTGGCAGTACCAGGGTCTGTGCTACAGACCACTGGGATCATGGAATTGTACCAACAATGCCAGGATGGTATAGAGGGGGCAATTCCATGATCATAGACATGTTACATGGCCATATTCGGAGTTACCATGGTGAAGCTACATATAGGTAGTGACCTATATGTAGTGCACGCGTGTAATGGTGTCCCCGCACTCACAAAGTTCAGGGAATTGGCTCTGAACAATGTGGGGGCACCTTGGCTAGTGCCAGGGTGCCCTCACACTAAGTAACTTTGCACCTAACCTTTACCAGGTAAAGGTTAGACATATAGGTGACTTATAAGTTACTTAAGTGTAGTGTAAAATGGCTGTGAAATAACGTGGACGTTATTTCACTCAGGCTGCAGTGGCAGGCCTGTGTAAGAATTGTCAGAGCTCCCTATGGGTGGCAAAAGAAATGCTGCAGCCCATAGGGATCTCCTGGAACCCCAATACCCTGGGTACCTCAGTACCATATAGTAGGGAATTATAAGGGTGTTCCAGTAAGCCAATGTAAATTGGTAAAATTGGTCACTAGCCTGTTAGTGACAATTTGAAAGTAATGAGAGAGCATAACCACTGAGGTTCTGGTTAGCAGAGCCCCAGTGAGACAGTTAGGCCCCACACAGGGAACATATACATGCACACCTATGAGCACTGGGGCCCTGTGTGACAGGGTCCCAGTGACACATACATATAGGCCACAAACTTATGAGCACTGGGGTCCTGACCAGCAGGATCCCAGTGACACATAACAAACATACTGAAAACATAGTGTTTTCACTATGAGCACTGACGCCTGGCTATCAGGATCCCAGTGAGACAGTGAAAACAGTGACAAACACCCTGACATACACTCACAAACAGGCCAAAAGTGGGGGTAACAAGGCTAGAAAGAGGCTACCTTCTCACATGGATGAAATAAATCTTTGGTACCTTTGGAGAGTGATCAGAGAGGGGATGGGAGCTGTGAGAGGAGACACGTGTAGGCAGGATCAAACATCTGCCACTCTCCGAGTTTTGTCTGAAAACCGCATGCCTTACAATCATTTTATACAACCAGGCATCATTAAAATTAATTCTTTTAATTATTGTGAACAATCGTCAGTATTTCTCATGTAAGATCGTGTATTTTAAATATTATTTGTTTTATCGGATGTGGTTGTGGTTTGCAGGGATTTTATGACTGGAGCAGCAGGGTAAATTGTGAACCGTCTCCTGGAACCTGACATTGTGTTCTGTATTTTCCCTGCATTCAGCCCCACCTGTGTGACCACAAAGACGAAGTGAGGAATTCATGCAGGACTTGTGGATATACAGAGATAGAAACAGTAACAAAGATGTTTTACAGAACGGTGTTAATTAATTGGGGTTGTAGAGCTGTGTTAAATGCCAGTCATTTTGTAAATGCAACGCTGTTAAGGCGCTCGTGGCACTGAGATGCAAAATCACTACACACTGCAACGAATCTCAATCAATATGTATCATTTTGACAAAACTACTAAAATGGACATTTGTTTTTCAAGGTGTAACCAACTGCTTGTGAATACTTCTGCCAGTGTGTCGTTTCTCGAAGCATCCTTCCGACAGAAACAGCTGGATATTCAATGTAATCAGAAGTCCTTCCTTGCACTGCCTGGAAAGCAGCCACCCAGAGTTCATTTGCATACCCAGGATGCCCTGCAGGTGGCTCACACAATGGTGTTATTATCTTAATTCCATTGCAAACCTCACAAGTGCAGTATTTAATAATGTGGCTGGAGGGGACACAAGGCAGTCAGAGCAGCTCCTTTTTTTTTTTTCCTCCTCAATGCCACCCTCAGTTTTAAGTGCTTTGAGAATAGTGCTTTGAATTGTAGCGCGTCCAATTGCTGCCTAGCTTCAGTTTGAACTGTAGATGCAATGTTGGGTGTGAATTAGTTTTCCAGGTAAAACTGACAGACATGTTCTAATGATTTTCTGCGGGTGTTAGGTTGTTTCATTTCAAGGGAAATCCTTTCTTTTTACCTGCTGTACTTTGCAGGTGGTAAAGCTGCAGATGGTGAGGATAAGAAAACGCGGAGCTGGCACCCCTTCTGTGAGGCCAGGTGTACACCACGTGACTGTTGTCCTGAGCAGAAGCATGGCAACAGCGAGCCAATGAATAACTGGGAAGCGTGCCCCCAGCCAATCATAAGACACCTTACAATCTATGAGGCCCAACATCCAGGAACAATCGGAACCCCTCCAGCAAGACCCACCCAGCCAAAGGTGTCCTGCATCCCTACGAGATGTCTTCCCTTTTCAGATTGGCTGTGGGCACCTGTGAGCCCAATGGCTTGATCTCTTGCCGCAGTGATAGGACAGAAGACTTCTGTTAGTGAAGAATACAAATACAATTAAACCGAAATAAATAAAAACTTCATGGGAGTTCTGGGCAAAGTTGGTACCGTTGTGCACGACACACACAAAGCCATACCTTAAAGCAACGGAAGACCTCAAAGTATCAGAAAGCAGTATTGTAATCACTATTATAACCGTCTAGCCTTTTAAATAATTTTTTGTGTGTTTTATGTAGTGTTTTTCAAATTAAAAATAAATAATCCTACTGAAAATGATTACAAGAGAAATACTGTGATACATTTAGATACTTCTGTACACATCATGGCCCATATTTATACTTTTTGACGCTAAACTGCGCTAACGCATTTTAGCGTCAAAAAATTTAGCGCCGTCTAACGCCATTCTGAAGCGCCATGCGGGCGCCGTATTTATGGAATGGCGTTAGCCGGCGCTAGCAGACCGGCGCTGCCTGGTGTGCGTGGAAAAAAAACACGTAGACCAGGCAGCGCCGGCGTAGGGGGAAAATGGCGTTAGGGCGTCTTAAAATGGGGCAAGTCAGGTTGAGGCAAAAAAACCGCCTCAACCCGATTTGCGCCATTATTTTCGACGCCCAGACGCCATTTAAATGACTGCTGTCTTAGTAAAGACAGGAGTCATGCCCCCTTGCCCAATGGCCATGCCCAGGAGACTTATGTCCCCTGGGCATGGTCATTGGGCATAGTGGCATGTAGGGGGGCACAAATAAGGCCCCCCTATGCCACCCAAAAAAAATTAAAAAATATAAAAAATTATACTTACCTGAACTTACCTGAATGTCCCTGGGGTGGGTCCCTCCATCCTTGGGTGTCCTCCTGGGGTGGGCAGGGGTGGCAGGGGGGGTCCCTGGGGGCAGGGGAGGGCACCTGTGGGCTCATTTTGAGCCCACAGGCCCCTTAACGCCTACCCTGACCCAGGCGTTAAATAGTGGCGCAAATGCGGGTTTTTTTGACCCGCCACCTCCCGGGCGTGATTTTTGCCCGGGAGTATAAATACGACGCATTTGCGTC
The DNA here is from genome assembly GCF_031143425.1 of Pleurodeles waltl. Taxonomy (NCBI): domain Eukaryota; kingdom Metazoa; phylum Chordata; class Amphibia; order Caudata; family Salamandridae; genus Pleurodeles; species Pleurodeles waltl. The sequence continues at coordinate 58,779,865 of NC_090444.1, read as the reverse complement.
GCCGTCATTTTTTTAGACGGGAACGCCTTCCTTGCATCTCATTAACGCAAGGAAGGCGTTCACGCAAAGAAATGACGCTATTTGCCCATACTTTGGCGCTAGACGCGTCTAACGCCAAAGTATAAATATGGCGTTAGTTTTGCGCCGAATTTGCGTCGAAAAAAACGACGCTAATTCGGCGCAAACGGAGTATAAATACGGGCCCATATTTGCAGTAAGCATCTGGTTACCCTGCAGAATGAGTTGTTGTTAGTGTTGAAAGCCTTGGTTTCAAAATGGCTTCTTTGTTTGCCCAATACCTGCCAGATGCTGAAAACAGCTGGCCGTATGTACTGTAATTGAAACACTTTCTAGAAAGCTTATCAAGGAAGTAAGAGCCAATAGCATGGCTTGATTCACAATGTGATTGGCACTGCCTCAAAGCAATAGCTGACCCAAAGCTTTTTCTCTGTGTACTAGTTCAAAGGATAGGCCTTATGAAAGACCTAAAAACTGGACATTAACATTCTATCTATCTATCTATCTATCTATCTATCTATCTATCTATCTATCTATCTATCTATCTATCTATCTATCTATCTATCTATCTATATGTATATATACACTCCCTTAATACATGATACACAAATTGCATCTGAAGCTTTTATATTTAAAATATTTTCACTTTTATTCTGTTTGGTTACACAACCAAAACATTTGTGCAATGAATTAGCTCAGAAATTTTCAAGACTTCAAGGGAAATCCTGAATCTTTTTCAAGATTTTATCATTTTATTGCCATAATTAGCTTTCTCTATTAAATGTCTTCTAGTGTTGAACTTGGGTTTTAGCACGATAATGAAACATTTAGGAAAGAAAATGCAGCCCAGTAGCCCAGCACTGGAGGACTGGATGGTGAACACCTCCACGGCCACCATGTACTTGCCTTGGGTGCTGGTGTATGCTGGGATGAAGGACAACCACACACTGACAAACACAAGCATGCTAAAAGTAATTAGTTTTGTCTCGTTGAAACTGCCAGGCAAGGTCCTTGCTAGAAAGGCCACGATAAAGCTAACTGCGGCGAGAAACGCCATGTATCCCATCATGCAGTAGAAGAAAATCAGATGTCCTTCATTGCACTGGAAAATGATCTTCCCTTCTTTAGCATCCATGTTCATTTCTGGGAACGGAGGGGACTTCAGTATCCAAACAGTACATATGATGATCTGGAAGGCTGAGCAGAGACAGACAACTCTGTTTGCTGTGTTGGGCCCCAGCCACCGTCTCCAAGGGCTGTGGTGGCTGGTTGCCTTGAAGGCCATGATCACCAGGATGGTTTTGGCTAGGACAGAGGAGATACTGACGGAGAAAATGACTCCAAAGAACGTTTGTCGGACCATGCAGCTGAGGCTCGTGGGCCGGCCGATAAATACCAAGGAGCAAAGGAAGCATAGCATGAGGGCCAGGAGCAGGAGGTAGCTGAGCCCGAGGTTGTTGGCTCTGACGATGGGCGTCTCCCGGTACCAGAGGAAGATGCACAAAATAGCAGCAGCAAGGATTGTGAGGAAGGTGGCCGTAGTGGTCAACATCAGGCCCAGAGGCTCTTCGTAGGAGAGGAATTCGATTACTTTGGGGACACACATATCTCTCCTGTCGTTGGGCCATTGATCGTCCGGGCATCGCTGACACTCGGCTGCATCTGAACAAGCAAAAGACATGATATCCTTAGTCAGTTTGAAATGTGTGACTCTATAGTGTAGAATGAAAAGCTAACACATTGCTAAAACACTGTTCAGGTGCCTGAAATATTCTTCATCTTCCATATGACATGATCTCGTGTCCGGGATGAATCTTTGAGATTCAGATGTAGTGCTCCAAGCAGCTTTTTACAACTCTCCCAAGGGAGCAACACAGGCTTATTAAGGGGAAATGGGTAATCAGAAGGGAGGGTTGATAAGGAAATTGTTCCTTATTCCTCAGCAAAGATCACTTAAATCCTAAAGAGGACCTTGTACTTTGAAAAGAAGCCTGATCCACATAAAATGTATTTTGAGATGGGCAGCAGCCATGTTGCCTCTGGTGGCTAGGGTACCGCCCCCCCCTCATATCTAGTGCTGTCATTTGAGAGGGTGAAGACTCACCTATTTCATGTCTGGTATTTACATTAATTAACCTCTTTCATGTTAATGTTGATTGGTCTCTGTAAGAAATTGGACAAGCTGCAGCTCAAGAGGGCTTCACGAAGCTGGATACCACTATTCAGAAGTCCTGGTGAACATGGCTTGGCTGCTGCAGAGAATAATGTACCGCAAAGTTAGGCCAACCGATGATGCACCTTGGGTTGATCAGCTGTGTTGCTGGGCTGGAGAGAGCCTACTACGCATGTGTATTTGGCCGGCCTGAGACAGCCGGCCAAACATACATGTGCAGCGAGGGGGAGTGCATTGCTTGTCACCCCCGTGGCCCCACCCCTTTAACAAACAAAACAATAATAATAAAGGTTTTGCAGCTTCTGGTCCTTGGTAAACTCAAATTCTGCCAGCAGGTCTCCTATTAGCATCACTGTCGGCGGCTGTCACCTAGCAGCATCACTGTAGGCGGCTGTCACCTAGCAGCATCACTGTCTGTCACCTAGCAGCATCACTGTCAGCGGCTGTCACCTAGCAGCATCACTGTAAGCGGCTGTCACCTAGCAGCATCACTGTCTGTCACCTAGCAGCATCACTGTCAGCGGCTGTCACCTAGCAGCATCACTGTCTGTCACCTAGCAGCATCACTGTCGGCGGCTGCTTACAGTAATGTTAGGTTCCCAGGTTTTTACACTTTTGTTGTTCTCAGAGACATAAATGTAACAAAACATGTATTGTCAAAGCGTTTCTCGCCTTTGTGTGTGTGTGAGTGACAAGGTAATGGATGAATGTGTCAGTGGATGAATGGGTGAGGAAGGGTGTGAATGGATCAGTGAGAGAGATCTTGGATAGTTAAATGGATGAGGCTAAGTAAATGTGCGGACAAACGCAAATTAGTGGAAGGATGGATAGATGGATGGTTGCATGCATGGTTGGGTGGATGATTGAACGGATTGGTGGGTGGTTATTTGAATGTATGATTTTATAGTAAGATGGATGAATGAATGATCAAGTGTATGAATGAGTGAGTGAGTTTGTGGATGGATTAATGATTGAATGACTGCAGGTTCTTAGGAGTCCCAACTCCTGCTGCATTCCATAGTGTCACAGGATTCCCTGCTCCCTCAGCCTCCCACTCAAAGCACTGCCACAGGGAACCCTGCACTCTTAAACAAATGTTCCCTTCCCAGCACCAAAGCCTGGTCTAAAGCATGAACAAAACCCTTCAGCATCCGAGTGCAGTACATGGAGCCTGAAGGGCTGTAAACCATGGGCTCCACCATCTCACCTGTGCTCCTGTGCTGCCTGCCACAGGCTGGTGAAAGTAGACACCTCCCAACAGTATCATGATAGCTCGCAGGCTGCTGCTGGGCCCTTTACCCTAACTATGGCATAGAGGGGCTGCCCCACTATATCAGGCACCCACCTGACCCATCACAGTTATTATTATATCACGTGGGATTCTGTAATCCCAGTATGTGTGGCAGTAATTCATTTTTTTATAATCCTTGACTTGTGTCACATCAAGTAGCCGATTGTAAAGAAAAGATGCCAGAACTCGACTATTATAAGTTATTACAGTTGAGTTCTCAGGTCACAATGCCCACTTCCAGAGCCAGCAGCCGAGGCGAAAGGCAGGCAAATCATGGAGCACAAATGAAACAGCTGTTTAAAGCAACGAAAAACCAGTGCGTTGCTCTTCTTTCTGCTGCTCTCTGTTTTAGCTTACAATGTCAAGCAGAGAGAACATGCTTATTTTTGCACTCCTTAGAGAGAAAAAACCTAGAACCTTTCTGCATGTTTCTACACGTTCCAAGATACTGCAGCCTTTTTTTGCATTAAACTATTTCTAGTATCTGGTTGCAACAAAAATCGAACAGGTTTTTGATGTGTTTAGGTTTGTACTAGAGATTTTATTTGTATTCTTCATATTTGCAAGCATGCACGCCCTTTCATACGAAAGAACTATACTCCAGATTTGTACGTGGTATGTGGGAAAGGTGATGGTGTGACCATGTATTATATGGGATAAAGTACCTCCTGACGTACATTCTGAGGATATTGCAAGACAACAGGAGTTCCATAACTATATAGAAGAAAGAGGCCAAAGGCCGAGTTTCTTTATAAGGTTATGGAACTGTGAGATGACTTGCAATATTCTTACCATGTACAGGAGGGGGTACTTTATCCCATATACTACACGGTCACCCCGTCACCCTTCCCACAAACCACTTAAAACCTTGGTGTGTAACTCTTTCATATGAAAGAGAGAACATGTTGGAAACAAGAAGAATAAAAAAAACGTTTTTACTGCGATACTAAACACATCAAAAACCTGCTAGATATTTGTTGCGAAAATATATTAGAAACAGTTCAATACAAGTCAGTTTAAAAAAGAACAAAACTGCAGTTGCTCCAATTTGTAGAAAAATGCTAAAAAAAGTCTAGCTTTGACTTTTCTATAATTATCCAAGGAGCACAAAAATAAACATTTTCTTTTTGCTCGTCACTGAAATAGAGCAGAAGAAAGAAAAGCACCATTCTGGTTGTTGCTTTAAACAGCTGCTTTAATTATTGTTGTGACCTGACCTGCCTTTCACCCTGGCTGCTGGCAGCATGCATTGATGGACATTTTTGCAGCTGTCCCCCAACTTTTTGCCCCCCTTTGAACTGCTAGATGCTGGTTTTTGACTCTGACAGTGCACTGAAGCCTGCGAAACAGGGTCCACTGCCAGCGTTCTTACCCCTTAAAATGAAATACCCACCTGGCAATCACTTTAGCACCCCTATAAGTCCCTAGTAAATGGTAAACCTAGTTCCCAGGGAATAACCACTAGTAAAGGGGGTCGCTAACGGCTGTGGAATGTATTATGCCACCCTAAGTGACCCCGATACAACTTACATGCACACTGCCATTGCAGGCTGCGTCTCATGATGCTATCTGTGAACGAAAACACGACATGGCACACTCATTGTGTGTCATGCCAAAATAACTGAATATAATATATGTAAGTCACCCATTCAGAAGGCCTTGAAGCCCCAAGGTGGGGTGCATTATATTTTATGTGAGTACATATCTGCATGAGAAGATATGACCCTGTGATGTCTAATTCGATTACTAGATATTGCAGGTGAACAGGAAAGCCATCTTAAGGTAAGTAGTGGGCATTGGTCATTATGAGCTACCCAGTTACATAATGTCCCCACTTGCAGCCCGTTTCTTCCAGGTCCAATTTGTTTATTCTTTTCCTGTTCCGTCCTTTCTCCTTCTCTTTCTCTTCTTTCTTTCCTTTATTCCTCCTTTCAGCAGTACTTCCATTTGTTAATTCTTTCTGTTTTTTCCTTTCATTGCCCTTCCTTCTGTCCCTCATTTCTCCTTACCATTATTTTACTCTATTTTCCTGCGGCCCATATTTCTTCCCCTCCTTCCATTTCCCATTTGATTTATTTGTTCCTTCCATATTTTCTTCTTGCTGCCCTTTTTGACAGTCTTCATTTTATTTCTCTCCTCGTTTTTATTTATTTCCTCTGTCTTTCTTCTCTTATGCTTTTTCCATCCTCCATTCTTTTTGCTTTGGATCTTTTTCTCCTAAATTGCATTTTATTCTCCTTCCCTCCTTGTCACTCCATGTCCTTCTCGCTTATTTTTCTTTAGCATTTACATAATTTCTCTTTCTGTCGCTCATCTCTGTGGCCCCCTTCGGGATCCATCCCACAGCTTTGTCATGTATTATTGCTGCAGCCCTGTGAGCCCCAGATCAGCTGGGAAGGGCCCAGTGCTTAAATTGTAAATAAAAAGGTTCTGGTGCCCAAAGCCCTCATCTTAAACACGCTGCTGCTGCAATTAAATGTGCGAGCACGGAATACTGAGGCAGCGTAATCCTGAAGCCATCTCGGGCCTCTTCAATCCATTTACAGCCACTCCCTGCCCCTTCAGCTCACTCTTGCAGCTTTCTGCTTTCTCCCTTTGTGACGCTTTTTTGTTTTTCCCTTCCTCCGTCTTTCCCATATGTGTCTTTTGTGCGCAGTAAATGCTTGAGGCAGAAGAATAAGCCCCGACCCTCAAAAATAAGTGCCGGTGCTCAGCACCGGGAACAACAAGCACAAATTAAGCATAAGGGCCACAATTCCACCCTAGTAGCACCCCGCTTCAGCTGACAGAGCGGGGGCTTCACCACCCCTTCTTTGTCCACACGATCTTGAAGTTGTTTAGTTATAAGAGTTGAAATATATTTACAGCGCCTACTGTTCTGACGGAACGCGACGTAAATGTATTTTAAATGACAAACATGTAAACACATCGTACATGTCAAATTATACTGAGGAATAACATCACTTCCGCTTGAGTTCTTTTATTTCAATGCAAAATGGCGATCGATATTTATAAAAAATCAAGCTGTTTATAATATCAAAAATAACCTTATTGTTTTTTTTTAACAATTCATATTAATATTAAATTGAATAAATATCTACGGCAAATATTTAACTGTAGTTTGCCAATTCAAAAATGAAATTTTCTAACGTGAAAACGACTGTCGTTATTGTTAAAACCTTTAAAATACTAATTATTTATTTGCAACTTTAAATATTATTTGTTCTAAACTTAAAACTATCTAGAATCACAAATGGTTTCGTCATAAATTAACGTTTATGAACATTCTGAACTCTGTGGCTGCGTTCGGAAACAGCAGGCTCAGCGCTGTGGGCAGGTTTTTGAGCCAACACTGACCCCTGCTGTTCGTTCGTAATTTACAGAAAAGGAGGCAGGACCCGGAACGCGAGGGGGTGTAAAGCGGCGACACGCGGGGACCGCGCGGGTGAAGAGACCCTGCGGGGGTGGGATGGAGGGATGTGAAGTGCAAAGAGAAAAGGCAGAGAAGAGGAGGCAGCCTTGTTTGTTGTTGGAAATTCTAGGTTTCTAAGAAAAGCTTTGGGCACCGGCTCTTATGATTTCACAAAATAAGCACTGAAAATACCTAATTTAAATTGCTTCCCACTCTTTGCCCATAAAACTTTCAAAAGCCGTTCCTACTTCATGATCATCAGTTCACCAAAATGCCAGGGGTAGCGGAAGTGACATCACATGCCCTTTGACCTTTACTCTCACTCTCACACACACATGCTTAAACACACACTCTCACATAAACACACACTCACTCACAGGCATGCAAACAACATACATAAAAAAATATATTTTTTTTTACTTAGCAGCCAGGGTGAGTCACATTCCAGCTAATTGTACTCCGTTCGTATATATAGCATAACATAACATAACTTAGCATAGGACAGCATGACATGACATAACATAACATAGCATAGCACAGCATAACATGACATGACATAACACGACATAACACAAAATAACATAACTTTAGCATATCATAACATAACATGACAAAACACAACATGACACAACATAACATAACATAGCATAACATGACACGACATAGCATAACATAGCATAACACGACACAACATAACATAACATAAAACAACATAACATAACATGACATAACACGACATGACATAACATACCCATGACATAACATACTCATGACATTACATGACATAACATAACACGACATGACATATAACATAACATAGCATAGCATAACATGACATGACATGACATAACATAGCATAACATAACATGACATAACACAACACGACATAACATAACATAACATAACATAACATGACATGACATAACACAACACGACATAACATAACATGACATAACATAACATAACATGACATGACATAACACAACATAACATAACATAGGATTACATAACACAACATAACATAATATAATATAATATAATATGATATCATATAATTCGCTATTAGAGCAATAAAGAATTGCCAGATATCAAGGACACTGGAGCCCCAACCAACGTCCATAAGGACGAGTTTCCCCTGCCTTCCTGGCACTGATTTTGCCACCTCTGAGGCCAGGGGTCACAAAGGCAGTGCCAGGGGTCGCAAGGGGCCAGCCAGTGGTCACAGCTGCTAACCCTTATGACTCCTAAATAATGTCCATTTACTACTCTACATCTTGAGTTCTAGAGTAAACCAGTTGTTAGTGTGAGTCTCTCTTTACTCAGGATTAATCCAGTAAGCTTGTCGTACACGTGGTGGTTAGATCTCTCATCTGATTTTACAGTCTATGTTCTTAAGTTTGCAATTTGGTTCTAGCGCTACAACTATAGGGCCACCTGACAGCTTAGAGACTTCTGCAGCGCGCCTACTGTACCCTTTGTTACTTTAACGTCTGGTTGTCATATTTATAAAGTGCGCTATCTCCAAGGATGGTATTCTGGTGCCCAAACATGTGCAAATCTAGCCTGGCATATGGCTGGCAAATGGGTCTATTTGATGAACCAGGTGTTCAGCTTCTTGCAGAACTTAAGGATGGAAGAGGAGACGCTGATGTGTAGTGGCAGGTTGTTGCAGGCCAGTGGCAGCTGGTAATTTGAGCCAGACACACAGGCACACTCACTCACACCCATGCATTCACACCCATGCACACATACAAACACCCCATCCCCTCCCCACACATGCATTCACATTCCGGTCGAACGTATGTACCTGGTGGGTTTGTAGTAGGATATTTGGTTCTTGATGTAGGCTAGGGCCATGTTATGCAGGACTTTCAATGTGTTTGGGAAATTGAACTGGGTATGTTTGTGTTTTGGGAGAGTGGAGCTCTTTTAGGTACCGTGTGCAGCGTGGTAGGTTGAGTGTGACTCTCGCTACGGAGGTCTGACTGGTTTGAAGTCGACTGGTGATTTGTTTGCTGGTTGTGGCATAGAAGGTGGTCCTGTAGTCAAGCTTGCATGCGACAAGGGTGTAGGTGACGATTTTGCATGAGCTGGTAGGGAACAATTTGAAGGTTTTCCTCGACATGTTCAGGGTGTGGAAGCAGAAAGCAGCCATGTTCAGCTGGCTGTCGATGATGAGCCTGACGTCCTTGGTGTGCAGTAGCGTGGGTCGGAGTTTGTTCGGCCACCAGGTGTAGTCCCATAGTGTTGGATTCTTCCCCTCCATCACATTTTGTGTGTATGATGTAACACCCTAAGTGTATATCCAGACGTGGGTCCTGTGTTCACGGTGCCACCGTAACTTAAAGCTACACCTGACTGACAAGCCTCAATCAGGGCAAAATTGGTCTGGGGTTGTTGTGTTCCAGTTCAGGGCGGCCCTTCCAATTCAGACTGGGGCAAGGTCAAGACTGATTTGCGTATGGCTGGGTCCAAGCTGAGGTGGCATAGAGGGTAAAAGAATGATGGGTTGGGTTACTACCCCTAGTGATTGCCAACTTGTTGTAAGCATTCCTCCTATTGTAGTGAATCCTAGTTTATTTTATTAGGGTAACAGGAGTTAGCTTAGCCATAGGCTTGTAAACTCGTGCCCCCGTCACCCAGTGACTTTTAACCTACTTAGCTTGCTCCATTTAATTATTTATTTCTGTTAAAGATGGCGGCCTTGTTTATAGTTAGGCCACTTATTATGAGTTCCATTATCAGTGTCACTGCGCCAAGGCGTCAAAATCAAGTGCGAAAGACAAACAAACAGTAGATGTTCACACTTAGGGATTTTCCCTCTCTATACTTTCGAGGGATTGTTGATATTAATTGCCGTCCCAAGCATGCCTGTTATCTATTGTTATGAATAACACTTATGTCAGGGGACCTTGTAGATCTGTATAAATACATCACACTTTAGACAGATAATCAGAGGGATTCCGACCAGAGGGCATCGCCACCATCGCTGATACCGATGCTGCAGTCATCTTGACGCAGATCCAGTCTTCGTGTCCCTACGGAGTCTGAGATAGAGACCTCATTCCAAGGTAACGAGGGTTGGGGGCTCCTCTCATGGACACGGCTTTGGCAGATTAGGTTTAACGAACCCAGCTCTCCTTTTCTAGATAGGAGGTTAGACTTACTATAATCAGGGTATTAGGGCTTATTCCATTTTTATACATATACATATATTTCTTTCATACATTGCATAATGGTGGGGGTCTTTATAACAATGACTCTCCTCTTTACAATATTACTACTTGGTATATTCATTATCCTAATCATTGCAGTTCATGCAACTTATCGCAAATTGCAGTTATGTTGAATAAAAACTATTTTAACTTCACTGCATCTGTGTTTTCGCCTTTGTTTGTATGAGACATACTAAATCTGTGAGAAAAGGGTAATTCCCGTTTAACCACGACAACCCTGAGAGATCTTATTTGAGTCCATGCGTAAGCGACTGCTACATATCACCTTTTACTATTGTGTTTCTGGTGAGGTACTGCTAGTAAGCCGATAAGGTTTGGACAACAGTTACAACTAGTTGTAGGAAGAGACTTAGGCGGTCATTCGCCGTCCGCCAAGGTACCGCCGTCAGAACACCGCACCGCGGTCGAAAGACCGCGGCGGTGATTCTGACATTTGCCCTGGGCTGGCGGGCGGCCGCCAAAAGGCCGCCCGCCAGCCCAGGGCAAATCAACCTTCCCACTAGGATGCCGGCTCAGAATTGAGCCGGCGGAGTGGGAAGGTGCGACGGGTGCAGTTGCACCCGTCGCGTATTTCAGTGTCTGCTGAGCAGACACTGAAATACTTTTTGGGGCCCTCTTACGAGGGCCCCTGCCGTGCCCATGCCACTGGCATGGGCACGGCAGGGGCCCCCAGGGGCCCAGCAGCACCCCCTACCGCCATCCTGTTCATGGCGGGAGAGCCGCCATGAACAGGATGGCGGTAGGGGGTGTCTGAATCCCCATGCCATGGAGGATTCAGACGGGCAGCGGAAAGTCGGCGGTAGCCCGCCGGCTTTCCGCTTCTGGCCGCGGCTGTACCGCCGCGGTCAGAATGCCTGGCGGAGCACCGCCAGCCTGTTGGCGGTGCTACCGCCGACCTCCGCCCTGGCGGTAATTATCGCCAGGGTGAGAATGAGGCCCTTAGTCACCTACATACGAAAGTACTGTCATCCTGAGACCAGCAGTCTTGCTCAGAGCAAGAGTCCAAAACTACGACATGGCGCCACCAACGATGGTGTTTAGGCACTAATTTACGGGTACCCTGACTATCACAGTCTCACAGACAACAGGTACCCTCAGTACCGTTATACGGAGACGTCCGTGGTCTTTGGGAAAAATCCTCCTCAGCCGAACAGGTGACCCCTAATTAGGCTGTAGGTTGTTCGAGCTCGGACTTACAAAAGGAAAACTTCCCCTGTTTTGGTGTTCCGTTTCTCTGAACAAAATACGACATGGCTGATGCCATAGATATTCCTGCAAATGCTAGACATGCACTTACACAACATTTATTATCGCATGGTCTTACAGAAGAGGGCGGGGAGGTTACTTTAATTATTGAAGCAGCAGAAGCGTACCAAACAGAAACATTTTACTGTTGGGTTGCCTTTCCTGAGGCTGACCAACGGACGCACACATTTCACACATATGAGATTGCGGAAGCTCCGGTACGATACGAAGCATACCAGTATCATGAAATACCGCTCACGTATCAAGAGCATCAGAACTGGTTTGAAGGCGCCCTACCACATATACAACGACGGGTGAGGCTGGGACCTTTAAGTAATGAAGGGCCTACATGGCCCATGTTTGCCACATATACACCTCACCCGGGCATAATGAATATGCCCATCGCAGATTTAAGACTACTGTATAATGAATTAGTGGCATTATATAGACGATTGGTTCAGTTCGTAATGCGAACATTGAACACGACACCAGCGCGCCCAGCGCCACCAGTTGCTGGTGGATATCAATTGGCTACTGGCATTAATCCTCAAACAGTACATACTATTATGGGTAAAGTGCCACCGGAACGAGAAAAAATACCGTTCTGGATTGCTCAGAAAACGAATCAGCTGGAAGCTGTGTTCCCCCATACGGGGCCACAGGAAAAACATAGGCTGCTCACTATGTGCTTGCCATTCGGGATGGTTCCCTCGGTGGATGAATGTGCCACTTGGGGTACAGTCTTCGCTGCCGTATATACTACCACACATGGTACCCCTACACTTGCCAATTTACCGGAAGTGTTAAAACATATACAAAACGAACATGGGGCTGCACCAGCCCTAGATCTGGGGATGAAATTAATGCGTAATTTGACGCCGTCTCCTCGATAATACTAAGTAATATTAAAGGGGAAGCGGTGGCACTGGCAATACGCCAGCGTCTCCGAGAAACTCCAAATGGGGACCAAGAGAGACAGCTACCAAAAATAATATCAGATACCTATACCAGTATAGGACGGGATGGGCTGGGAGCCAAACCAAAAAAGTTGGACGTACCAAGTACCACCCATAAGGAAGGTACAAAGCAAGCACAAGAGGGCTCTAAAAAGCGCTGGGACAAACAAAAAGATTTCAAAGATAGGAGAAATAAAAGAGCAGATTCTCCACATCCAGAATACTTCGAAAGGAGATATAATCTCAGGAATAGGGATAACATTAGAACCCCAGACAGATATACTGATTCACGTCCTTCTCGTTCCTTTCAGGACGCACCGGATAGACGTAGCGAGAGAGGGGGCCGTCAAGATCGACGTCCGGAATACGTGAAAGAAAAAAAAGACTCGCCGCAGTCTACCATTAAAAAAGAAGAAAAGACTGCTCAGCAAAAGCCACAATTTAAAAAGAAGAAAGTGGCGGCACTGACCATTAAAAATGCCAATAGTATTGAGAACACTGTTGAGGAACAAGACGGGGGCAGTGACTCTGTTGGACAGCGCTGCAGAGGTCACGATATGTCGCCAGAGTCTGAAAGATCATCTGGTTGTGACAGCAACTAGCGATTACATCGCAGTTGAAACGGCGGATGGCCGCGTACTCCCACCCGATCGGGTTTATGATTTGACGATTCAGATTGAGGGAGACGTGGAACGTATTATTAGTGTAATATTCTGGGATGAACTCGCTAGTGATATCTTGTTGGCCGAGAGAGATTGGCCGCCTGAACATGTCCGCAAGCTCCCGCATGGGGAAGATGTCATTTTGCCTTCTTTCTCCAATCTTGTTCCAGACGCAGACAAACAAGCCTATGCTGCTGAATGGGCTTTAGCGCAGGCACCTGCACTATACCGTAATCATGTAGGTTGGGACAAGGACTCTCCTTGTCATATTATTCCCATATGATCTACGCCACAACCACAGCCACAATACCCTGTTAAACATGAGGCGAAAACTCCAGTGATGGAGATACTGTCACAACTTGAGTATCAGGGAGTAATAGAGCCCTGTACATCAGCAATGAATAATCCACTATTTCCCGTTGCCAAACCTGATCATTCATTTAGAATAGTGGTTGATTACAGACATTTGAATAGTCATACACGCACATATGCTATACAAAATTCACACAGCACAGCGCTGGTCAATAATATAGTGCGTAAAAAGTATAAAACTACATTGGATATATCTAATGGGTTTTTCTGCCAGAATTTAGCACATGAAAGTAGGGAAGTGCATTCTCTTTTGGCTCTCAAAAACGCTTTTGTCGTTTATCCCAAGGCTATAAAAACAGTCCAGGACTTTTCTCGGCACGTGTAACTTCGATCTTGCACGAGCTTGATTCCGATGCATTATCCTATGTGGATGACATTTATCTCACAGACGACACCCTTGACGTTCATCTTGCAAGGGTCGATCGAATAATATTGGGGTTTGCAGCTTTTGGTTATAAATTTAATTTTAAGAAAAGTAAGATAGCTTTTCTTAGTGTATTGTTCCTGGGATATGAGCTGTCAAACGAGGGAAAGAGCCTGGCCCCGCACTTCCTTGAAAAGTGTGCTCAACTACAGCCTCCAAATACACTTAAAAAGTTACAGTCATTACTGGGTTTCTTTAATTTTGGCAGAACATACATTCCGGATTATGCTGAACGCATAAAACCACTTTATGACTTAATTAGACCTAATTTTTCTGGCAGGCAATGGACAATTGAACACACACACATCCTTAGGGATTTACAACAAGACTTACTGGAAGCTAGACACTTATATACACGAGACAATAAAACAAATTTGGTCATCAGAATAATAGCTGGTGTCCTTGGATTTACCTATGTCACCTTTAATGAGGGTGACACGGTGCCAATAGCATACAAATCACATTTGTACTCCAATGCTGAAAAACGTTTTGCTCCTACTGAAAAAATTCTGACAGCAGTTCAGATGGCCGTCATAAAAGAGAGGTCACTTGCCCAGGGGAAGCGCATTATAGTTGTCTCCCCAGTACCGGCCTTAGAGGCTGTCACTAAAGCGAGCGTTCCAAACGCTAAAGCATTACATCCACGCTGGATTCAATTGGCAACATCTCTGACCGCCTCTGATGTTGACTATGTGTTTGACCCAAGACTTCAGACGCAAGAATTTCTCCAGTATGAGCAGGAGTACCCCACTCCCATACACATATTGCCAATAGACAGTTATGATTCCATCATATATACAGATGGCTCGGCACAACCGGCGGTAGGTACTAAACATCAATACTCGGCGGCTTGCGCAGCCGTATGTGGGGTCATGAAAGACGGAATTTTTCATCCTCATAATACCTATACGCAGACCTTAGGGGACTGCACAGCCCAGTTGGCCGAGCTTAAGGCTCTTCTTCTAGCGCTTGAACATTCAGACCCAGGAACACAGACTTTGATCGTCTGTGATTCGTACTACTGCGTCCAGTCATACAATGAATACCTCAATCATTGGAAGCTGAACGGGTTCAGAGATTCTAAAGGGAACACCATTAAACACAGAATATTGTGGGGAAGGGTGGCTGATCTTAAAGATAAGCTGCCTTGTGTCCATGTAATTCATACATTGGGACACCAACGTGTAGGAATACATGTTGCAGGTAATACATTGGCTGATGAAGCAGCCAAAGCATCAGTAGCTACGGCTACTGTGGCTGCGGTGACTCGTTCACGTACGAGATTGGATAATGAAATACTGATTGCAGTTAAAGCTTCGGCTGCGGGTAAAACTCTTCCGAAAGGATATCCTGTTAATTATACCTATCATATCAGTGCACAGAATGTTGCTTTTGCAACGATTCCTGATGTTGGTGATCGAGTGATCCCAAATGAAGATCAAAGATTAGGACTGATTACAGCAGCACATGAGGGGGTAGCTTCTGCACAGGTGTCTCTTCACGGTCTTTGCAATGCGGGGGTCGCAAATTTGGCCTGTTTTCTAAAGGGTACTCCCGTCCCTTTGATTCGTTCAGTGTTTCATGTACTTTCTAATGGAAGTTATGTTCTACTGAGCGATGACAGCTGTTGCGGCTTGCGACCTGGAATTGCCTACGCGATCTCAGTCACGAAGGTTGTTACGTGTTGTGGCCATGTTCTGTTTCCCCCCACACGAGAGATTCAAGTATCTGAAATGTGGCCCCACATAGATACTATTAATGTGAATTATGACAAGTTGAGCAGACTGAAGGTGCTATTGTTTCAAAAACAGGTCGCCTTGACATCCGCTAAAGAGACGTATGCTCTCCAGATAGCGAGATCATCAGCCGAGATACAATCCCTTTTAAATACCGATTTCCCCAAACATTTTGGAGAGTTGGTGTCCAGAATATTCAATGCTTCGAGCACTACTGGGATTGTTAATTTCTTTAAGGCTGTCGGGTCTGGTTTTGTGTCCATCTTCCAGACTGTCTTCGGAGTCATCCCATCAGCCATCCATTCTATCTTTTCAAGTGTGTTTGGTGGCTTTCCTATTATTTTGGCTTTAATTGGCGGACTTCTACTGCTATTTTTTCTGATTCGCGGTGGTTGTTTCTTTCCAGCAGTACAGAGCAATGGAGCCACTCCCGTCAACACTACTGTGCCGTGAACGCATGGTTCGGATCTTCGGTACACCTTTGCTGGTGGAACTGGAATATGATTGGTCATTGTCATTTCGACCTCTACTATGGTGTGTACGACCGGTGTTCCGCTGCATCTGGTGCCTCTTTGAACATCTTCCGATGGTCTGTCTTGCTGTTGCACCGACATCTCCTGTGGACCACGCACTGCTGATGTCCCCGATGAGGGTTCATACATGGTCATGCCCCTTGAGACTGAGGTTGCTCCGCGAGGCTACCTATGAGCCTTCTGTTATACAATCTAACATGGATGAGGACGCTGCAGCGAGTGTCGATACACCGATGAATGTGGCTCACTTCTGCTCTGTGGATCCGTTTGTCCGTCCAGCTCTCGATCTCACTTCGGACGATGTTAGTTCATTTTTGAGATCATTGAATGGTGACTTCGATGACATTCTTCAAGATCCCGCATATAGCACATAATTTGATGAATTTTATTGCGAGTTCCTGGTTCTAAAAAATGCCGATTATATTAAAAAGTTTGCTACACTTGTCATGATTGATATTGACATCTCTGATTTTTTATTATTAACGACTTGTTAGATTTTTTAGTAGTTTTTTTGCATTGTTTAGCTTAGTAGCAGCTTTTAGTGATTGGGTTTCTTTATCCTTATCTTTATCTTTATCATGCCTGTTACGGCAATGGGGAGGGTGTAGTGAATCCTAGTTTATTTTATTAGGGTAACAGGAGTTAGCTTAGCCATAGGCTTGTAAACTCGTGCCCCCGTCACCCAGTGACTTTTAACCTACTTAGCTTGCTCCATTTAATTATTTATTTCTGTTAAAGATGGCGGCCTTGTTTATAGTTAGGCCACTTATTATGAGTTCCATTATCAGTGTCACTGCGCCAAGGCGTCAAAATCAAGTGCGAAAGACAAACATACAGTAGGCATTCACACTTAGGGATTTTCCCTCTCTATACTTTCGAGGGAATTGTTGATATTAATTGCCGTCCCAAGCATGCCTGTTATCTATTGTTATGAATAACACTTATGTCAGGGGACCTTGTAGATCTGTATAAATACAACACACTTTTAGACAGATAATCAGAGGGATTCCGACCAGAGGGCATCGCCACCATCGCTGATACCGATGCTGCAGTCATCTTGACGCTGACCCAGTCTTCGTGTCCCTGCGGAGTCTGAGATAGAGACCTCATTCCAAGGTAACGAGGGTTGGGGGCTCCTCTCATGGACACGGTTTTGGCAGATGAGGTTTAACGAACCCAGCTCTCCTTTTATAGATAGGAGGTTAGACTTACTCTCCTTAGGGTATTAGGGCTTATTCCATCTTTTACATATATATATATATTTTTATCTTATATTGCATAATGGTGGGGGTCTTTATAACAATGACTCTCCTCTTCACAATACTGTTGCTTGGTATATTCATTATCCTAATCATTGCAGTTCATGCAACTTATCGCAAATTGCAGTTATGTTGAATAAAAACTATTTTAACTTCACTGCATCTGTGTTTTCGCCTTTGTTTGTATGAGACATACTAAATCTGTGAGAAAAGGGTAATTCCCGTTTAACCACGAAAACCCTGAGAGATCTTATTTGAGTCCATGCGTAAGCGACTGCTACAAATCACCTTTTACTATTGTGTTTCTGGTGAGGTACTGCTAGTAAGCCGATAAGGTTTGGACAACAGTTACAACTAGTTGTAGGAAGAGACTTAGTCACCTACATACGAAAGTACTGTCATCCTGAGACCAGCAGTCTTGCTCAGAGCAAGAGTCCAAAACTACGACACTATCACTTTTTGTGTGTTTGGTGTACTGCCCTAAGTTGCAAGGGTATGTCAAGAAATGGACCCAGTGCTCCCTGTGCCACTCTACCCAAGCTATACCCACCTGATGAGCTCCACTCAGGGCATAAGAGGTCTTGGGTTGCTTACGGTCCGGTTCAGGGAGGACCTGGCCTAGCAGTTTGACTGGGCTGTTCCTACTGACGCAGGGTCAAGACTGGTTTTCATATAGCTGGGTCCAAGCTGAGGTGGTGTGGTGGGTAAAAGATTGATGGGCTGGAATGCTACACTGAGCGATTGCTAGTGATTAGACTTATAGCAAGCATTCCTTCCATCACCTTTTGTGCATTGGATTCTTCCTAAAGATCATGACTTTTTTCTTTGTTTAGTTTGAGGCAGTCCATCCAGTAGCAAAACAGGTGGCAAACATGGTCCTGGTGCTGTGGGTCTTGTCCAAGAGGGAGAATATGAGCTGAATTTCACCAGTGTAGGAGAGGAAGTGAAAATCGTGGGAGTGGATGATGCTAGTGTGCAGGATCATGTATACATTGAAGAGGGTTGGGCTGAGGGTGGGTCTTTGTGGTACTTCACAGATGTGGTTGTGAGCATCCGAACAGGAGGGGGTCAGACTGGCTCCCTGAGTTCTTCCCATCGGGAAGGAGCATATCCTGCTGAGAGTGGGCTCTTGGATTCCAATCTCATGCAAGCATGAAGATGGGATGGGATACTCTATTGAATACAACGGAGATGTCCAGGAGGGTGATGGTTGCTGTGCCTCCTTTGTACAGGATCATACCAATGTCACCTGTGGCAGCAATGAGGGTTGTTTCTGTTTTGTGGTTGAGCATGGAGCCAGATTCAGTGACATCAAGTTGGTCTGTGTTGATATGGCTAATTAGGCTTTTACTGATTAGCTTCTCTAGGGCTTTGGCTGCATATGGAAGTAAGGAGATGGGTTTGTAGTTGGCAAGCATTGTTGGGTCTGCAGAAGGTTTCTGCACATACTGTGGCATGGTTCCTTGTATCCGGGCAGGTGACTGTAGAGATGGAGGCATTCCGGATCGGGGTGAGCACTCAGGTGATGAGTTGAAATCCATTGGTAACTATTTGGTGGGAGCAAGGATCCAGTCGGGCCCTGGAGTGGATGGACCGCATGGTGGAGGCGATTTTGCCTATGTCCATACAGTTAGTATAATTTCCTTGGATGGGATTGGTAGTTGTGAAGGGAGGTCTGTCGGGTCCAGTCGGGGTTGAAGTTGTCATATAAGTTGGTTGTCTTTCTGCTGAAGAACTGGCAGAGCTTGGTGCAGAGGTCTGTGAGGGTGATGATTCTAGTGAAATCTTTCACAGTAGCAAAGATCTTCTTGCTGATGTTGCTGATTAATGCCGTCGAGTGAGGAACATTTGATGGTCCAGACCTGCAGATGGTAGTGTGTGAGGGCAGATT
Organism: Pleurodeles waltl; assembly: GCF_031143425.1. Taxonomy (NCBI): domain Eukaryota; kingdom Metazoa; phylum Chordata; class Amphibia; order Caudata; family Salamandridae; genus Pleurodeles; species Pleurodeles waltl. The sequence continues at coordinate 58,760,657 of NC_090444.1, read as the reverse complement.
TGAAGGTGATATTGTCCACGTTGTCTTGGCTCCTTCTCCATCTGCACTCCAGTTGTTTGCAGTGGAGCTTTGCCACCCTGAGTTCCTCAATGTACAAGTTGGCTTGCAGCCTGGATCTTGTGGGTTTGGGGGGAGATAGGGTATCACCGCAGGTGGTGATCCAGTTGTTGATGTTTGTGATGATGTTGTATTGGCTGCTTCTGTGTTTGGGCTGGTGTCCCATGAGTTCTCTTAAAAATTATCCCAAGACCTTTACTGACATACGAATGTATTCTTCTTACATGTGACTCACAGGTTGCTCCTTAGGGCTTGCTGGGACTCATGCCTTAAGCCTTACATTGACCCAACACATTCACAATTCTGCCTGAGGCCAGCTCATATGTTGCTGCTGAAACCCCTGCTGTCTTTCCCCGTTCACCTGCAGGAGGTGGTCCCATCGCATTGACTCTGCCACCTCCTGCAGGCTCGCAAGCTGCTGCTGAGGTCTTTTGTGATGTGCTCCCCCATCATGGCACTACGAGGTAGACATACTGGGGCATATTTCTTGTGCCCTTTACACGCCCTACCGCCACCACGTGTGCGCCGCATTTAAAAGACAGTGCACCATGGCGCAGGGTAGGAGGCAATAGCGTCATTTTTCATGACGCTATTGATGCACTCTGCAGGAGTGGTGCCAAAATATTGGCGCAACTCCTGCAGAGTACATAGGTGCCCATTATAAATAATGGAAGCCCCCTTTTAACGCCTGCTCTGAGCAGGCATTAAAAGTGCCGTAACAAATTATTCCTTGTGCTATTTTTTCAGCCCCCCACCTAACGGAGGAACGCCCCCTTTGCATACATTATGTCTGGGGCAGGCATAATGTAGCAGGAAGGGTTACAAAGTGGGGCAATGTATGCATTGCACCACTTTGTAAATGTGGCACGAGGATTTTGGCCTTAGTGGGCCACATTACCATAAAAAATAAATGAAGCTAATGTGGCACGTGGTGGCGCAAGAGGCTTATAAACATGCCCCACTGTTTCTTGAAAATGACTGCACTCTGTCCCCCTGCACTCACACTGAGAACCTAACATTAACCTGACTCTGAACCCTCTTTTCACTGCTTTTTTAACACAATCTTTATTGCATGTTCATGTGTTTACATGTAACAATGGATGTTGACATAAGAAGGTTGCAATCGATAATGTTTGGGTCCTTAATTCGAGGGCAATGACAACAAATAGTGTGCTGTTCTAAATATGTGCCTTGTCGTTTGCACGCAGCTTCTTGATCCTGGGTCACACCGCACAAAGCTATATGACAAGGATGTTAACTTGTGACCTGCAGGCAAAGCAATGATTTCTGCAACAAAGAGTAACTAACTGAGCTGTTTACATGAAAAACTCAAACCTGTGATCTGCATGCTGCATGTTGTGCTTTCTGGCAGGCACATTGATCCTCTCTGCAGTTTTATGGTGAGTTGAACCTCTGATTAGGATGCACACAGATGTTTCCAGCAACTGCATTAACCACCAGAATTATTAAAATGCCATAATACCCAGGAACCTGCTGGGCACACAACGACCTCTGTACAATGTAATATTTTGAAACACAGCCTGTGTAGCCGGAACAGTGTTACTATCAATGTTTCTTGTCATATTTTTTGTGGCAGAGTTTTAAAAAACATAAATGTCTGAGTTCAGACTTTGCTCTTTGTGATTGCATCCACTTTCTGCTGCTAACCCTTGGCAGTAGCCTTTCCCTTTCCCGATTAATAAAACTGAAGTTGAACTCATGGGTAACCATTTAAAACATATATTTGTCTCTACAAAGGTAAGCATGCTACATCATTTGTATATAAAACTGTTTTAAAGAAAGTGTCATCACAAAATTCCCAAACAGTCAATGTAATGTCCTCAGCCAGAGAATGGAACAGTGCTTCGTGCAGCCTGGCTCAAAGTTTCTGTAATCTGAAGTACTGAAGCATCTAGGGCCAGATGTAGCAAGGCATTAGCGCCTCGCAAACGACAAAAAACGCCGTTTGCGAGGCGCTAATGCCCGCACGCGATGCAGAAACACATTTTGCGAGTCGGAACCGACTCGCAAAAAGTGTTTCCGACTCGCAAATAGGAAGGGGTGCTCCCTTCCTATTTGCGACTCGCACCGCAATGTAAATTGATTTGCGACCGCAAAAGCAGTCGCAAATCAACTCACAGTTACTTGAAGTGGATGGTAACTCATTCCCAAACGGGAAGGGGTCCCCGTGGGACCCCGTCCCCTTTGTGAATGATCACAAAACTGTTTTTTCAGAGCAGGCAGTGGTCTTATGGCCCACTGTCTACTCTGAAGAAAAGCGAAACAAAAGGTTTTTAAGGAAAGCGGGCTGCAGATGGGAAAGAAAGTCTCCAGCAGGCACCATCCCCGCGAGTGCCCAGACTCAGTCGCAGACGGCGTCTGAGACGCCTTTATGCATAGCAAATTGCGAGTTGTAAATTGCGAGTCGGAAGGACTCGCAATTTGCTTTCTACCTCCATCTGGCCCCTGATGTGTAACCCTCACTGCGGAGGTAGGAGGCGCGGCCACGTCCAAGAACACATCCAGACTGTGACCTGGCTACTCTGTGAATGAAGGAGATGGACTCTTAACACATGCATACTCCACACACAAACACGTGTAAATGCATTGCCCCATGCACACACACATGCTCAAACACAGTCACACCCTCACACACTTAAACACCCGTTCCTCGCCTCTGAAACACAGAAACACACATGCACCACTTTTCATTCTAGCAGTCATTCCCACACTTGCAAGCTCACTCACTTTTTGCTTTTAATTTACATCTCTCACACAAACTCATACACCCACTACTAGATAGTGGCAGCTCCCAACCATTTTAACAGCTGCAATATCAAGGCTGGGGTGCATTTTCCAAGGCATGCATGTTGGCACTTGAAACATGTTTAGACCTTGGAGGGATGTGCCTCATTGGAGCTCAGTTACTTAGTTGGTGATTTGTCTGCTCCAAATCAGCCATTAGGTTTACAGTTGTAAAGAAGCATTTATTTCTAAATGACACACTAAGGAATCAATGCTAGACCTGCTGCTTATGAAATAATTCATGCATGGATGTAAGTGTAGATTCCTTGTTGATATTTGTTTCTATGCATGATGTGTGTATGGACCCCCATAACATGTATGTTCGGGGGCTTGGGAGCTCCCATGTGGCTCCATTCTATGAGACATGTTCAACCAGTCCATGATTTTTGCCATCAACGCTTTGTTTCCTGAAATTTTTAAAATCCCTTATAATGAGAAAAGGAAACTACAAGCCCCAAAATACAAAAGCATTGCCAGCTGAAATCCAGAACTGTATGAAAATGCCACACATTCCATGGAGTCCCTGTCACATTTGGTTTATGTTTGCTTTTCCATGCGAAACAAGAGGTTATGGGGATCAACGCAGTCGTCTCTGCCTAGTTTCACACACTTTGCATGTTATAAACTCATCAAATGGCTCCCCCTGAATACCAGACGTACCATTACTCATGCCCTAAGTACCAACGATTAGACTGTGGCAACACACTTTATGCTGGAATCACCACACACCTTCTGCAAAGACTCCAGACCATACAAAACTCCGCCGCCAGACTCATCCTCAACCTCCCCAGAAGGACCCACATCCCCCACCTCAGAAAACTCCACTGGCTCCCCACACAGAAGAGATGCCAATTCAAGCTGATGATCCACACCTACGAAGCACTGAGCAACCAAGGAGTAGTCTACATAAACCTCCGCTGGAACTTCACCATCCTACCAGACAACTACACTCCACCTCCCTCTCTCCTGCCCACACCCCCAGCATCTACCGAGCAACAACGGAGGGCGCTCCTTCTCCTACCTAGCGGCGAAAACCTGGAATGAGCTCCATCTGCAGCTATGGACCTCCACCTCTCTACTGGAACTCCAGACATCACTCAGCACCTTGTTGTTCACAGAGTCACCTGAACTCTCCTGACCCTCGAGCGTCTGGATACCCTCTCGGGTGATTAGTTGCGCTACATAAATCTGCCTGATTAACTGATTGGGGTTGAAATGCACCAAACCACTGTGTGAAAAGTAATAAAAAACACAAACATTTGTTTTACTTTGCATGTTTTTTTCCTGTGAGGTTAATCCGAAAATTGGTGGAGATGGTGGGGATTTGCTGCCAACCTCAGTAAATATGCTTAATTTACATTGCTAATTTGGGTACCAGCCCATTTAAAGCTGCCTTCAGCTTTTGGCTCGTCAGGCAAAGGTCTCTGGCTTGCCTCGCCTGCCCGACCCCACGCCACAGGCAATAGTGCAGCCCTTGGCACGACAAGCTCACAGATTGGGACACTGGTGGCTCGCCAGAGCTGCTAGCCCACCAGAGCACCTGGGTCCTCCCTTAGAGCTGACAGAAAGGATCTTTTGTGCATAGACTGGTGTGCTGCTGACCCATGTGAGGATGGCCAATCACTTCTTGGTCAGGCTGCAGCAGGGTGGGTGATATTGTTGGGTCACCTTCAGGGATAGACATCTATGGAACCGCTCACAGGGTTTAAGGCAGTGCTTAATTTGAGCTGGTGGTTTCTGGTGCAGGGCACCTGCACTTACTTTTGGGGGGCAGCACTTATTTGTTCTGCTTCAAGCATTTATTGCGAGCAAAAGACACATATGGAAAAAACAGAGGAAGGGAAAAACAAAAAAGTGTCACAGAGAGAGAAAGCTACAAGGGTGAGCTGAAGAAGCAGAAAGTCGCTGTAAATGGATTAAAGAGGCCCGAGATGGCTTCAGGATTATGATGCCTCAGTATTCCGAGCTCGCATACAGGAGCGGCTCGTGTGGAGAATGCTGGGTGGAGGTGAGGGGGGTGCGTGGGGGCGCGGAGGGCGGCGAAAAAAAATAATAAATAAATAAAAACGTACCTGCTTTGCTCCCGCGCTCCCCTCCCGTCGCTGATGCATGCACAGGCACCTAGCGTGCCCTGCCCCAATTCTGACGCTGCTCAGAGCAGCGTCAGGATTGGCTGGGAGCGCCCAGCCAGGGCGCTCCCTGGCAGACTGGGAGCCTGTGCAGGCTCTCTCCAGTCCAGCAACTGTGCTGCTGGACTGGAGAGAGCCCTGTGCGCATGTGTGTTTGGACAGCTCGAGACGGGCAACCAAACACACATGCGCTCTGAGGGGAGTGCACAGTGCACTCCCCCCAGCTCGTCCCCCCCAATGCCCCGCCCCGTTCAGAAGGAAATAATAATAAACAGAGTTTATTATCCTTTCCATGTGAAAGGATTTGCAGCGGTTGCTGCTGGCGGGGGCCGAGGCTCCTAATTTACAAACTAGGCGCTGGTTGAAGGGGCACGTGTGCAGCCGCCGAGCTCTTCCTAGCACCGCGCTTCAGCATGTCAGCATTGCATGGATCTTACAACTTCTTTCTCATGGAGCAGCGACGGTGTAAGTTCATTTCAGGCTGTGACCGAGCAGCGCCTAAGCTTCTGTGTCTGGGAACCACGGGGTGGCTGGGAGCCCCCTGCGTGCGAGGGGCAAGGCGCGGTCACCAATGTCCCACAAGGACTGATGAACAGATGAACACCTGAGGATTTGTTGCAGGTATTTACCATGGGGTGGGGGCGGAAATAAGGTGCTGACAGCGGAGCTCAACGTGTCCTCCTAAAATAATTTATTTACCCAAATAGGGTTTTAAGGTTTTTTTTTGGCCCCCGACTTCTTCATTTCTTATGGTATACTGACATCTAGTGGCGAAGTGCTATAATGAGCAGATGGGAGGCATAATCCCCGGTGATGCGCTTGCACTGTCATCACATGAGAATCTCGAACTCTGGACCACGGACCCGCTGGCTGGAGGAACACAAACCACGCAGGCTTATTTCCCACTTCCAGAACTGTGTTGTAAGTTTCCTGCTTTTTGATGTTGCCGACCTCGGGCTTTAACTCTGTAGCACACCCCTGTGTAAGATAAAGCTTCCGCTCAGGGACGTAACGAAACGCGAAGGACACCCCAGCCCCCCCTACAAAAAACATGAAGGGGCCCCCCCTTGCAGGGCCCGCAGTGGCGTCTGACCTCATTCTGTATGAATTCCCTCACTACACTCTCCAACAGTGTCCCCATCTCTCCACCGACCTCTCTGACACCCATTTCTTTTTAATTTTTGAAGCGCTACTCACAGTTCACTCACAGTTCTGTGATCTGCATGGCGCACGTTCTTTGCAGCAGGCACATTATCCCTCCGTGCTACTTTATAAAGAGTTTTCTTGACATTTTTATTGTAGCCTGAAAACTGCTGAGGCACAAACAAGTTCAGTGCTTCTAAATCCATCAGTTATATTTAAACACAGAGCCCACACCATACTCAGTGCACTGGTCGCCCTGTCCCTGTTCCATGCCAGGCCTGCCAAGTGTCACGCATGTCACGTTGGGCTAACACAATTTAAGTTCCCTCATTACCGCAGGATCTGTCACGCAAAGACGAAGAAGAGAAAGCTAAGAGGGATTTCTCCTATTCCCTGTCTTGCTGTGAATGGCTCTGCTCTTTTCAATTAGCTGCCAGACAGTGACACCTAGTGGCAGCCAGCTATGTTACTCAAAACAGCAGTTTGACACAAGTGCAAGCTTACAGAAGCACTTGAGAGGAGGCGCTCTTCTTAGCCGACCAGGTCTGAGCGTGTACCAGAACTATGTTCCAGCTGCTGGTAAGAGTTTTAGGGCCAATTAGGCGGAGCGGCGTAACACTTCCGTGCTGTAGTGCATGGGTGGCAAAATAAATCCAAGACCTTCTCCCTGCGCTGCTCGCTACAGACTAGTAAATGCCACTAGTACCTCTTACAATCCTTATTTAATTTACTTTTAGCATGTCATATTCATGGGCCTCCCACTTCTGGTGCTTTGCAGCCATTTTAAGATCTTCTTAGAGTTTCTCGTTGCTCGATTGGATGTAATTTCTGATATTTTAATGTTTCCTTCATCTTCATTGCTTGATTTTGCTTGTGAGAAAGTGTCACTCATAGCCATTGAATGTCACTCATACTTACAATTAAATTATGAAAATGTCACACATAAGCAATCTGAAACCCAGGATTTTCAGGCTCGCCTCCTTGGGTAGGTGAAGAAAGGACTATGGGAAGAGATCATTGCATTCTCCTTTGGTCTGAGGTTTACGCGTCCCTAAGATGCCTGATTTCCACATGGGATGGGCGACCTACTGTCTGACTGACTTTTGACGATTAGTCTACACATAGGAAGTGACCTTTTAGCACTTACTATATCTTTTTGTAGGAGAAGTTATCAATCACAGTCCTGATGAAGCGCCACTGGATCATTTTTTGACCACAAAGGCGCGAAACATGTCGACCCCTGAGTGTTAGGATAGAATATTTTTCTTCCTTATCCTTGATGTAGGAGTATCGGTGACCATTATGTCCTCCAAGTACTCCTCTTTGTTTTTAATCTTGGCCTGACCACTACTTTGAGTAATTAAATTCAGATACTGAGTGTCTTGAGCCAATTTTAACCCACTACTTACTCTCCTCTCTTTTCACTGTCAGCACGTACTGCAGATACCATTGGATCTGTGTTACCATCTTCGGCTTAGTGCCACCACCAGATGTGTGGTGACCTGTCAGATATTGCAGTGCCGTTCTGACGAGGAGTTAGCCCGATGATGATGCTTCGCGTCTCCATTGACGCTTGAGGGCACTCCTATCAAAAGACCGATGCTTGTCGTTTCTTTAGATAGAACTTTTTTGGAACAGTGTACTCTTTTCATTTACTAGTTCATGCTTAGGGAGAACGTATACTGGACCATTATTCTCCCAGTCCCTCCTTTTGTTTGATGATACTCTGGATCCAGTCAGGAGCTCTCAGGCCAGGGCCTGTCAACAATGGCTGGGGAGGGCCCCTCGAGCTCAGCCCCCCGCACAACAGGAACTGCGCGGACTTTTGTTATGCCACTGCTTCCGCTATACCAGGGACATCTTAAAGATTTTGGGGGCACTGGGCCAAACATATTTTTGTGGGCCCTGATCTGAACAGCTTTGAATTTATGATCCATTTTGAGCTCTTTCATGCCCTCTTTGACCAGGTCACTGACACTGCCCAGGCACACAAGTCCACATTTTAAATGTGTTTAGATAGTGATGTGTTTTCAATATTGTAACACAGCAGCAGCTCACTAATATCACTACAAATATTCTCTATAACACCCTCCAACTTCTCATATGTGAAGTCCTGTTTTAATCTAAAAGAAAAACAATGTATGGATCTTGTGTGAAACACAACATTTACCTGCAAAATGTCTGTAATTGACTCTCACACATTACTCACATAAAAGAAATACAGGTAAATTGTACTTAAAACAATCTGTTAAGAATTATTTAAGATCAGTAGGCCAAGACTCTCTGCAGGGCAGATATGGCTCTCTCAGGGGCCCTCTGAAAGGCTGGGGTCCTGGTCCTGAGCCCACTTTTCCCATGCCTTAAAACCTCTCTGTGCTATACACAGTCTAGACCGAAGTTCTTTTTCTTACTCACCCCTCTCCAACTTGTAGCAGTCTCATAGACTTTTCTATGTCCTTTCTGCTGATTCTTTGTCTCTATCCAAAGATGGAGAGTAGGGTTCCATTCCCAGCGTTGGCATTTTGGCAACTCGAGTGATTCAGATCAAATCATCTTACTGTGTAAGTATAGTGGTGTAAATATATACACCAACTGTACACTGTGTTGTCTAGAACTGTCCCAAGTACGTCAGTGGTTCACTTGTCCAATACGTCAATGTTAATGGTTGTTGTACCACGGCAGGGGGTTACAATAGGTGTCATTTTTTACTTATTTATTTTACATTTCTAGTGCAACTTCTCAGTTACATTATTTGTAATCTAATTCTGAAAGGGCATGCTCCTTAGACTACATTATTTTGGAGTCCCAACATGCTCTGCTGATCCACAATCTATATAGGGATATATTTCCCGATCTTTCATGCAGCTCAGCGCAGCAGACCACATTGCTGCGCTGTGTGAAAGGGAACGGGCAGGAGTACGCCATATTTAACATGATGCAACACATTCCTGTACATTCTCTGTGCTGGTGCACAATGCGCTGTCTTGCGCCAATGCAGACAAAAAGTGCATTACTTGATTATATTGTGGGTTCAATTTTAGGCCATAGATGAACCCTCTTAAGAGCCCTCCTGTCCTCACTGACTTCCAGTATTAGCCTAATTGTTAACCTTCTGTAATAGCCAAGGTAGCACATGTCTCTCTTACTAATGACATAAGACTTCTCTAGTCGAGCCTCTCTCCTTCTTTTTGGTTCTCAATATACAGAATTATGCCATATAAATGTTCATTTTACCCCAACTTCCTTGCTCCTGTTCTATTTTTATTTCAGCATAACTTGATACTGATGTTATTCGGTGTCTACCCTGTGCTTTGTGTCTTTGCTATTCGTGCTGTCCCACTGTTCTCTGACTGATCCTCCACCTTCTGTCTTCCACTTTACTCTGCCATTCTCTGCGTCTCTGTTTCTTTATTATTGCGCTTTCCCATTGATCCTGCACTTTCTGTCTCTCGCTTTATTCTGCTATTCTCTGCGTCTCTGTGCCTTTATTACTGCACTTTCCCATTGATCCTGTTTTTTCTGTCTCCCGCTTTACTCTGCTATTCTCTGCGCCTCTGTGTTGTTGTGACTGTGCCCTCCCACTGTCTCTGATCAGATCCTCTTACCTTCTATCTCCCGCTGTTCTCGACTACTCGGTGCAGTGTGCTCTCTGATAGTGCCTTCCCACTGTTTCTGACTTTATCCTTCTACCTTCCTGTATCCTTTTACCTTCCGTTGCTCTTTTGTGCATTGTTTTTGTACTTTTTGCCTCCCCGGAAGGATACAAACTCCAACCTAAAGACCGCCTCAACAAACCAGGAGGCGGCATCGCCATCCTTCACAGAGACACCATCAAGGTCATCACCAACACCCTCGACACCCTTAACAACGCAGAACACATGCACTTCCTCATCCACGTCAATAACACCACCACCCTCAGAGGCACACTCATATACAGACCCCCGGGACCACGCCCCCCATTCTGTGACACCATCGCTGACACAATCAGCACGCACGCTCTCACCTCGAGAGACTACATACTACTCGGAGACTTCAACTTCCACCTGGAAAACCCTCACGACCACAACTCCTCTTCCCTCCTAGACAACCTCTCCAACCTAGGACTCAAACAACTGGTCACAGCCCCCACCCACTCAGCTGGACACACACTCGACGCAATTTTCACCTCAAGCCAACACGTCACCTACACCCACACCACCAAACTCCAATGGACGGATCACCAATGCGTCCACTTCTCCTACAACAAACCTCCCACACACCACCACCATCACACCACCCCCTACCGCATGTGGGACAAGATCCCCAAGGAGCGCCTGATCTCTCAACTGACACAAACTCCCCCCCCAACATAACCGACCCCAACACCGCCACACACAACCTCAACGAATGGATCACCACCTGTGCCGACAATCTTGCGCCCCTCAGAAAAAACATCACCACCCGCAATATCAAGAACGCCCCATGGTTCACCACTGAACTCCACAAATCCAAACGCAAATGCCGCAAAGCAGAAAAAACCTGGAGACAAGAACCCACCACCACTAACTTCGCCACCCTCAAAACCACCACACGCATCCACCACCAACTCATACGCACCGCCAAAAGAGCACACTACAAGGAACGCATTGACAACAACTCCCAAAGTAGCAAGGAACCCTTTATCATCATCAAAGAGCTCTCCAAACCCAAGGCCAGCAACCAAGACCCCACGCACACACAAACCCTCTGCGACTCCCTCTCAGATCACTTCCACTGCAAAATCCTGGACATACCCAACAGCTTCACACCACACACATCCTCCACACACACCACGCACCCACCAAACACAAAACCACCACACACACACCCCCAACCTACTCACCACCTGGGCTCCCACCACTGACGAAGAAACTGGAACCACTATGAACTCCATTCACTCTGGCTCCCCCTCCGACCCAGGCCCCCACCGTATATACAACAGAGCCAGCCCCGCCATCACCCCCATACTCCGAGCCACAATCAACAGCTCATTCGAAACTGCCACCTTCCCAGACCTCTGGAAACATGCGGAAGTCACTGCGCTCCTAAAAAAAACCAAAGCCGACCCAGATGACCTCTCCAACTACCGCCCCATCTCCCTCCTCCCATTCCCAGCCAAGGTCACGGAAAAAATAGTCAACTCCCGCCTTTCCCACTTCGTCGAGACAAACCACACACTCGACCCTTCCCAATCAGGGTTCCGCAAGAACCACAGCACAGAAACCGCTCTCATAGCATGCACCGACGAAATCAGATCCAGAGTCGACATGGGCGAAACCGTAGCACTCATACTCCTGGATCTCTCCGCAGCCTTTGACACTGTCTGCCACCACACACTCAGCACACGCCTTCATGACGCCGGGATAAAACACAAAGCCCTGGACTGGCTCACCTCCTTCCTCACCGACAGAACCCAAAAAGTCTGTCCCCCCCCTTCCAGTCCCCTGCCACCAAAATCACCTGCAGAGTCCCCCAAGGCTCCTCCCTCAGCTCCACACTATTTAACATCTACATGACCCAACTAGCCAACATCTTCAAACCCCACGGAATCACCATCCTCTCATACGCTGATGACACTCAACTCATCCTCTCCCTCACCCGCAACCCCAACACCGCCAAATCCAACCTACACAATGCACTCCTCGACACCGCCACATGGATGACAGCCAATCACCTTAAACTCAACTCCAACAAAACCGAAATAATCCTCTTTGGCCCACACAAAAACACTTGGGACCCCTCATGGTGGCCCACCACGCTAGGCCCCGCACCCACCCCCGCAAACCACGCACGCAACCTCGGCATCATCCTGGACTCCTCCCTCTCGATGACTCAACAAATTTACGCCCTCGCCTCCTCATGTTTCAACACACTCCGCATACTGAAAAAACATTCACTTGGATTCCCACAGAGACCAGAAAGACTGTCACTTATGCACTCATCAGCAGCAAGCTTGACTACGGAAACGCCCTCTACGCCGGCACCACACTAAAACTCAAGCGCAAACTACAGCAAATCCAGAACTCAGCAGCACGACTCATCCTCGACCTCCCCCGACACGAACACATCTCACCACACCTCAGATCCCTCCACTGGCTCCCCATAGACAAAAGGATCACCTTTAAGATTCTCATCCTCGCACACAAATCGCTCCACAACACCGGCCCTGCCTACCTTAACGAACGAGTGAGCTTCCACACGCCCACATGCCACCTCCGCTCCGCTGACCTCTCTCTCGCCTCTGTCCCTCGCATCAAACACACCACCACCGGAGGCAGATCCTTCTCCTACCTAGCCCTCAAGGCCTGGAACTCCCTCCCCACCCACCTCCGCAAGACCCAGGACCTACTACATTTCAGGAAGAGCCTCAAGACCTGGCTTTTCGAACAGTGACCCCCCAGACCCCCTACTCCTTTCCCACCACCCCAGCGCCTTGAGACCCTCACGGGTGAGTAGCGCGCTCTATAAATCTCTTTGATTGATTAATTGATTGAAGGCTTTGCCCCACCGTCTTGATTTAGCTCAGTGGTATTTCGCTTGATTTACAACTGGTGATGGTGCAGGGTTCAATCCCTTACGTGGGACCACACATTTTCTCCAGGAAACGTTGCATTAATTGTTATTTAATTAAAATGTATCTCCCTTTTTCGTTTTTGTAAAATTCCCTATCGGCAGGAGTCCTGGGAACCATTGCAAATGTAAAGCGCGTCATCCGAGCGCTGGAAGCTTTTTCCTATCATTTATGTCTTCATCCAAATTGCCATCGGGAAAACGCGTCTATTTCGCTTTTCTAAACCAATAATTATTTATTTGCTAATTATTTCTTACCTTCTATCGATATGTTGTGAGGTTTTTATCAAAACGTAAAGCTCCATTCTAGCGCTGGAAGCTATCGTCCTCTCAGCTGTAATTGAATTGGAATTGCCCCCGGGCGAGCCCGATCCTTGCGCTCGCTCACGCTAGGATCTACTTACGGTGAGAGCCTCGAGCTCATTCCCCTTCATCCTCGGTGATGGGGAGACACTTTAGGCACAGCGTCCCTCACTGTGGGAACTGCTTCAAGTCACCTAAGCTGTAATTCCTATTAAAGGTCAACTCTGCTCTTCAGACAGCAACTTTTACTAAACTGGAGCATTGGCTTACATCTGGATTTTGGTCTTTGCAGGGTCTATAATCACCAATTTACTGGATATATTCATTCATCTATGGGTAAGCAGCACCCCAGTGGGGAATGATCTCTCTCTCTCTCTGCATATAGTATGTAGATACATTTATATTTCTTCTGAAACTAGCTAGTTTCATTGCAGAAATCTATGTATAAAGCCAAGATGCCGTTTTCACAACCAGTGCGTATTAATTTCTTTATGGTATCTAACACTTTTGTCACATTCATGGCATCTAATTAATAATAGTTCTTTCCTCATTAGTCCCCCAGGTTACTGCTTGTCCTGATGAGACCCGGGTATCCTTCTTTAGGGTCGAAACGTCGTTGACAGTTTAAAAGACAGATCTCTTTGGTTATGATTTGAATGAGAAATAAGCTATTGTATGGATAAATATATTTAAACTGTTTAGACTGTCTTCATGAGATACACCAAAAATTAGAAAAATACCAGTAATTTCTTGATTGTTTTTCATGTGTTTTTTTTTTGTCACTTGGGTGCACTTCTTTCACTATTTTGTTTTTTTATTGTGATCGTAAAACAAACATCTTATGCCATGATCATGGTTTTCAGCAGTAATAAATGTCTATGTTGTCATATAAATTTGGGTACTGGTTGTGGTGGACCAAAATAGGATGCTTATTATAGATGATTTACTGTCTATATTCAAAAAATGATTTTGGATGATTAAGTCAGTAGCAAAGGATTTTTCCTAAGTGAGCTTCACGTGAATGTGTGCTTTGTTATAATTGTACCCAGGTCCACGTGAACATTCTGGGCTTCTCTTGCAATTGTTGTTGCCCTTTGTTGTAAAGTCAAGGAGTTACTTTCCTGGCAGACCTGGTCAGAATCCTGGACAAGTCCCGAGAAGTGATGCCAGAGGCCTGGGCAGCGAGCACAGACCCTGCTCCCTCACATCCTCTATCAGTCCCTATTCATTCTGTCCATCCTCACTTTACTGCCACTAGAAGGAAACCCTAACATTTCTATTGGAGGTGGGCTGTAGAACAGGGCTTATTTTATGCATCTTGTCCGCTCTCCCCCCTTTGGGGAAGTGTTTCCACTGATCTGCATCAAGCCAGAGAGCACATTAGTGCAAGTGTGGAGCACTGATCCTGTTTATTCACAATGTTAATTAAGAAAAGATGGAAACCTTTGTTCATTCTCATTTGTAGAGAAAAAAATAAGCTTTCAAGGAGAGGAGTGACTGCTTATTTCAGGCGTTCTATCCCACTACACGGAAGTATTCAAGCAAATTACACCTGTTTTTGTGAAAGTAGAAAACAAACAGACAAAGTATGATTAATGCCCCCCTTACAAGGATGGCACAGTCACTTCCATTTTTGTGTACTCCTTCCTGAATGTTGCTGTGATGTCATGATTGCAGTGTTTGTATGAAGTCACACTCACTATTCTTTCCCAGTTTTCCTGTTTTTTTCACTTTTCAGTTAATTTCCAGATTTGCACTTGTGTTCTTTGGCAGGCGAGTCTAAGGTGCAGGCAGACATTCGTGGAAGGCAGGCGCGGTGTCAGAGACTGTCTGGCCTTTAGCAGGGCTAAAGCCTTATACACATGTGATTGGAATGGAAGAGAACTCTTGCATGCATTGCATTGATAGCTTTGGAAATGGAAGCACAGGGTGATGGCCTCTACCCAGGTAGGGTTCACTCTACTGAGCAGTGATAGTGAACGTGATGTCACACTCTCAGCAGTGGTACTGAGTGTGCAACTGGCCTTAAGACAAGCATGGGAAATGTGCTCCCCTACCCTCCCTCTGTTATCTCTGTTTCTATTTGTCTTCGTCAGTCATTTCCTCACAATCCTGGTTTGGTCCTGGGCTTCTTTACCCTCAGTTTTCTTCTCTTTCCACCCTCTAATTATCTTGCTTTCCCCAGATATTTTCTCTCTTTCTTGACACTGCACCCTCTCTTCTTTGTTCCACCAATTTACACATGTCCCTGATCTCTTTAATGCTCTTCTCACATCTGTGCTTCCTGGCTTTACTCCGCTCCCTCACCTTCCTTACACCTTATCTTCTCATTCTCCCCTTCTCGCCCTCCTCTCCTTGTATCATCTGATCCTCACTTCTATGTCCTACTCACTGCTTTTTACTCTATCAGCCGAGCACTGAATGTCTGCACTGCACACCCCTCCCTTGAGGCCACTGACACCCAAACTTCAAAAGAGTTTCCCTAACACTTGGTCATGAAACATAAATCAAACAAGGAAAAATAAACAGAGGCAAAGAGATCTTTGGGAGAATATATTCAATTTTCTAACCCTAACAAAAGTAAAAGGCACATAATAATGAATACTAAATCAAGCAAACATAAATTGGAGTACAAAGACAAGTAATATATTAATCGGGGTACAAATACAAACATTATTTACAGCCCTATCACAAGCAGCTCCAAGATGGGCAAGGCCTGGTTACCACGAGGAAGCACAAAAAACATCCTTACCCCTCCAGATAAGAACTCAGGGCCAAGATAGCCTCCCATGCCTTGTGTTCTGGTGATACTCCCTGGGAAATACACCCACATCCCTCAGTAACACCTTTCTGAGGAAGTTCCTACACCATAACACTGTGGTGGCCCAAGGGAATAGTGAGTGGGTTAAGAGCTGTGATTATGGTTCTGGGGGATCTGAGAAGGTAAAACACACCTTTTCTAGGTTCAGGGTTCTGGGCATGCTCAATGTAGAGATAATTCCTGGGCAGGAACTCACCTATCTAAGACTGAGCATGTCTGGACATGTCTGCGCATCCCCCTTCTACATGGAATACATTTTGTTACCTCAGTGGAGAAGGGATTTTGAAGATTTAAAATGGAACACAAAACAGCCTCAACTAACCCCAGTCATCATCAATTCATACATAATTGCTAAAGTGTTTCAAAAGTATGAAAAATTAATGCAATAGCATGCATAACTAATATTTCGGCCTTAGACAAAAAAGAATGTTTTACATTTGAAGAAATGTATTGGCCTGTCATATGTTTACATATTATTCTTGAATAGCTGAAGTATCCTTTTCTTACAAAGCTGACCTAGGTTATGAATGTGCAATGTTAATTCCAGACAAGCTGACATGCTGTGAAATCAATGACTTAATGTAAAAGAAGTTAGTTTTGACCTTCCCATAGGCATATTTAATATATAAAGTATAGTAACTATATTAGGATGTTTAGTTTAACTCTGCAAGATGTTTCTAATAACACACAGATTTAGTACATTACATGAATAAGTAATTGTATTTTAGTGGAGTGATGTAAAAGTTTAAACTTGATATTTCTGTTTTCTTAAGGAAAGGAAATGATGAGAACCCTCATTGATTTACACAAAGAAGTTAATAAAAAGGATTCACTTAAACATTGTTGCCTATGGTCTATTGTTCTTCTGGTGAGATGATGATGGAGTGTTCCTGTTCCCATGAAGACATCGAAAGCTGATTGGCTAACTGAAGAAAGAAGAATAAAGATATTGCAAAAACTTAAGTTGTATTTTCCATGTTAATGCTCGTTCCTAGAGTATGTTACTCTTTCATTGCCTCCTTGCTTTAGATGGCACATTCCCTGGCCGAATCTATGCTGCTCTTAGAATCTACGGAGTTTCTTGAACCTCTCTTTATAGGAAGTCTGCTTTTATTGATAATTGATACTTGACTCTCTATTCGAAGCTCTTTATGGGTTCTGACTGAGACCTTTTTCTTATTTTTCCAATCCTGGCCTTACTATTAGAATAGGGATTCTTTCCTTTATGGAAAGCAGTTAAAGCATTTATGCTGTTGTATATTGGTTACTTATGCTGATATATATTGATTAATAATTAATACTAATGACATCATATGCTGATTTCAATAAAGATGCAATATTAGAAAAAATGATAAATAAAGTTTTTAAAGTCACCTGAACTCTCATTATTGACTGAAAACAATACGTGAAATTGTGACAATTATTTAATTGATGTACAGCTCCTGGTTAATCTCATCACACGTCAGAAGTCCACTGACCTGAGACACGGGGATTCCTCCCTGACGACATGGTAAGTCTTTCCATGTAAACCAATATTTAACAGAGGTCCCCGCTCCCATAACCTACGCAATCCCATCACATACAATATCACAGAACACAGAACATCACATCCACAATAAAATTCACAATAACATTAATACCCAAAATCACCTTCACATCCATAATCAAATTCACACTCACCTCCAAAAGCCACAATCACGCTGCCATTCCCATTCATGTTCACATCCACAATCACATTCACATCCAAAATCCACAATCACACTCCAGTTCACATTCACATTGACATCCACAATCACATTCCCAGTCACACTTGCATCCACATCCATAAATAATCCATGTTCACAGTCACCTTGATAATGACATCCACATTCACATCCATATCCACAATCACACCCACCACCACATTCCAAATCACATTCACACAGTTGGATCTATCTCCACATTCACATCTTTTGAAAGATGACAAAGGCCCTGATGAACAATAGCACCAAGTGGCCCTACCCTGGGATGCTCAGTGGTACTGCTTATCTGTTCCACATTTATTTTTCCAAACTTCATTGACTGTTTTAAGGGGCTGGTCTCACTCACAAGGTGCACACCTGCCTGCGTTACTTGCATCTTGGAGTAAGGCCTGGGTCGCACACAATGACATTCGCTTATCAAGAAGCATTGCACAGCTTCTGTTAAAGGGTTTAGGACCTAAAGGTAGCTGTGACACACAGGGGGCTAGAGTGATGAAACACTCTGCAGACCACACAGAGGCATTCAAAATTCATCTTTTTCTCACTGGAAACTGTGGAGGACAACCAAGGGAGGTCTGATTAAACAACAGCAAGACTTATAGGAGAGTCTGTGCTGCAGAATGTTCCATGACCTCTAAACTTGAGATGAGGTAGAGCCAGTGGTGCAGTGCGGGTGGGGCCCGAGCTCCAGGACGGTCCCTTTGGCACCGCGCACGAGTGGTGGGCACCTGGCCTGAGAACTCCTGACTGGGCTCAGAGCGTTCCATGAATTTTACAGGGAGGCCCTCTCAGATTTCGTTACGCTACTGGGTAGAGCTGCATATGCAGCATTAGAACAACTTAATTTAGCAGTCACAATAACACATATTTTTCCGTCAAAAATGAGGAAAGAAGGCATTTAGAAGAAAATAGGGAAATGCTTCCTTAATGTCTTGCGGGTACAGTGAAGACAGCCATGAAGTATCTGACCATGCAACAGGGTGCACCCTGACTATCAACTCCTGAATATCGATGGGACACATACTCAGGGTTGATACTGAGGGCCATATTTACAAACTTTTGACGCAGGGCAGCGGCGCAAGCCTCTTGCTGCACTGCCCAGTATTAAATGAAAAGGGCAGGAATGCACTGTGTCTACAAGATACAGCTCATTCCTGTCATTTTCCCCTGCACTGGCATGCAATGGACTGCCATGTGCCAAAGCAGGCACCCTTGCACCATGGTGAAAGGGTGCCTGCATTGCAGGGATGATTGTCTTTGTGCAGGAAGAGACACCTTCCTGCACAAAAACAATTATGAGAGGCATTTTCCTCCTTCTATGTGTGCTGCAGAATACAGCACACATAGAAAGAGGAAAAACGAGAAGAAATAATGTTATTTCTCCTCGTTGAGCCCACCTTAAACCTTCTCTGGTGGGATGCAGGCTTTTGATGCATTCCCAGGTTTACAAAATCTTGTAAATCTGGGAATGCATCAAAATCCATGTGTCTTAAGTGGGAACACCCCCCGCAACACCCATGGAACACCTCTGTGATGCAAAGTAAGGCAACGCAGCATTGCCTTACTCCATATCTACAAGGCCATGTAAAGCCATGCAAAATGGCTGTGCATGGCCTTGTAGATATGGCCCGGCAGTCTGTGCTGCTGGTGTATCACAGGAAGTGATGCACCGGCAGTGCAGGACGCTTGTAAATACGGCCCAGATTTTGAGCTTGGTCAACAATAGAGGAACCATCAAGATGTAAAGAGAGCTCTGAGCTCACAGCTTTTCCAGAATTTTTGTAGTGATGGATAATAGCAATATTGGGAGATAGCTGCTAATAACTCAAGGGTTTTTTGCAAGCGGCATCATAAGCATATACTCCAGACAACTTGTGACAGTGGCAGGGAAGGAAGAGAGAATGAGGTAGTGATATATATTAGAGGGAGTAATAGGGGCTTTTTTTTTCAAGTTGAGGCACCGGGCAAGGGTAGAGCAGATGACCACATTTAATGGAGGACAGGCTCAAAATAAGAGCTTCACAGTGAGTCATGAAAGAGACTCAAGGGCATAGTTACAATGAATTTGCATAGGGCAGCGTCGCAAGCCTTTTTGCTGTGCTGCCCTACGCCCATTTGAAAGTGCAGAAATGCGCTGTATTTACAAGATACAGCATGTCTGCACTTTCCCCCTGCCCTTGTGCCCAATTTGCTGCCTCGGACCAAAGCAGGCACCCTTGCACCAAGGTACAAGGGTGCCTGCATTGCATGCAGGATTGTTTTTGTGCAGGAAGGGACACCTTCCTGCATTAAAATAATCCATGGAGGCTTTTTCCTCCGTTATGTATGCTACAGAACAAACAAGAAGAAATAAAGATACTTCTCTTTACGCCTCACTGTAGGTATTTGGTACATCTCCAGGTCTTCTACTTCTGGTAAATCTGGAAACGTGTCAAACTCCATGGACATTGCACGGAAACACCCATACAACACCTGTGGAATGCCTCCCTGGCACAGAGTAGCACAATGCAGCAATTTGCACTGCGTTGCCTTACTCCAGATTTATGAATCCACTCAGGGCCATGTAAGGTGTCCTTGCATGGCTTCATAAAACTCAATTTGGGCTTGCATCACTCTTGCACAATGCAACCTGGTGCAAGAGTGATGCAACCCCACTTGTAAATATGCTCCATGGCATTTTCACGAATTAAGGCCGGGGAGTTTGCACTATTTTGCCCGATGAGCTCTGTTGTACTTTAGTGTATGATTGGTCAGGGTGGAATGGGCTATTTTGAACACAGTGAAAGCTGACTTCTGTTTGAAAGGTGCAAGGAGCTCTATCGAATATGGTCTGTTGGAGGTCTTTGTGTTTGTTACACTTGCTCTGCAGAATTAATTACTGCTTGGTGGCAGGGGTTGTTCTTGTTAGATACTTCTAGGCATCTACACGATGTAGTCCTTGTGAGGGAGCATCACAGAGCTGTGTGTTTACAACAAAGGAGCATCATTGCTGCAGTCTCAGAAATCCAGATGGTGACATGAGGCAAAAGGCCCCTACTTCTGGATACTCACAGTAAATGGGTGCGATAGGAAGCAGCAGGTGGTCTCCAGGGTCTACCACCAGAGCCCTTGCAGTTGTACAGGGTATTTTTGTAGTTTTGTTTATTCAGACTTGTTGGAGGCTGGCCCTCTATGCAGTGTACCAAATCAAGAACACTCTGCAAAGGGTTCAAGCAACCACATGTTGGTTTCCAGAGGTAAAAATCAGACCACCTAATGCTCTCATTTTTAAGGTAGCTGGTCGAGCAGTTAGGCTAGTCCAGGAGATGTGCTAAGTATTTGCCGAACTCACAAATTCAATCATGCACCACACACACTCAATGAATAACTCGAGACCAGAATTTATAAAAATACTTCAGACTTTTATGTAATTTTTAAGACCAACATCTTTATAATACATTAGGTACTTTACTTGTTATGACTTTTTAAAGTTTTAGCACAGTTAGCATAAGTACGCACCATAGGAATCAATAGGCAGTCACTTTAAAAAATGCATTACCAGTCTCTTCTTTTTCAGGGTGGTCGCAGCAGTCAGCGGGCACACTGTGCCAGCTGGAGAGTCCCAGGCAGCTCCCGGTTCCGGCGGGAGTAGCGTGGGAGAGGTTCTTGGCACAGGCACAGGGCCACTTGGAGGCCACATGGGGAAGGAGCTGGTTTGCAGATATAAAGTCGGTGCCTGGGGGCCCCTTGGGCTGATGAGGTCACAAGGGGTTGGGTATCCCTTATGCTGTGCGTAATGGAGTCCGCTGGAGGTGAGGCTCTTTGTGGGTGACTTACAGGACGACGGGGGCACTCTGGTTGGAGGTCTGGGGTGTTCCTGAAGTCCCTCAACTGGGGCTTCCTCCTGATCCTTTTTCAGCTCTAGGGGAGCTGGTTTTCCACTGGCCTGATGTCAGCTGACCAGTACCAAGGGTATTGCTGTATCTTGGCCACTAGGGGGCACAGCACCACCAAACGTGGCACAGTTGTGGGGCACTTCCGGGCGGTCATCGGTGTGTCATTGAGTCCAGCTGTGACCTCTGGTTTGGAGATATTAGTGATTCAGTGAAGTGACCCTCACTTATTTGTTGGTCCTTTGCAGGTTTCTTGCTTTTTTTTAGTGGTGCCTTCAATCAGGAGGGTGATTCTTGAAGCCTGGAGGTCCCCTGGGTTTCTTGGGGTTGGTCCAGTGTTCAGCTCTTCCACAGTCACGATTGTCGGGACTCTGGTGCAGCAAGCAGGGGTCTTGGTACCTCGTCTGGTGCAGCAGGTCCTCTGTTCTCGTCCTGGTGGGTTCTTTGGGGCTGGTCTGCCTTTCTTCTTGGGATCCTTTTCAAATCTAAAATCTTGGTCTAGGGGAGCCCACTAAATACTGAATTTAGTGGGTGTTTTTAGGGGGAACCTGGTAGTGTTCAATGGGACTCTTACCCTTGGGTGGCTACACCCACTACAGTGACCACTTCCTGTGGGAAGGGTCACTTCCTTAATCCTCAGTGCTGTTTTTCTCCATTCCAAGATGGAGAAAACTGAATCAGTGAGGCCACTCCTCCTACCCTTTGTCTGGTTTCCCACCCAAAATGGGGGCTTGCAAGGGGGGAAGCCCTCTGCTGCTACCAGCAGGTCTGGGGGCTCGAGTTTCAGGGGCTGTAGCCCTTTGAAGCTCACCGCCAGGGTGTCGCACATTCCTGCGGGAGGGGGTGTTAGTTCCTCCACCCAGGAAGGGCATTGTCTTACAAACCAGAGAGCCATGGCTCTCCCAAAGGTTGTAGATTGGCTGTCTGGAGTGGCAGGCTGGATGAAACCGGTCAGCAATTCTGCCAGTTAGGGTTAGTTTTTGCAAGGGGCACCTCTAAGTTGACCCTTGGGTACATTTAGGGATAAATCCAATACTGGCACCAGTTTGGATTTATCATTCTGAGTTGTTTGATACCAAACAACCCAGGGTGCAGAGTAACCATCATGTAGTTGGATAAACACATGTTTGACCATTGTCCAGTAAATGCATTTAAAATATCTGTTCTGTTCACTCACTATGTCCTAGGTTTGACAAGGACACAGTGGGGGCATACTGCTCCTGCAGCTATGCCCCAACATACAGTATGGTGCACCCTGCCTTAGGGCTGGAAGGCCTGCCAGAGGGTTGTCTTACCCATAATAAATGCAGTGTAGGGTGGACAGGGCACACAGAGCGTGTGCCATGTCAAGTTTGTCGTTTTAGGTTTGCCCCAATACACTCAGCCTGCAATGGCAGTGCTGGGTGCATCTGGTTGCAGGATCCTTGAAGGTGGCACAATCATTGCTGCCGCCCTCAGGGGTCTATTCTTAATATCTCTTGCCCTGTGTACTGGGGTACCAATTTACTAGGGACTTATAGGGGTCTTTAAGAGTGTATCCAACTTTGCCAAGCATCACAAAGGATTTAATGAAAGAGCTCATGAAACCTGTTTACCAGGGTCCCTGGGCACTATCACCTTCTCGAACACATCAACATCAGGCAGAAAGTGGGGGCTAATCATGCAAAAAGAGGCCTCCTTTCACCTGGCTCTCAGTATTCAGTAAAAGAGATTCCTCTGTGTTTGCAGCATCTGATGTAGCTACAGTGCTTTGAGGCGCTCCAACATGCTGAAAACAGACTTGCATGCAATCACTTACTGTGTGCAAACAGTTTCTTATAGAAGGTGGAATGTAGTGTGATGAATGCATTCAACCAGTTATGCAGGGTGAAACTGTAGTGTCAAAGATGTGCATGCAATATATCATACAAGTTGGAATGTAGTGTCACAGGTGTCAATGGTATTTGCAATGCAGTGGAAGACCATACATGGAATCCCTTATGGAATGCTAAAGTGCAGTCTCAAGGCTATACATGTAACCTCCTATGCAAGATTACAATGTAATATCAAGGGTACGTGAAGTCTTGTCTGCACAATTGAATGGTAGTATCAAAGGAGGGTATGCATGTACGATGAAACTGTAGAGACAAGGTTATGCATGAAAGATGAAAATGTAGAGTCAAGGGTATGCATGTAAGATAAAACTCTACAGTCAAGGGTATGCATGCAAGATAAAACTCTACAGTCAAGGGTATGCATGCAAGATGAAACTGTACCATCAAGGATTTGCATGCAAGATAAAACTGTACAGTAAAGGGTATGCATGCAAGATAAAACCGTACAGTCAAGGGTATGCATGCAAGATGAAACTGCACAGTCAATGGTACGCATGCAAGATGAAACTGCACAGTCAATGGTACGCATGCAAGATGAAACTGTAGAATCAAGGGCATGCATGCAAGATGCAACCGTACAGTCAAGGGTATGCATGCAAGATGAAACTGTACAGTCAAGGGTACGCATGCAAGATTAAACTGTAGAGTCAAGGGTATGCATGCAAGATAAAACTGTACAGACAGGGGTACACATGCAAGTTGAAACTATAGAGTCAAGGGTATGCATCCAAGATGAAACTGTAGAGTCAAGGGTACACGTGCAAGATGAAACTGTAGAGTCAAGGTTATGCTTGCAAGAAGAAACTGTAGAGTCAAGGTACACAGGCAAGATGAAACTGTACAGTCAAGGGTATGTATGTAAGATGAAATTGTAGAGTCAAGGGTATGCATGTAAGATGAAATTGTAGAGTCAAGGGTATGCATGTAAGATTAAACTGTACAGTCAAGGATGTGAATGCAAGATGAAACTGTAGAGTCAAGGGATCTGCTAAAACATAGGTAAGGGTTCTTCAGAATAGACAATGTCTATGCACTTTATAAGGCTTGTGTGATTCTCAGCATTGATCTCCAAACAGATTTGTATCTGGATATCACTGAGGCACATCTTTAATTTGACCTGATGTGGCGAACAGCTTACATCAAGGGAAACAGTTAGATACTGAAGAGAAGTGAGCACAGCAGATCCACGATGGACTCTGCTGGAGGGGATGAACTTATATGTATTTGTGGAATGTGGTTGTGACAAAAGGGGTGAATTCAATCAAGTGTTACGCGTGAGACTCCCGCATACACCTTAAGCCTGCACAGTAGTATGATGTGGTCAGCCAGGTCATAAGCAGCTGAGAGGTGGAAGGTGATCAAAGCTGCTTGCTGCCACCATTAAGGGGAATGACAAGTTCTTCTCTAAAAGGTCTGAAACCAGAATGAAGATCGGTACAAATGTGGTGCTGTCCCACATACTCTTGCAATTGCGTGGTGACTTCTTTTTCCAAGATTCTGCTTATGTAAGAAATGTTTGTGATAAGGAAGTAGTAGGCAAGCACATATGGATCTTTTTTTAAGCTTTTTAAGGAAGTACAGAGATCATTGAATGTTTCAAAGAGTTAGGAACTGTAGCTCTTGGAGCTGGTACACTAGCTATGAGTAATGGGAGAAATATCTTCATGAAAGTAGCTGTCCACAATTCCACTTGGGGTTTAGAGGCTTTGGTTTACTTGGCCAGTAATGGGACTCCCTCTTTGGACATGGATTTAAAGCCTGGGTAGGGCAACTGGAGTTAGGGGTGAAATGTGGTTATAAGGAGATCAGGCAGAATTGTGAATGATGGCTTCCTAGACATTAGTGATATTGCCCCCCAAAGAAGTCCCTCAAATATATGTAATGCTACAAGGAGATTTTTCACACTGCACCTTTGGACATTTCTTCATTATTTTATTAGTGAAATTTATTTCCATATAATATTAAAAACATCATATTTAAAAGAAGATAATGTCAATACAGCACATCCTTTAAATTACCAAAAGCTAAAACAATTTCTAGATTTTCTACAGATATTATAAAAACTGTTGCCGTTTGTCATACATTAATGTCATACTTATTTAACAACAATGTTATACAAAATGTTAAATGTCTCTTGTGTTTGGTTCAGAGGCTTATTCATATGAATTGTGAGACAGGAACTATTTACTCACTTTATGGCATTGCAATAACCCCATCTCTGCAGGCAAGTTTCTCAGATTCAGAAAAAGTGGTTCACAATTTGGAGTCCAGGCGTTTTCCTTTCATCCAAGCGATTGGAATGTAGTTCAAATGGTAGACGTGCAATCTCTTATATACATTGGAGAGTCGTGAGACGTGTCAATGGTATAGTTTCAATTTGTAATGTAAGGTGAAACTGTTGCACTATTGAAATATGTTGTTAGCAGTACGCATGTTGTGGGCACTCTGTACCTGTTATATATTACACCTCAAAAGCACGCCCACAGGGTGGGTGGATCAGAGACAGTGTTAACCTCAATTTCATGAGAAAATATGTCCCACGATAAGGTACTACAAATCAGCTTATAAAAAACAACAGTCAATGAAAGGAGGACTGACTGAATAAGTGAGTTCTAGGATGGAATTAGAAAAATTATGAAGTTTTATTACAACAATCTCAAGGGTACAGTGCAGGAATAATAAACTGCAAATGCACAAAATCTCGAATAATATCTTTGCTGTGAAGGCTGTATGTAATAGAACAAATGAATATTTGGACATATCAATAATATGTTTTATCTCAAATGTGCAGCAAAATCAGTAAGAATTTGGACAGCATCCTTAGAGGATCAGGAAAGTCAGAAGTTCTCGATCACCCCCATATTAAAGGGTTTATATATAGTTTTCTTGCATCGAAAAGTAGAATTTCTGCAAAGACACTGGGGTATGATCACTGTTCAAAAAATCATTTCACTGCTGTACAAGATGGTACATAGCTCAGACTCTAACCCCACTGCACATCTATTGATTTGGAACTTCTGACCTAATGTCATCCGAGGTGTCAGAAAAAACTAGTTACAAAAACAACAATGAACCGCGCAAGCAGAAGATTCTCGGGAACCCAGTGAGCCCATGGTAGATACCCTTTCTTCGAGAAGAGTGTCATTTGGAATAAACAAACCTATGCGATTGGCTATGGGAAGTAGAGAAATACTGTTGTGTCTATGTGGAACACGATAGCTTCGAGGTCTAACTGAGCCTCGCTTAACCGAAGCTACAGGAATGCACTTTAAAACATCATAGCAAGCATGACAGCCTCATGTCAGTGTACACATGTGAAATCAAAAGTGGATGATCATTCTGCACACTCTTAATAAATGCACTTACTTATTAGACGCTCCCACAATGTGATCCTTCATGTAAAACTAAAATGTGGTATGAAGATCATGCATAGAGTCCTTTATGCAAGACTGAACTGTGGAGTCCAGGGGTTGATTGTAATTTGTACTGTAATATTGACATGTAGGGCCTGCGTATATCCAGGCAGAGGAAGTATTATCCATTGGTATAGTGGAGTACTTTACAGCCGCCATGCTGAGAGTACTAAGCCCCTCGTATTTAGGTATGTCAGTCTGGCTAGCAAACAGTCATTGTGGTTCCTGGAAATGCATTGAAGGTTTGACAGACAGCTCTGCAAACCAGACAGAGGCATCTGTCAAACTTTCAAGTTTTTCTTATTTTAAAAAACAAAACCCTAAAGTGGGATTTTGTTTTTGAAATTAAAAAAACAATGCCCCCCCCACCCCTGGGAGCTATTTTTCATGGTAAATGGAGGGTCATTTTTTAGTTTTTCACTGTCCCTTGCGGCCAGGGTTTGCCTGGTGGTGACGGGCAATAGAAAACGGCGATATGTCCACCCATCTAAATTAGGTAACGGACAAATGCCCACTTCTGAGACTACTGGTACTCTGTTTCACTGTCTGAGAAGTTTGGCCACAGCAGAGATGGAGTAGTCTTTGGTGTGGCTAAAATATACGCCACCGTATTTAAATCAGATTTAATTTGCGACGTAGTATCCCTTCCGCCAATATATAAATCAGTGTTCAGAGCATGCATTTAACCACTTATGCGTGATGGATTGAATGCATTGCAGAGGTATACTCGCAATACCTTATGCAAAAATGAAAAGTTACTTCAAGGCTGTGCATGCAATGTCTTATAAATATTTACACTGTACTAACAAAGAGATGCCTGCAATCTTCCATTCAATGTGCTAGACCGAAAATGAGTACCCAGGGTATACATACTATCACTAATGCTATGGTAAAAACGGTACTTCTAAGGGTATATGATGCAAGATTAATTGATGTGTAATGTCAGTGATATGAAATCAATCTCGTTTGCAATGTTGCTTCATAGGTGCACACCCTGTGCAAAAGTACACTGAAAAATAAATGGTGAGCATGCAATTTTTCCTACAAGACAGATATTTAGTGCAACTAGTACACATTAAATCAGTTCTACAAAATATAACTGGATTGTTAAATCCATGCATGCAAACTCTTAGGGAATACTGAAAAGTACTGCTAATAGTACCACACAACCTCTTATTCCTGGCTGAGAAGTAGCATCAAGACAGAAATGTAGTTTCTTTGGTCTTCATGCAGCATCTCATCCTGGGGTGAAATACAGAACCTTTCATATAATCTGAATATAATATCAAGAGAATCCATTCACATCATGTTAATAATATCAAAGGTTAGTGGCAGGGGATTGCATAAAACCACTTATGTCTAATCAGTATGTAGTGCCATGGAACACATTTACTCTCTTACGCAAGATACAAATGTGGTACCAATGATATGTATGCAATCACCTATGAAAGATCAAATTGTAGTGTTAAGTGTGTGAATGATGAGGGTATACATGTGGTCCTTTGTGCAGGACTTGGTCTGGTATTTCTGTCTTCATTGCTTTCCAGATGGTATTCATATGACATTACTTTGCAATAGCTTTTAAAGTCCTAGGGGTGAAACCCCAGTGACCCAAGAAACAGTTTTTATATGTTTTACACAATATACATTTATCTGGATTCAAGTTTACTTTTGCTATCACAGGGTGTGGGATCCCAATCTCCTCTCTGCCAAGGACACATAAGCTAATCAGAAACACTGGTCAGGTGGAGCCACACATCCTCAGTGCCACCTGCTCTGTGCCACCCACCAGTCTCATTGGCAATTTCCCCTGAGGAACATGGAAGACAGTCGTAGCAGCACACAGGCTGGCCCTCCCGAGGCGCTTTTCGGTACCCAGGCTGGCAGTGCTCACTGCAGACCGCTTGCGGGACCTGCATGCAAGTGGGACACAGAAGGCATAGTTAAATAATATGAAACTGCTGTATGGACCGTGAAATAGAACAAAGCGCTACTTTACGCATAAATGCCAACATCACCCAGAAGTGCAGTGTTATAATATCTGTCTGATGATTAATCCAGGTTGAGGTTAGAAGAATTGAACATCTCATAAGCTGATTGGCCACTTGATCTGAATTCTGAAGACATGGCTTTTCATTTGCACTTCCTTAATGCCTACTGGTTATGAAGTGTGCTGTACTTGCTTAGATATTAATTAACAACAGGGAAATTAATCTGTTACAAAGTTTCCATTTAATCAAGAGCTTAAAGACATCACTGGTTAAAGTGACCTTCGGGAAAAAGTTCTGTCTCACCGCCAAATTCGGGGGGTTATATGCAGTTTTCTTGCATAGGAATGTATAATTTCTGAAAAGTCACTGTAGTATTATCATTGTTCAACAAATCATTTTATTACATTATAGAACGTCACATGACCCAGATTCTAGTCCCACTACATGATTATTGATTTGGACCTTTTGACCTAGGGACCCGATTTAGATATTGGCGGATTAGTTATTGCATCACAACGGTGACGGATAACCCGCCCACCAAAAGATAAATCCTATTATATCCTATGGGATCTTGATTTCAGCAGATGGGAAATCCATCACAGTTGCGACGGCGTAACTCATCCGCCAATATCTAAACCAGGCCCCTAATGTCATCCGAGGTGTCAGAACAAACAATGACCCATAGACAAGCAGAAGGTCCTTGGGAAGATGTTACATTAGTGAACCCATCGCAGATATCCTTTCTTCGAGAACAGTGTCATTCAGAAATAAATATCTATGATTTTGTTGTCTTTCCTAAATCAGTTTCCACAATTTAGCTTGCACTATTGTTATCCAGAGTAAAAAACACAGTGCAGCAGTGGTGGGCGGTGACCCTCAATAGTGGAAGGTCATTGAGCCCAGTGTCAAACCCAGTCACAGGCACTGTAATAAATCACAACGACTTTAGGCTCACATTCCAAATCTCTCAATCATAGCTCGTTAACAGATTTTGTAACGGGCTGTGCCTTGGAATTAAGGCTGAAGGCAATGTGAGTTTCTCGCAGTGCCTGTCAGTGGGCCATAAAATAAAAAATAAAAATGAAAACATACTTACCCACACTTCCTCGCAGTGAGCTCGAATCCTCCTGGAGCCTCAGCCAACCCTTTCCAAATCCCGATGCTACTTTCATGCTGCAGATGAGCATCATGAGAGCAGCACCAGGATTGGCTGGAGCGGACTGCCTTGATGCTCCAGCAGGCACAGGAAGCCTGTGCCTGCTCTCCACTCAGCTGTCTGAGACAGCTAGGTGAAGAGGTTTACACTGCGCATGTCAGGCTGGCCGTTGCAACACAGCTGGGCAAACTGACATGCGCAGTGTAAACTGGTGGAGTGAACCACCACACCCCTGCTGCCAGTCAGCAGCAATGGCCTGCCCCCAAACACTGCTTGAACTGGGAGCAGAGAAAAATAAAATGGTAATTTATTTTATTACCATTTTATTTTTCACTTTTACTGCACTGTCACCAGAAGGGACAATGCTCCTCTGCCCTATTAGGGGGGCCTATTAGGTGGGTTCGCTGCTCAAGTGTAGAAAGGTAACAAATTGTCAGAAATAAAAATAGAGATTTCCAATTTGAGCCCAGAGTACAGATTTGTTTACAACAAATGCCTCAGCTCTAGTAAATTGGGTGTAGGGGATCGCAGGAAATATTGGGGCTGATTTAAGAAAAGTTCTTGCACCCCATAGTGCCCCCTAGCACCCCCATGTTTGCACTGTATTTAACATCCCGTGCACCATGGTGGAAGTTAGGAAACTAGAGTCAACATTTTTGATGCTAGTTTGATGCTTTGCAGGATTAGCATCAAAACCTTTGATGCTAATCCTGCAAAGTACATTGAGACCCATTAAAATTAATGGTGAGCCTCCTTTTAAAGCCTGCTCTGAGCAGGCATTAAAAGTGCAGAAACAAATGACGCAAAGGAATCTTTTAGATTTCTTTGTGCCATTTTTTCGGCCTCCCCTTATGGGGGAATGCCCCCTTTGCATACATTATGCCTGGCACAGGCATAATGAAGCGCAAAGGGTTACAAAGTGGTGCAATGCATGAATTGTGCCAATTTGTAAATATGACGTGGCGATTTTGGCCTTGTTGGGCCACATTAGCATAAAAAAAATGACGTTAATGTGGCGCAAGGTGCTCTTAAATCTGCCCCATTGTTGACAGAGTTTGAGCAGAAGAGGGTTGTTACTAAATTTTATATTTATCACAGTCCAGAGAGCTGTTATAGAGAAGGCCATATTAGTATGGTAATAGTACAAGCCACATGTTAAGGTGGTGTCAAAAAGGCCAAAACTGGTTTGAGGTTGCTTGTGTTTCTGTTCACAGGGGCCAAGTCCTAGCAATTTGGGCTGCACTGTGCCTTTTGGGGAGGGACCAAGGCTGTTTGCTTATATTGGTCCCTGTCTATAGGGGAAGTGTGAGCATAAAATACACTGGAATACAGTACAGAGCAATTACCTGTCACTAAGAATACAACTGTTTCAAACAATACATTTATTTTAGTTGTTCTCAGTGAAATGAGCTTAGTGCAACAAGTTTGCCCATACTTAGGTGCTGTACCTCACTGTGCCATACACCTCAACCTGCCTCGCATGAGGCCCATGAAGGAAGAAGCATGTCGGGGTGGGTGTGATCTCGTTCAGAGGAATTTGGCATAGGATTTCAGGCTGCACTTGAGCAAGAATAAGAGTGGTTTGTATAAGGCTGGTCCCTGCCTATAAACTCACTTGCAAAAAACAGTAGATTGGAATGTGGCCAAGAGTTACCAAGCTTCATTTTAAACACTTCACCTGTTGTGATTCCTTTGTCTAGGTCTAGTTCTTGTGTTGTGTGCAGCCAGGTACCCCAGGGGTGCTGGCTCAATCATGTTACATTAAATAATAAAGCGGTTAACTGCATTGAATTGCCATTACTGGGTTTAATCAAGGCTTGTTACTTGTTGCTGTTACTGTGCACAGTTGCCATTGGTTGTTTATTCTGCTTTATTTTGCTCCCAGGAGGCCTGTTTGTAAACACCTGACCCTCTGCACATTTCTAGACAGCTGCTGTCCTGGTTGCTAGGCAACAGCCTTCTGCTCTTCTGTGTGCCATGTGCTACACCTGACTTCCAAGGGAGACTATAAATAGCCTCACACAGGTCAGGCAGTGCTTGGCTTTGTTTCCTGTTTCTGCTGAGCTGAGGTCAAGAGGGTCAGCCAACTCTTCCAAGCTTCTTCACTGTTGCCAGGCAACCAGGGAAAGGACTAAGCTGAGTTTGAGAGCCAGCCCAGCAGAGAATTCCCCAAGGCTTTCTTACTGTTTCTTGGCAACCAGGATCCAGGACTTCTTCCAGTAAAGCTCAGTGGCAAAATAAAAGGCACTCACAGTAGTTTGAATGATTTTGAATGCTTCTGAACTAATCCTTTGTGCATTTAAAAAATACTTTGGTGACTTTCATTTCAGAAAGAGAGACATTCAAGGTAGTTAGCAAGAAAGTCTGAAAGACTGTTTAGCCATGATTATTTGTATTTTTACTTTTATCCAATCACTTGTTGTCTTTAACTTGTGACCTGTGAAAGAAAGCGACACACCTAAAACCGTGTTCTAAGAATATAACCCTCATTAATGTTTGTGTGCCGCCTGTTGCTAACAGAAGCACAAATTCCTACAAATCATTTTCAGCGTTGATCCATACTCAATGTCAGTGATTGTCACAAAAATGAACATGGGGCAATCATGTTATGAAAATCTTCTGAGCTTTATTGTTCAACCAGTGCTTATGCATATTTGCTTGTGGGAAGAAAATATTCCTGTTTTGTGTGTTTTAGTTAGGTTACATGTTTAGTGTGTGCAACAACGTCAAGAGTGATTACTTAACAAGGACAGAGAGAAGTCCCAGGCAATAGTTGCACATTCCTGCCAGCCCTATGGAGTGGAGAGAAAGTACAAGGAAGCAGGTTGAGTGACAGGTGATCATCTGGGGGTCTGAGTGAGTGCGTGAGCGTTAGTTGCTTAGTGGGCAGCACGTCACTCATACCTGTTCCTTTCCCGTATAGAACCTGACTCCTCAACAATGCAGTGACACTGACCACCTGCACCCTCAAGAGTAGGGGCCTGGCTGGACCAGGCAGCAGTGGCATTCTCTCTCTTTCTCTCTGTCATCCAAATCCCTCTCCCTTTGGGGACAACTACCTGGACTCCCGTGTTAAGATTGACGGTGCAAGAGGTGTCCTGGGAGGACGGGGAAACCGTAATCACCCCTGCAGATGACCTCCTTTTCAGGTGAGTAGTTGAGCTCTCACACCACCAACCAAATATTCTGTGTTTTCCTCAGTTCTTCCAGACACAACAATGTTATTGTAGCCAACATACCAGAAGCATTTTACTTGAAAACTTAAGGAGAAATGCAAGCAGTGAAATTAAGGGGTGTCAGTCTGTGAGTGTGACCGTTTCTGAGGGGAAACTATATGACCATAACTGGACTTTCCTATTGTGGCACTGATAGATTGCATCTTTGTACCTGAGGACCAGATTGCCTTCCTAACCTTGACATCAGGAAACCTGGTTGTGGTTATTGGTGCAGCCCTGCCAAGTGTCACACATCTTGCGTTAGAATAACGCATTTCCGGTCATTTTCCTGCATTACCGCAATGTCTGAGGTTGTCACGCAACCCCTGAAGTGCGGTAAAAACTTCTTGTTCCAAGTTCTCACTTTAATAGGTAAGCTCTGAGTAGTGTTTATCAGAGGCCACAAAGTGCCGCTGGTGTACAAGGGAAGGTATAGGCTCATGATATATTATGGTACTTATGTGGTTTCCTCATCTTCATCACTTGATTTTGCTTGCAAGAAAGTGTCTCTCATACTCATTGAATTGTCACTCATAATTACACTGAAATTATGAAAATGTCACATATAGCTATCTGAAACCTTGGCAGCTGTGTTGGTGCAGACCCCAGCATGCATCATTCCTCCCCCCAGCCAAGGCAGGGGTGAGTAGAGCTGAGTCATCTGCTCACTGTACTGATTAAGGTCTGTGCAGACGTTTCTGTTCTAGGACTGATACACAGAGGCCACAGAACCTCTATGGAAAGAGTAAATCACTGCATGGGAGATAGTTTTAAGAAAGGCCCTGGCTGCACGGAGGACACAAGATCAGCTAGGCCACCTCCTCTAGCTGTGCATGGACAGAGCGTTAAGACTGTCTGCTCAGACTGGCCTCTGGAGTCAGATGACCTAGAGTGGTTCCCAACCTTTGATTTCTGTGGACTCCCACTATTTCAGTACTGGAACCCGGGGACCCCCACTGAATCATTATTGGAATCTGGGGACCCTCCCAATGAGTCATTACTGAAAGGTGGGAATCTAGTCTGTTAATATTATTACATTTTCTAAGCAGTCACAGACAACCTGAGGAGGCTTCTCGGACCCCCAGGGGTCCCCGGACCACAGGTTGGAAACCACTGACCTAGATACTCACAGAATAGTCCCAGAATACAAGATAATCACCTCATCCAGGAGTTAGGGCATCTGTGTTCATCGCTATATTTTTAATGTAGCTAATTGGCTCATCTGGTAGTTTTAATGGAAAATATGTTTTAATCTGTTCGATTAATTGGATATGTATGTTTATGCTATCAACACGCCACCTTTTGAGATAGACTTCAATAGAAATTCAAACTAATCCATTCATATGCTTGTTAAAAACTCAGACTGTTGTTATTAGATCAAATATATATTATTCAGTCCGTTTGAAATAGAAATGTGCAAGGTGGGTGGCAAGGGCTCAGAAGTACTTGAGCACGAGGGACACAGAAAAAAGTCCTGTACAAGTGCTGAGACACATTTATATGTAGCTCCTATTGTTTTTAGAGTGTGTAGAGCACCTTCAATCTGCACACCTTGGAGATAAGTCACTATGTTTTCCGATTAGCTCCATTTCCCATTATGCTATTGTCACAGATATGCTGTAGCTGAACTCAGAAAGTTCCCAGGAGCTCCCTGTGAGCCAAGAAGGAAGAGGATGGTGTCACACTGCTGCACAGCATGCATCAGAGTGTCACGTCTGGTGGTGTCACACTGCTGTACAGCATGCATGAGAGTGTTGCATCAGGTGGCGTCACACTGATGCACAGCATGTATGAGATTGTTGTGTCTGGTGGCTTCACACTGTTGTACTGCATGCATGAGAGGGTTGCATCAGGTGACATCACACTGATGCGCAGCATGCATCAGAGTGCTGCGTTTGGTAGTGTCACGCTGCTGCATATCATGCATGAGAGTGTTGTGTCTGCTGGCATCACACTTCTGTACAGCATGCATGAGAGTGTTGTGCCTGGTGGCATCAAACTGATGTGCAGCATGTATGTGTAGGAGGCTGGCCTGGTATTTGTTGGTTACCTATGGTACTTACACCTTATACCAGGTCCAGTTATCCCTTACTAGTGTAGTGTAGTCAGTGTCTAGAAGCCAAGCTCTATATAGGTAGGTATAGATGAGCAGCAAAGGCTTATGTAGGAGACATGCAAAGCTCATGCAATACCACTGCAGTATCACAGTACTCACACACATGAAAGAAAACACTCAGTGTTACAAAAATAAAGGTACTTTATTTTGGTGACACAAATACCAAAAATACCATAGAGACTATACTCCCTTAGGAGGCAAGTAATACACAAGCTATATACACTAGTATGCAGAAATAGCCATAAAAACAGTTAGAAAACAGTGCAATTAGTGAAAATCACAATAGTTAGAAATGGGCCTGGGGGAGCACAAACCATATACTAAGAAGGTGGAATGCGAAAGTCAGTCCCCCACCTAGGCCAGTGTAGTGTGTAGAGGGAAGCTGGGAGCACTTATAAAGCCCAAAGGTAAGTACCACAACCCACCCCAGTGACCAGAAAAGCAAGAGTAAATCACAGTAAGTTTCCTAGAACACACACAAAGAAGAACAGAAGAATATTGCAAAACCCAGAAGAGACTGCAAGACACCAACAGTGGATTCCTGGGCCAAAGGACCAGTGGAAAGAGGGGACCAATTCCAAGAAGCACAGAAGAGTCCAGGAAGTGCAGGAGCCCCAACCCACCAGGAGGGAGGTGCAAGAAGTGAACCACTGGTGAGGAAGAAGAGTCAGCACTACACCCAAGAACACAGAGTCGGGTTCCTGGAGAGTGCAGGTGATGTCCCACTCCAGAAGGAGGATTGCACTTTGGTTTGCGTCGTCGGAGTCTGCCAACAAGCCTTGGCCCACGCAAAGCTCCCGGTTAGCGGAAAAGTGCACTGCCGGGGACCAGGAATGACCAGGTGGACTATACCCAGGAAGGGGAGTCAGAGGGGGCCCTCAGCAACACAGAGAGCCCACAGAAGACGTGGCAGCACCCACAGGAGTCTCACAGGACGGGGACAGGAGAGTCTTAGAAGAGGCCCACGCAGCACTACGAGAAAGGCTCCCACACCGCCGGAGAACCACTCCGGGAGCTGTGCGTCGGTGGTAGGAGTGCTGGGGGCTGGACCTGCAAGATGCACAAAGATCTTGGAGGAAGGATGCCAACAAGCCGTGGCAGCTGCGCGGAGGTACTGTTCTGCGTGGGCAGGCAAGGGCTTTACTTCACCCACATTAGACAGTTGGAAGAGAGGACGGTCGGGACCACTTCAGTCCACCACCTGTGATGCAGGATCCACACAGCTCATCAGGAGAGGGGATCCACGCAGCCAGTCATCATCGCAGTTGCTGCCTGCAGAAGCAGGGGAGTGACTCCTTCACCACAAGGGAGATTACTTCTTCCTTCTGATGCAGGTTGAAGACGGGCTGTCCTCAGAGGAAGCATGACCGGGGAAATGTTGCAGTTGCTGAAACGAGCCAGAATTCCAATGTTGCAGAAGGCGTCTTGCTTCTTTGTTGCAGCTTGTGGGGTCCTGAAGAGTCCAGATGCAGTTTCTGCAGTCGGAAGTCAAAGTGGAGGGTGCAAAATATACCTGCTGTAGTCTTGTAATCCGAATCTGAGGAACCACCCAAAGGAGAGACCCTAAATAGCCCTGAAAGGGGGATTGGTCACCTAGCTGGGTGACCACCTATCAGGAGGGGGCTCTGACATCACCTGCAGGCACTGGCCACTCAGATGCTCACAGAGTTCGCTGCCAACATGGAATCCAAGATGACAAAACCCAGGGACCCTCTGGAGGAGCTTTCAGCACAACCCCTGGGGTGGTGATGGACAAGGAAGTGGTCACTCCCCTTTCCTTTGTCCAGTTTCATGCCAGAGCAGGGACTGGGGGGCCCTGAGCAGGTGTAGACTGGTTTATGCAAGGAGGGCACCAGATGTGCCCTTCAAAGCATTGCCAGTAGCTTGGGGAGGCTACCCCTCCCCAGCCTGTTACACCTATTTCCAAATGGAGAGGAAATCCTTTGTTCTGCCTTCCTGGGCTTGAGCTTCTCAAGCAACAGGAGGGCAGAAACCTGTATGGGAGGTGGCAGCAGCTTGGGCTCCCTGGAAACCTTCAGAAGACTGAAATGGCAATACTGGTGGTCCTCTAAGGAGCCCCCAGAGGGCATGGAATCATACAGCCAATGCTTGCAAAAGCCTTGGGGTATGATTCCAACATGTTTGATACCAAACATGCCTATGTTCGGAGTTACCATTATGTAGCTGGACATAGGTAGACACCTATGTCCAGTGCACACGTAAAATGGCATCCCCGCACTCACGAAGTCTGGAAAAATGGGCCTGGAGTTTGTGGGGGCACCTCTGCTACTGCCCTCACACACAGGTACTTTGCACCCTGCCCTCTGGGCTAAAAGGCCTACCATAGGGGTGACTTATAAGTGCAAGAAAAACGAGTTCACAGTTCCACAAAAAATAAATGATGGATCTACCCCAGTCCAGGAGAGGTCAAAAACCGTCCATGTGGGTTTCCTGAATCAGGAAAAGGATGATGAAGCATATCTCATTTCCTGTTGGATGCCAGAAAACAGTGGTATGCGCATTAACTGACTTTGAGACTCCCGCACCCGTTTTCTACTTCTCAACATCATAAACATTTGCACTGGTTGATGGTGCAGAAGAGCATTCAGTTTAAAACTTGTCCAGGCACACAGATGATATAATGACACCGGACCAAAATATGTAAGAGAAGGATTTCAACATTATAAAGTAGGGAGCTATGACCTAGTATGGCCATGCTCTTTAAGCTGCCAAGTGGTAAACTGAAGAGAAAGGGAGGTAGATCCTTCTCTTTTTTAGCAGCAAAGACCAGGGCAATAGCCACAGGGGGAAAAAAAGGACTTGGCCAGCCTACATTAATTGTCGGTGCCCCCAAATGACCCAGGCTCAGGATTTATGGAAAACGTGATTTATCTAAACAAACTGCATTCACATTTGAGCACATACAATATAATTGAAAAATGATAGGCATTGGAACTCAAGGTGCAGCACCCTCAAAATAACCATGCTGAAGTTCAGAAGGTGAATGTGTAATAAACGTTCTTTAGATTTTGTTTTTAGTTTGTCACATTTGTGTATTCAAAGACAGGAGTCAAATGGCAGGCTTTGTCTTCTGACAAATTACTTATTCTTTTAACATGACAATTTCACTGGGGTACGGGAAATGCAAAAAGAAAGACGGTAAGATGGCATTTTTTTCTGATACACAACTAAATTTAAAGACCTGTAAACAACCCGTGCAAATATTGCAAAATATGTCAGCAGTTATGAAAGCACTTTAGAAGCACATTTTGTTTTGTTATTTTAAAGTGTAATGGAAACAAATATTTCAATAGGACCAAAACAAATCTTAGTGATTTAGAAGTTATAAATATTTGTTGTATTGTGTTTTATTCTATTCTATTGTATTGTATTGAAGCATTTATATAGCGCTACTATCCGTTTGAGGGGCACTGACGCGCTCACCTGCATGAGCAGTAAGCTATGCTATATCGAGTGTGGTTTGAAGGGTGTTGTGTTTGTTTTGTGATACTATGTTGGAAGTGTTTCATGTCATGAGTGATAACCACTGAGATGTGATTATCGTCTTATTGGACGGAGTGTGTAGCACTGTGGTGAATGATAAGGAGTGGCAGACACACAGTATATGGTTTTTCAGTACAACAGCAGTTTTTGTGGGTCCCTTTATAGTAATTGTTTAATGATTATAATCGCCCTACAAGGTTGCTCTGCTGGATTGTTCAATCAGAAAATGTGTGTATAGTTGTGGGCCCGAGTTGGCATGGGTGGAGTGAGGGAGAAGTGGAAAGATCTGCTTAGATGGTTATTGTTAGTATTGTCCCATATCCAAATGTCATTGTGAAATGTAAATAAGCAGCCAAACATATTTGGGACCTGCAGTTTTGGACTAGATTAAAGTCCTCTGATTCACCAGCAGTGTGTGACAAATCTCTTCAATTATTCCATGCCTGTTCATTTGGTGATGGCTGCTTTATAGGCTGCAAAATACTGGTGATGGACAACCCTCATAGCAGACAAGTCTTATGTGACTGTAAGATGTGTAAGTTACAGTGGGCTGCCAACCACTGAGTATTGTGGTATTAGTATTAGTGTGGGGACAAAATGTTATATTTGAAATTACATAACTATATTTTGGCCCAGTGAACTATAGGTCAGCCCTTCTTAACTTGCCTGCCTATCAAAGGTAGATTGCTGGTTGAGCTGTTTCTAATCTGTGGAGTGTTAACTGAGATTGAGTTTGAGGGTGCGACTGTCTTTCCGGGTTCTGTGATTGGGATGTGGAGTGGTGTAGTTGTCTTGGAAACAGTCATGATATCAACTGTCTTTTGAGGCGCATGTGCTGCCAAACCCTTCAAATGCCGGCTGGTAGTGGTTACCAGAGCTTTGCAGCTTGGACTGAGAAAACAGTGCCACCTACGGATTTCTTATGGCAAGGTGATATGATGATAAGTGGTGCAAGCCTAAAGGTAGTGTCCTTTTTTTTTGTATTGCTTGACTTTTGCCCTTATCTTTCAGAGGCTCTGTGGACAATTCAAAGTGCCTTGAACATTGCCCTTCTTGGTATAGCTAACCAAGGGAATGATTGCAAAGCTGAAGTCATGTTTTCCCTTTGATGAAGGCAGAGAAGAAGTCCTGCATCAGCATTTTGGGTGAGTTGCATTTTGTAAATTATGAATGACAGTGTTTGAAGGTATAGTCTGTTGACATAGTCAAGCTTGGATATTTTGAGTGTGAAGATGGTTTGCAGTTTCTGGTGGTATCCAAGGTATGGGAAGATGCAACACAGGCCCTCATTATGACTTTGGTGGTCTTTTTCTCAGACCGCCGAAGTAATGCCCACCACATGACCGCCAGAGTTGGCGGTCTTCAGACCGCTATATTATGGCTGCTGTCTGCTCTCCGCCACTATTTGGCAGGGACGCCACCAGCAGCCATACTGCTCCATTGCCACCGCCACATACCGCAACACCTCCCGCCGTATTACTACATTGTGGATGGCGTGGCACTGTTTTTTGGTGGGGCAATGGCGGCAGGGCAGGCTCCATGGACCCCGTTCCCTCCCGGATGACCACCGGGTAAGGTGATCAACCAACAGGGGAGAGGGGGGTGTTGAGTGGTGTATGCATGAATGGGGGTGTTTGTATGAATGGAGGGGGGTGGGGAGTGGATTGGTGTTGGGTGTGTGCCTGTGTGACTGCATGTATGCGGGTAGGAAGTGTTGTGGCCATGTGTTCATGTGTGTGTGAATGAGTGAGCATGGATGTGTGCGTGTATGTATGTGCGGTGTGTGCATATGTGAATGGGGGAAGAGTGGGTCCAGTACAGGGATGGATGAGGGGGGCGTCGCTGCTTGGGGGTGGGGGGCTTCTGATGGGGTCAGGGGTGGTGGGGGACCAGCATGGAGGGGGGGTGTTGGGGAGTCCTGTAGTGGCGACAGGACTGAGTATTCCTGTCGGCAGTAACCCTTGTCATAATTTACCGGTCCTGCACCGCCACGCTGTCGGCGGTCGGGCTGCCACCGCTGGTGTGGCGGGGCAGACCGCCAGGGTCATAATGACCACCATAGTCTTTTCTTTGTGTAGAAGGCACTCTGTGTGACGTTGTTAAAATGTGGTACCAAGTATAGGTCTGAATCCATAGGTACCCTTGTATTGCTGACCTCTCTTGATAGTGTTGAAGGGGCCTCAGTTTCCTTAGGCCATATGATGATAGTTTGGTACTTTTGCCATTTTGCACAGGCCATAATCTCTGTCATTGTGATATTGAGCTTTAGATTATTATTAATCATCAAATGTGTTTATGGCCTGAATGCAATCATCAAGATTTAAATAGTATGAGTCTTCCAGACCATCCATTTTTAAAATGATTTTGGTATCATTTGCATAATTGTAACAGGTGAGGTTGAATGCTTTAATCGTATTTGCTAAGGGAATTAGGTAGATGCTGGATGTTCACAGTCACAGCAGAGAGGCCAAGAATTCAATGGGCATTAGCTTAACTCCCTTCTTGCCTTTCACATACTGTAGGTCAGGCAAGACCTCGAGCAGGGTGAAAAGATTGCACACTTGTGGCAGACTTCGAGTCATGTTGTTCTTAAACCAGCAACTTTCATGACCTTTCCCATTCCTGATACATACGTGGTTGTCATTACATAAACCTGCCAACTATTCAGAAGGAATGTCTAATCAGGTAATCTCCAGTTTCCAGAATGGCCTAGTGCTTTGAAAAGTCTGTTGGGCTGGGGCAGGGTTACCACAAGACAGGTGCAACTTACATTTGAATGACAATGGTCCAGCCTACAGTTCTTCTAGGGGGCACTGTTGTGAAATATAGCCCAGTGAGAACTTAGATCTGCTCCAGAGATGCTTATTTTGTTTGCAGGAGCCAGATAGTTTGTTAGGTTAATGTGCCTGCTGCAGAATGCTGCAAATACCTTACTAGCAGTTGTGTGGATCTGAAATGACGCCACATAGCCTGCAATGTCACATAGGGCTGGTATAACGGACTATCAATCTTTGAAAAATGGTTTAATATCTAGATAACCCTCAAAGAGTCAATGCACTGAGGATTCATTTTCTTAAACCAAATATTGTGGAAACCATAATCAGGGCTTCAGAGACTGAAAATGTTGTATTATAATTGACCTCTCCAGACATTGCTTCTCAACATCCACTAACATTTTCTGATTTCTATATATTGTAATCTAAGATCTGTGTAGTATGAATTTGATTTTTTAAATACATTGACTCATTCAAAATTCTGCTTCATCTTTATGTAATGTTTGCTCATAGTGAAAAAACACTCCTTGTAGAAGTAAAAGTAGATTTATTAGGAAGATCTTCTGGAAGATGCAGAAGTAGAACAGTGCTTTACTCCAGCCGCCCCGTCTCCACTCCAGTAATAACATTCCAATGCAGAATTACTCCACCATATTCTACTGTTAAAGTGGCATTACTATTTAAAGAGAAATCAACACATCTTCCTTACATAAAAACATTATGAAATTGTATTTGGATATAACTCTACTGAAATGTAATGAGCATAATCCTTCAGCTAAGTAGGGCACCTTATTTCTCTTTGAGGATATATTTTTTAATTTCTTCACCAGTTGTATTAACATGGACATTGGCAAATTGAACTCTAGTACAACTGACACAATAACTACTTTCATTTACACTGTGATCATGAACAAGTCTTCTTGCATTCCATCTCTCCCCACCTTCTAATAACACACTGTTTCCCCAGCACCAGTGTACCCTCCCAGGTGATAATGTGCTGTACAAATCTGCATAACATACCTTACTTATTTTTTTTTATCAGAAAATTTAGACCCACCCTGAATGCACAACTTCACAGGCACCCGATCTCCCACATTAAATTGGCATATCTTTAATTCACTGTACTATTCTACATCTGCTCATACATAACCTGCTTGTCTTTGACTCTCTCACTCATCGTTTAAGCATCATATCCATTCCTTTATTACCTTCCTCACTCACCAAGGCCAAGCAATTGTTACAGGCTCTGTCTCACATTGAACCATAAAATGTGATTTATATGTAAATGAATGAGTGGATCTATAAATCCATAACATAGTCCTCAACTCTTGTTTCTGGTTCAAACTCTTCTAGTATTTACCTGCAAGCACTCTACCACGTCTCGGCCAAACTGATTTTTCTTTGGGTGATACAACATGATCTTATGATGTTGTATGTTGTAAAATCTGAAAAAATCAGACATCTTTTTTTAACCAAACTAGCGACCATTATCTGTAACCATCTCCTAAGGAAACCCTTCTCTCATGAACATATCTCTGCAAAAAAGCAATTTCTCACATATCTTTTTTATGTCCCTAACCAAAAATTCACATGTGCCTTACGTTTCACGTGTGACATGCCATCATGCCCTTCATGCAACATTTTATTCAATGGACTCTGGTACCGCCTGTTTCTTTTCTCTGCACAAAATCCCATCTACCATTGCCAGCTTTGAACAAACCAATTTGTGCTTTCCACGTCATTTTTCACTAGTTCATTCCTTTTGCCAGCTGCCTGCCAAATTTTGTTTTACCCTCAACAGACTTTCATCACTTCCCAAAGTTGCCTGCCTTTCGTGTGCAGCAATTGCACAACTCAATAACAGTTCTAAATTAACTACTATCCATTCATCAGTTTCACAATCATCCACCAAAGGTAACTGTAAATGTGATAGACTATCAGCTTTGATGTTTCCCATCCCTGGTACATATTTCATCTCAAAAGAATATTCCTGGATTCTAAACAACCAGGTAGCCAAACCGGAAGATGACTTCACTCCACCTTCAGTTGGGAAAATATCTAAATGACTTGTGCTTGGTTCTTAGTTGATGTCTTGTTCCCCATAAATAGGTTTTAAAATATTGCATCCCCCACCAACATGCCAACACCTATTTCTCAATCACAGAGTTCTGTTCTATTCTATTCACCAAGTTTGTAAAGCACTCAGCTACCTGACACTGGTTTTCCCAGCGCTAGTAGGGATGGCTAAGCGAGGAAAGGAACTAGCATTAGGGAAAAGTTTACTAAAGCTATTGAAGTTGTTTTCCCTTCTCAGGTTAACAGGCAAGGAGTTCCAGAGTTTGGGTGCAAGGTAGGTGAATGAATGGCCACCACTTCTAGGTCTGTGAATCCCAGTAACAGCCAAGAGTTCTAGGTTATTCAACCTGAGGGCCCTGTTGGATTGAAAGAGTGTGATCAGCTGATATAAAGCATTTGGGCCTATTTTAGTTTTGGCTGGTGTACATAATGGCTTGAATTGTACTCTGCAGCTTATAGGGAACCAGTGGAGGGTTTTTAATGTTGCCTGAGCTAATATGCGGGCAGCAGTATTCTGAATGGTTTGGACTTATTAGTGATTGAATTAGGACCGCCCAGTCCTCGGCTCACTATCCTCCAAAGCTATAGTAGGAGCTGTTTCAGATTTTTTCTAAGGACTCTCACGAGGTCAAGGCAGCTGCCGGCTGTCCTTTTGACTTGAAATACCATAGAAAGATGCTTGTCCAAGATGACTCCCAGGCTTTTCACTTCCAGCTTGGGGGTTGGACGTTCCCCTGAACAGAGGGCCTGCTGATCTGTTGCCAGGGGGATGGATTATTTCCCACTACGATATCCTCCGTTTTCTCCCCATTTAATTTAAGACACCTGGCTGCCTGTGGTGGCTGGTGACTGAAAACAGTGGTGGGGCACAAATACAAGACGGAATTGCACCTTGTGAGAGCCTCACTACCCATGTATTTCCATTCACCTACTCACCCACTGCCTTTGGTCACCTACCCATTTACTCATCCACATTGTCATCCACTGCCATTCACACCACTCTTATACACAGACACCCACATTTTCTCAGCCACTCTGTCAAGCCCTGCAAACACATTCAAACAAACACACATTGCCTCAACCATCCAGTATCCAGCAGTTTCAGTGATAAAAGGTACACATTTATTTGAGCTGCAGATTACATGTTTAATATGACATATCATGTCATTAGTCTGCAGAAGAAATAAAACAATAACTAGCCATGATAAATTACTGGAACCATTACTGCCTTTGAGAGACGAAATCACCTACAGAGGCAG
This sequence comes from Pleurodeles waltl, assembly GCF_031143425.1. NCBI lineage: Eukaryota > Metazoa > Chordata > Amphibia > Caudata > Salamandridae > Pleurodeles > Pleurodeles waltl. The sequence continues at coordinate 58,715,819 of NC_090444.1, read as the reverse complement.
TGAAAGGAGAGAAGAGCTGAGAGAACAGATTTTTTTCTTATTGTCTCTAAAAAAGATAGAGCTCCAACTTACTTGTGTGCAGGGTTGTCTTTGGCATATTTATGACTTGAGGTATTCAGGTCACACTCCTGTCTCCCAGAGAGCCCTGGATGGAGTTATTTATTGTATTTATTCAATTTCTCTGCCACAGACTGCTTGTAATGCAGGAAAAGGGGATTTTCTTTGCGCAATGCCACATTCTTTTAATAAAATGTGACCTCTGGTACGTAGACCCTTCTGATCACACCCCACCATTTGAGTAAATAGGAAAGGGTGGAGAATAAAATCGGAGTGACATGAAGTTTTCAGAAACCCGGGATGAAAAAAAAACGCTCCAGGCTGTTTACTATCAGGATTTCTGGTGGAGGAGGAGATAAGCCAGGGACGTCACTGCGTTCTGAGAAAACGTAAGGGCTTTGCGTGGGCAATCCCTGTCAGCCCTACTGTGCAGCTTTCAGCCACATACTGACGCAGGCGCAGTTGGGCTTTTCAAAGTGCACAACTTTCACTCGGAAAATGTTGTGCAGAAAATGTTTTACTTTCATCATGTAATTAAATATATGATTCACTAGAGAGGCCAGAAAAGGCTAGGGGCGCAGCCCCTTACCCCTTGAACACCAGCCGCCCCTGCTGGCTGCCATCCATTCAATCGCCTTGTGTAGGCAACTATTCAATCTCATGGAGGTGGTGTCGACTGACGGTGAGACAAATAGCTGTATATCATCAGCATACAACACCATCGTAAAGCCAAAGGAGCAGATGATTTCAGACAATGAACATATGTATATTTTGCAAAGTGTGGGACTCAGTGAGGAGCCCTGTGGGACCCCACATTTTAACTTATGACTTGTTAAGTGGAATCATCCCTCACTAAATAACTACTTTCAGCAACTCTCAATGTTCTCGATTCAAACACTATAAGTTGTTCTCTTCCCTCATCTATTTGCATCAAAACCACACCCAGACGATATCCACTTGCATCCTTCACAAAGCTGTGTTGTAACTCAGATTATACAGACTTACAATAGGAGCTTTAGCCATGCATTCTTTAACACAGGTGAAACACCTCTTGCATTCTTCATTCCACTCATATTTCTCACCCTTTCTCAGGTGTTATCTCATTGGTTTAGTAATGTCAGTGAAACGATTCACATACGCATCATAATATTGCATTTTTCCACACAAAATGTCAGTCTAGCATTTATCAATTTTTACAGAACTGATCTTAAAATAGTTAAAGTTCCATCTTATTCTTACCATAAATCAGTATGTCATCTTGGGATACAGTAACAACTTTTACACCAGATAACAAATTCAGCATCACCCTCTGAAAAATGGCAGAGGCTGATGCCAAGCCAAAGGGCAAATGTAGGTATCTAAATGCTCCTTGCAGTGTTTGCAAATAATGCCAAGTGTCTGCTATCAGGCTCTAACACAATCTTATGGGATGCTTTGGACAGGTCTAACATTGAAAAACATCTGCACTCTCCTAGAATACTTAGCATCTGGTTCATATCCTATAATGGGTGCTCGTCTAACCAAGTACAGCTGTTTAAATCATGTGAATCGGCACAAGTGCGGACATTTCCTTTTTTTCCTTCAAATTAAAACAACTGGTCTAAGCCATTTCTAGGCTTCGATAGGCTCGATGACACCCTCAACACAAAGTTTCTCCAGTTCAGATATCAGTGCTTCTCTCATGGACAAAATAATCGATCCCACATTATGGAGCGTAGGTCTAACTCTTTGCTTCAAGAATAATTCATTGTCAAAACCCTTTTAATTTTCCTAACATATTCTGGAATACTTCAGGGAATTCAACTCTCCAGATGTCAATTTCGTCTATACTCATAACCACAACCTGATCTGGGTGATTAGAATGTAAAGTAATACCAAACTTCTCTTGCTCTTTTCACCCCAACAATAGCTTATCCATTTCCACTACCTATAGTTTTCCAACAGTTGATTCCTGTGAACTTAGTGGGATTATTAAAACACAAAAAATAGGCGATGTGCAGCTAAAATATACCAATGGATTTCCAGTGGTGTTTTCCAAATTAATTCCTGAAAAACGCATGTAAGTATTCCAATTAGTGTATATAGGGAACAGGAATCCACCTACATAGCAACATCATATCCTGCTATGTTTACCTTGCACTTTGTATTAGACATAGCTATAATAAAATGGCTGAATGGAATGACACCAAATTGTGTGCTTTTTGTGATTTGGTGTAATTCTGTTTAGTAGTTTTCGAGCGATAAAGTTAAAAGAAATATAGAAAAATACAGAATTATATAGATAGATATTTCATGCCACACAGGATCCGATGAGTTGACAGCTCTAGAAATAAGACCTGATTGGCTGCCACCACTTCTACATTTTAGCCATTTTAGGCCTGAGTCCCCTGTCCTGGAAATAAGTTTAAAAAAAGATATGAAGGGGCAGAGTAGTGGTACCCTGCCGACTAAGGCCTGGTGGAGGGGTCCTACAGGGATGACCCGAGACAAAAATGTGTGAATCTTTCAGGGACCATTCTGAAATGAATCTATTAACTACTCTTTTGAAGGTGTTTTGGAATGGTGAGGGGCGAGATGGGAATAAGGATGCTGGGATGTTGCTGGTGGAAGGTGGTGGTTGTGTGTGGGCACAGCCAGTGTTCCAAGGGTGTGGGGAAGGTTGACGTAAATTTTTGAGGATGCGATTTTGGTGTAGGGGAGGAAAGATAGTAGGTGGTCGAGCTGTGATATTAAGGTGGCCTACACTATGATTTCTGACAAGCCATATACCCAACCATTGGAGTATGTCTTCTCACGAGGATGATATTGTGCTCTGCTTCTAGTCTCTGGCTTATACGACACTGAGTTTTTACTCTTATTACTCATGTTTACAAAATACTTTACATTTAAAGTTACATTACACTTACATATACATTAAGGTGACCAGAAGCCATGTACCAGGTCATCAGCCCACACAAACTGAGTCTCTTACTGAGTCCCCTCTGAGTATCCGCCTCTATACTATTGAGGTGCTTCATTTTATTGCATAGATCTGTCTATTACCATCATATCACCTGAAAACCCTTGTACCAGGGCTGTAAGTACCTCATCAGCAAGAACATTAAGATGCAGATGCGGCAAAAGACACAACAATACATTAACTATTAAAAATACATTTAATTTGTGGGTCACACCTGGGAGTCTCTTGTGTTCCACACAATGGCGCCAGCATTGATGACAACCTTTTGACTCTCTGGAGCGCTATGATCCAAGCTGCCCACGATCACAAAGCCGAAGGTGTCATTCTGCACCTGCACATTTATAATGCTATACGCAGCCGGGAGGTCACCATTCTCATCAAACAATATATTGTCACCAGTTGTAGTTGTAAAGTTGACGCGTTTCACGTAATGAAGAACCTGAATATGTGAAGAGCACAGAGACAGAAGTGCAATGGGAAAATATTACCATCAGCTTAATTCCCCAAGTCCATACTCTGCCCCAATGACAAATGACCTGGGAAATCAGTAGCAGAAAATAGGATCGATTTAAGGTTATCGGATTACTTCAGAGCATTGGTACACCTTTTTTTCACCTCACCCCCACCTTACCTATCTCCAAACACATTCCTCTTGTCTCTCTCTCTCTCTCTCTCTCTCTCTCTCTCCATCTCAACTCCTGTACATTTCTTTTTTCTGTTGGTCATACAAAAGATATCTAGGATGTAATTGGCCTGAAAATTCATTTTGGGATCCACTCTACATTTCCTAAATTACCTGGGTCTCGCGTTAAATACCTTGAGAATTCACCACATTATTCAATTGATTTGTTTCCCAATTTATGTTTTTGTTCATCACGTTCATCTATTCACATATGATTGTATCAACTTGTTTCATGACTTCTAGCTTGTTTCGTAGGGGCTCTAATCTTAATCAATGAATAGCCGCCATGTTATTTTTGACATTTTAGAAAGTAGTTTTTCTGTAAAGTTTAAGTTTAATAAAAAAAAATATCATCTGTAATAGTGGTGCACAATTCTAGAATTTCCATATACTAACGAAGGAAGTGACTTTTTTAATTGCCGCTGGTTGAGAAATGTATTATTTCTTTCACTGGGGTTTTTTGTAAATTGCTGCATGGCCTGGTGCTGTAGCATCAAGTGAGGGTGTTTGGCCAAAATATTGATTTTAAAATATCGGGAGACAGAAATATCTAAAATTGTATATCGTGACACACAAATATTGTGATGCAGAAAAATGTATCATTATTACGGGGCTGTCGGACTATAGCGGCTGTAGCGGTCCGACCACCACATTACGAGGTTGGCGAGCAGACCCGGCAACCTACCGTTGTCCCTGGGAGGATCACTGATCCCAACGGGTTGGTTGCGGTCCTGGTTCTAATCAGCCAGGGCAGCACTGAACTCAGCACCGCCTTGCTGAATACAGCCTTGTTCTCCGCCAGCCTTTTAGTGGCACAGAATGACTCCTCACCACGGAACTGGCAGTCGGCCAAACTCATAATCAGGCCCATTGTTAGCAAGAATTTTGTTTTTTGAGGCAGGTAGTGTTGTTGTAAATAATATTAATGTTTTTGATATAGTTTTCACTAATATAGTGGCTAAAGTATTGTTTTTTAATTGTGTGAATGTTTTAGTTTATATATTAAAAATATGTGTTTCTGTTGTATATTTTAAGGTTATTTATTGTTTTTAAAATATAGCTTGTAATTTGAAGCTATTTTGAAATTTTGATTCATTTTTAACAGTCATTTATAGCGTCATAATGGGGAGTTGGGTTTGAAGGGGGATAGGGCAGTAAGTTAATTGAGTATGAAATATTTAAGAATTATTTACAATGTATTTAATTGTATGATTGATAATTATTATTTAATTTATGTAATGCTTATTTATTTTTGTTATAAGTTATTTGTGGGCTATTAGGTATGTAGGGCTATAGGGTGATAAGTGAAGTAAGTAATTATTAATTAATAGTTACATATTAATTGTTAATTAATTATTTGATTGATTATTAGTTACGTAATTTATAGAATGCTTATTTATTTCACCCATATTTTAGTTGCAGGCTGCCAGGTTTGTAGGGATGTATGGTGGGAAGGTAATTAAGTAATAAGTCATTCATAATTTAATATTCATTTTAAATTATTTATTTAAGTGATTTTTAATTTGTAAATTTGAAATACTGATTTATTTTACAGGATGCTAAATTTGTAGGGGTATAGAGTGGGAAGTTAAGTTATATATAATTAACTGTTAATTATGACTGCTAAATTATTTATTTGAACTTTACAAATTTAACTTGTGGAATACTTATTCAATTTCATTTTAATTTAGTTGTGTGGTGTTAGGTTTGTAGAGGCTGGGGGAAGCTAATTAAATAATAATAAATTCACAATTAATCATTAGATGTGAATTCATTATTTAATTTATTGTAAATATGGAAGTTATGGTATCGTTTTATACAGCTAATAGGGGAAGAGGAAGTCAGCCCTCTTGGAGAGATGTGAAGTTAGTAGGCTCATTTTAACTTTGGAGAGTTCTGTATTGAGGATAAAGCTCATAATGTTAACCCTGGGAGGTAATAGCAAATGTCACTCCTCCGAAATCCATCGCTTTCCCTCCAGTTGCACACATTGGAGTGGGAACAGTACATTTTACACCTCCAAAATACAACACTTTCACTTCTTATGCTTTGCTTGGAGTTGGAATAGTAAATTTACCCCGTTAAAAGTCCAACACGTTCCCTACTGTTATGTATACTGGAGAGGGAATAATAAATGTCACCCTTCTGAAATCCAGTGCTTTCCCTACTGGTGCTTAGACTGGAGTAAAACTAGTACATTTAACTCCTCAGAAGTTCATTGCTTTCCCTACCCTTGCACTGGCTGGAGGAGAAATAGCAAATCTAACCCCTACAAAGTCAAACACTTTCCCTAATGTTGCATAAACTAGAGTGGAAATGGTATGTTTAATATTCTTAGACTCCAATATTTTTTAATATTGGTTAAATAGATCTTTGGCATTAATTGATTATTTTTTTATATTTTACATGAATTATTTTTATTTGTAAATTTGTTTTAATGTTTTTTTCATTTTTAATATTTTTTTTGCTGTCTACATTAATATTTTTCTTATTTAATTGTTTATATTTTTATGGTTTTATTGTGCATCTATCCTTTTTTATGTATAATATTTATACTTATTACATAATTGATAAAATAAATATTTTACATCATATATTAATTTTATCCATATTTTATATTCATTACTATATATGTATATATATATATATATATATATATATATATATATATATATATAAATATATATATATATATATCTCCAACAATTGCCAAACAATTGATTTGTTTGCACTCCAGAAGAGTTTTCTTGCCTCTGTTCAAGAAAAGTGTAAAAAGAAACCACCAACGCAATTCAACCTCTCGGTCTTGATCAAAACAAATCAATTGTTTGGCAATTGTTGGTGTTGGAGATTGTGGAGGAATGGTCCTTTCCTCACGTTTGCACCCGTGAAATCTGCGTGCCACAAGGTGGACCTTTGGATGGTGTAATATATATATATAGTCATAAAAACGTGATATGATATAAAATACATATTTTATTAATTATATTGTATATGTTCATAGTACTACATTTAAAATATATACAAATAATATAAAGTAAAGTAAATATTTGTATTGACTATATTACAAAATATATATGTGTATATAAAAACAAACACGCACACATATATAGATGTTTTTGTGTGTTTATTTGAGTATATATTTATATATAATATTAAATATTAGTGGAACATATTTACTTTTCTTAATGTTACATTTGTATTTTAAAATATTTAACATACTACTTTAAACTTTATTTATGTGAAAATAACAATATGTGTGTCTACTTTTAGATGATATTAGTGTCAGCAATATTTTGTATCTACTATTATAAGTATAGGAGAATAATATGATGGTAAATGATACATTTGACACAATACTTTTGTCAACAGTATTGTTTACCACAGTATTGTGTCAGTGATCCCAAATTACTTGGGATTAGGGTGTATTAAGAAAGGATAGTTTAAATAATCAGCCAGGGAAAGATGGCTTCTGCTGGTGCTAACTATAGTCTACGTAGGTTAAACTTCAATGGTACACCCGTAAATAATCAACAATGTCAAGAAGGATTGGCAGGAGTAAATGCATTAGCAGCTGCTACCTACATGTTTTTACTTCAACTACTTTTCTGTCTGTCTATTGGATTAATTCCCTTAATTTCATCCCATCCTTTGCTTCCTTTGTCTTCAGTTTACTTTCTAATACCTCCCTAGCTGCTAATCTTCTCCATACACTTCTCACTTTGACTTCCCTTCTGTACCCAGTCAGCTTTCATGTCCAGCTCCCTGTCTGATCAACACTGTTGACTCTACTAAGGCCCTCATCAGAAGTTCCCCACTACCTCTGAGGTGACATAACAGACTGGAGTAATTGACAATGACCGGTATCTCCCTGTGCGATAACAGGGGATATAAGTTTTTCCTCCCAGAATTAGAAATAACATGTTGACCAGGTAATACCAGGCCAAATTCCACCTGTTTTCCCCCTTCCAGGGGAGAAAATAGGCTCAAATCCCCTCCTGGCTGGAGGGCAGAGATCCTTCAGGTGGGGCAAGCTTTTCCTAAAGTAGGAGGGCCAGTTGAAGCAGCTGTTCCTCAAAGGTCTCCTAGAATAGTGTTTCACATTTTAGGAAACTGCCACCTTTTGTGTGGTGTGCCTCAGATTCTTGCTCTGTCTGTTCTTGCTGTTTGCTAGGGCCTGGAAGTTAAATGCCATTGGTAGACTGCAGCATCTATTGTACCATCCGCTACAGTGGCAGTGCACACATGGCCTCAGGCTCACCAGTGTACCCTTGTATGTAGGATGTATAGCCCACAAGGCAAGATGCATGATATTTAATAATAGGACATGGAGAAATGTAATAATAATGTTGGGATGGAAAAGTCCTCTGCATGGCACTAGATGGCCACCCCTGCCCTGAGTGCCCAACTGTACTGATGCCTGGATCCCTAATGCTGATTTTTGTTGTCAATAGCCAAACATGGATCATGCATGTACGCATGACATCGGCCTGTCTCATGGATTTGGTCTTGTTGGAAGGGGAGGGTTGCCCAATCTGCTATCCTCATAGTGGTGAAAGCCTACTGCCTTCATCAGAAGTTAAGCAACACATGCAAGTTGGTGGCAGCATACCACACAGTAATCAGTAGTACTGAACAGGTCCGTTTTAATCTGTGTCACTGGAGTGAGGCCTACTGGCTCACATGTTTTAAAGTTCTGATGCAGTGACCCTTGGTCAAAAAAATAAGTTTTTGCATGTAATGTTGTGCAGACAATGGGTGGTGGATCTGCGCTGGGTGTATGTGTGCCTGTGAGTGGCACAAAACAGGAAAAATGCAGTACTATGCAGCGGGTGCATGGTGGATGCATGTGCTGGGTGTATGTGTGCCTGTGAGGTGTACAATACATGAAGAATACAGTGCTGTGCAGTGTGTGCATGGTAAATGCATGTACTGGATGTATGTGTGCCTATGAGTTGTATAGTACACGGATGATACTGTGTTGTGCAGTGTATGTAGGTTATATATTTAAGTGCATGTGTGGATGGTACAATACATGGAGGGCCCTAAGTTCAATTTTGGGATACCCAAGTCTGCATGGTAAAACTTGGAGGGGAGATAGAAAAATCCACCTAGACAGGTTTGTGTATTGCTGCATTCCTGTGACCTGGGCGGGCCCTACACTAGAGAGGGGACAGCCAGGCTTTCCTTGCACATTTCAAAGGGTGTTCTTTTATTCAGTGAGAGGTCACAAAGAAGAGGCCTGGGCACATCTCAGGAAGGAGATGGGGCTGATAAGAGAATCATAAAGAGTGGCTGGGGCCCTGGACTAATCTTCTGATAGACATATCACTGTGGCTCACATCTAGGTCTACACTCTAGTCACTCCCATAAACTGTATTGTGTGACTATCAGCTTTAGAGTCACTCCTGCTGTGACAAACAGGAATGAACCATGTTTAACATTATAAGGCTCAATCCTGTCTTTTTCCAGAACTGGCACACAATGTGCTGCCTTGCACCAATGCAGGCACCCTTGCACCATTGTTACACCATCCTGCACAAAAACAATCCCCTGAGGAATTTTCTCTTTCCATGTATGCTGCAGAATGCAGCACACATAAAAAGAGGAAATAACGAGGAGAAATAAAGATATTTCTCCTCGTTATGCCTCACCTGGGAATGTGTAGCGGTTCTGGAGGATTTGCAGGTCTTCCTCTTAAGATAAACATGGGAATGTGTCAGAATCCATGGGTTTAACGTGGGAAGTCTCACAAACCACCCATGGAATTCCTCCCTGGGGCAAAGAAATGCAGTGCAGTGATTTACACTGCATTTATTCTGGATGTATCAAGCCACACTGGACCACACATGGTGGACCTGCGTGGCTCGATAAATCACATTTTAAGGATTGTGTAAATTGTTCACCCCATTGTGTGGCATAGAAGCGACACAACTGTTTGATAAATCTGCCTCCTCATTCATAAATGCTATAAAACACGTTGTTGAAGTAATCAAAGAGTAAGAGCAGAGAAAGAGCTGGGAAATTGTAGCAGTATTCCTGATTGAGAAGGTGGTACCACACCCGGCAACTACAATTTTTCCAGTATCTCTGGGACAGGAATCTTCAGATCCTTAAATTTTGGCCTGATCATTCGAGACTGGGTATAAGAAATTGGGTTTATAGCCAAGGTGGGTTACTAATCACCTTGAGAAATAATCACAATCCTTGGGAGGGTGAACCCTCAAAGTCTTTAAATTAACCTGAGCTCCATTCCTAGGTAGCTGTGGCACAGAGCAGGCAGGCTTCACTTCACATTTATGCAGTGCCAAAACAGTAATAAAGTCAAAATGCATCCCAATAAAAATCACAAACTGAATTACAAAAATAGAGGAAATTCCAATAAATAACATGACACCAAAACAACAAATATCCACTAAGGAGAATCGAAGATATGAATTTTGTACGTTTTAAATAAAAGTAGCACCAAAAAGCATTAAGCACCAACCACAGTCAACTAGTTGCAGTAGACTGGGACTTAGGTGTAGTTGGAGACTTACCATATTTGAGCATGGATTGGATACAGAAACCAGGTTTGACCCAGTCATGCAGCAGGACGTAGCCGAAGAGGGCTCCACGAGGTTGGATGGCCGTTGGACATGGTCCTACTGAAGCCATTGATTTTGGCTGGGAGAAATACAAATTTTGCACCCAGGCATTCCCTCTCATTGGCTGAAAACCTTTAGGCCCTGATTTATACTTTTTGGTGCAAAATTGCACTAACGACGTTTGGCACCAAAATGTTTAGCACCGGCTTGCACCATTTCTGTGCACCAGCCGGGCACCATATTTATGGAATGGTACAAGCCGGTGCAAAGGGTAGGCAAGCATAAAAAAAATGTTATTTGGGTGGGGTTGGTGGTCTGCAAGAAGGGGATTTTGCACCAAAAAATGACGTTAGGCAGGTTAGAGTAAAAAAAAAAGACTCTAACCTGCCTAGAGTCATTTTCTGATGCAAAAACATCCATACCATATGACTCCTGTCTTAGAAAAGACAGGAGACATGCCACCACCCCAATGGCCAGCATAGGGGACAAGGGTCCCCTGGGCATGGCCATTGCACCCAGTGCCATGTAGGGGGGCCCATTTCAGGGCCCCAATGGCACTTTAAAAATAAAATACTTACCTGTACTTACCTATGCTTACCTGGGATGGGGTTCCCCATCCTCCGCTGTCCCTCTGGTGTGGGAGGGGGCATCCCTGGGGAGGGCACCTGCGGGCTTATTCCATGGTGTTCCACCATAGAAATAGGCCCACAGGTCCCCTAACGCCTGCCCTTACCCAGGTGTTTTTTTACCCCCTCCTCCATAAAGATGGCGCTAAGGCCATAGTCATTTTTTGCACAGGAATGCCTACTTTGCATCTGATTGAAGCAAAGTAGGATTCCATGTCCAAAAAATGACTTTAACTCCATATATTTGGCGCTAGACAGGTCTAGCGCCAAAGTATAAATATGCAGTTACTTTTGCACTGAATTTGTATAAAACAAATGATGGAAATTCAGTGCAAAACAAGTATAAATATGCCCCTCAGTGTCTTCAAACAATCAAGATTTCTATGTTCGCATTTAGTCACATTTTTGTGCTCGAAATACTTCAGCAGGGCAAGGCTGCAAGCTGTAGCCAAAGAGAGTTCCACAAGGCCGGAGACCTTCTCGTGAGATCCCACTGAATTGGATTTGGTGATGTGGAGAAGCTTCAAGTGGGAGAAACCTGAATCTTAAACACATCTTGGGTGGGTCGGCATGGCCGGCTGGTCCTGATCCTCAGAAAGTTTTGAAGATTAAAAAGTTTCTAAGTCCCAGGTTTTCAGGGATGTTAGAATAAGTCCAGCCAGTCACAGCCAAGGATTCTAGGACCTCAGGAACAGCAATTAGGGTCAGGACTCACTCCAGCAGGGGCCAACAGCAGGTCCAGGGCAGGCCCAGTTAGAACTGGTCAGTGTGGCATTTGATGGGAAGGCCTCTTGTTTCTTGCTGTGTTCCAGTAGCTTGAAAAGGAAGTCAGCTTTATGACCCATGGAGCCCAATTCTTTGTCCTGGATTTAAGAGGGAGCAAGTGCAGTCCTTCAGGGCACCTCTCCGGCCATATACAGCAAGTTCAGTCGTCTTCTACCTCAGGTCCAGTAGCATTCTGAGAAGGGTGCAAGGGGATGCCTCATTTATACCTAGCAACAGCAGTTCCAGTCTGCCTTACTGCAAACAATCCAACAGTGCTCCTCACTCCTACAATGCAAAAAGGTGAACCCCTTCTCTCCTCTTGTGCAGAGCTTGTGGGTACATCCAAAGGTTTGGTCAGGGTAATGAGCAGCTCCTCCAATATGATAACTCAAACCTGTTCCGGGGTAACTCTCCCCCTACTAGTATTCATGCCCTACTGACTGGGAAGGCAAAAGTAGGGGCCTGGCCAAATTTTATCTGACATCTGCCTGTGACAGGAAGGCCCCTTTGAAGCATATTAAGTTCCTGGACACAGCTTGTATGGTCACTCTGTGAGAGGGACAAAAACACTTCCCCACACTCAGGCCTTTGCCTCTGCTCTGGTAGCAGTTTTCACAGCACATTCAGGGCCATTCACCAGCTGGGTGACAGTTGGAAGGTTTATGTAAATGATCCTTGTAGGAAAGTACCATCTTTTGCCATGGTTACCCCCATTTTCTGCCTGATGACAGTGTGGTTGACTGTGTTCACTGGGATCCTGCTAGCCAGGACCTCAGTGATTTTGTTCTCTCTCCTCTAAATGTTGTCACTACATACTGGTAACCCAGTATTTCAGCCAAAACTGGCATACTGGTGCCCCCTTATAAGTCCCTACTATATAGTACCTAGGTACCAGGGCATTGGGGTTCTCAGACTTTGTGAGTGCGGGGATTCCATTTTACGCGTGTACTGGACATAGGTCACTACCTACATAATGGTAACTCCAAGCATAGGCATGTTTTGCAAGCATGGTGGTATGATGCCATGCACTTTGGGGGCTCCTTAGAGGACCCCCAGTATTGCCATTTCAGCCTTCTGAAGTTTTCTAGGCAGCCCCAGCTTCTGGTACCTCTCAGACAGGTTTCTGCCCTACTGTTGCTTGAGCAGCTCAAGCCCAAGAAGGCAGAACAAAGGATTTCCTTCGGTAGAGGGCTGGTACACCCTCTTCCTTTGGAAAGAGGTGTTACAGGCTTGGGAGGGGTAGCTTCCCCAAGCCTCTGGAAATGCTTCGAAGGGCACAGATGGTGCCCTCCTTGCATAATCCAGTCTACACCAGTTTAGGGACCCCCAGTTCCCGCTCTGGCGCAAGACTGGACAAAGGAAAGGGGAGTGACCACTCCGCTGTCCATCAACACCTCACGGGTGGTGCTCAGAGCTCCTCCAGAGGGTCTCTGGGTTTTGCCATCTTGGATTCCAAGTTATCAGGGAACTCTGGGAGCATCTGAGTGGCAAGTGACAGCAGGTGATATCAGAGCCCTCCCCGATAGGTGCTTACCTGTTTAACTGACCAATCCCCCTTTCAGGGCTATTTAGGGTCTCTCTCTTGGATGGGTGTTCAGATTCGGATTGCAGGGCTCCAGCAGGAATCCTCGGCATCCTTTACTTCACCTTCTTACCAAAGACACTGCATCTGGACCCTCCAGGAACTCTACAAACTACAACAAAGAAGCAAAGACGACTTCTGCAACATTGTATCTTCAGCTCCTGCCAGCAACTGCAACTGTTTCCTGATTGTGCATCCTCAGAGGACAGCCTGTCTTCAGCCTTCACAAGAAGAACAAAGGAATCTCCCTTGGAGTGAAGGAGCCACTCCCCTGCTTCAGCAGACACCTCTGTGCATCAACGACCGGCTGTGTGGGTCCCCTCTCCAGTCGAGTTGCGTGGATCCTGCATCACGGGTGGTGGACTGAAGTGGTCCTGATGGTCCTGACGTCCAACTGTCCAACTTTGGTGGAGATAAGAGCTTGCCTCCCCACGCAAGGGAGTACCCTTGTGCACCACTGGTATTGCAGCTGCCAAGGCTGGTTGGCATCCTTCCATGAAGTTCTTCGTGCACCATGCAGCTCTGGCCCCCAGCACTCCTTCCTGTGATGCACAGCTTCCTGCGTGGTTCTCTGTCATTGTGGGACCCTTTGTGTTAGTGCTGCATGGGCCTCCTTTTGTACCTTCTTTGTCCCCATGCTGTGGGACTCCTGTGTGCGCTGCCTGGTCTTCTGAGGGCTCTCTGAGTTGCTGAGAGCCCCCTCTGACTCCTCCTCCAGGGTAGAGTCCACCTGGTCCCTCCTGGTCCCAGGCAACGCCATTTTCCGCTAACCATGAGCTTTGCGTGTGCCAAAGCTTTTTGGCAGAATCCAGCGACGCAAACCAGAGTACAATCATCCATTCGGTGTGAGACATCTTCTGCACCAACCAGGACCCCGCATCCATCTTCTTGGATGCAGTACTGAATGGAACCCCGGCGGCCGTATAAAGAACATTCCTGTGGGCCGGCGGGTGGAAACATTGTGCCTGGCCGGGACATTGACATGGAGCCGCCGCCAATGCCTCTGTGCGGCAGGTGCAGCTGCACCCGTCACCCAGATCACTGCTCTTAATCGGGCAGTGACCTGCGCGATGGGGCACTGCACAGGGGCCCCTGCACTGCCCATGCCAAGTGCATGGGCAGTGCAGGGGCCCCCAGGGGTGCCCAGGTGCACCCCTTCCGCCAGCCTTTCCCTGGCGGGGAAACCCACCAGGAAAAGGCTGGTGCTTGAGGGATCATTATTCGAGGGACAGCACCGCGCCCTGTCGGATGATGATGCCGACCATCGCCAGGCTGCCTGACGGAGGCAGCCTGGCGGTGAGTGAGGGCCGCCTATGGCGGCCCTCCATCGGTTCATTATGTGGCGGTGTGGGCCGCCATGCCGGCTGGCTGAATTTCCCGCCACCGCCGGCATGGCGTGCCACACCGCCATGTTCATAATGACCACCATAGTCTCTATGGTATTTTTGGCATTTGTGTCACTAAAATAAAGTATCTTTATTTTTGTAACACTGAGTACTTTTTTTCATGTGTGAGTACTGTGTGACAACAGTGGTATTGCATCAGCTTTGCATGTCTCCTAGATAAGCCTTGGCTGCTCGGCTACAGTTACCCCTAGAGAGTTGGCTTCTAGACACTGCCTCCATTTCACTAATAAGGTGTGCAGATGCTGAACGCTGGTCGGATCACTCACACGGAACCGGAAAAAACGAGATGCGGAGATGCGGGACTCGGAAACGCGACTTGGAAATGCCTTAGGAGCTCCTTGCGGCTCGCGGCTCCTCTTGTGGACCCCTGCGGAGGCAGCCCGTTTGACCGGGTGCGGCTTGAGGGGGGGCGAGGAGGGCGGTTGCCACTGCTCCAGTTTAGCTGCAGCTCAGCAGTTTCAGCAATTGTAGCCGCTAACGGACAGCAACGGACATCCCAGTATACCGGCACATCGGGATACCGGTGAGAGGCGCTCTCTGTCCTCCTGGCCCCCCCGCCTTGGACCAGGGGGATCTTGGGTGCTGGTTGAAGGTCGTGGGGTGCGTGGTGGTTGAGGGAGGAGGCAGGGGGCGGCAGGAGGTGGCGGCAGGTGGTGGTGGCAGTACAGGAAGGGCTGGGAACTGTTAGGTGTGGGGTGTGAGTGCTACACACCCCCCGCCGGTGGTGCCTCTTCAGCTTCCCAGTTTCTTTTTGGCCTGCCTACTACTTACCCACCTAGCTCCCCCTTTGCATTCCCTTTGCTCCCCCTTTGCTCCCCTTTTGCACCCCCCACCACACTGCAGACGGATTATCACTCCAGTACATCAGTGTTTTGGTGTTTTGGCATTTCAGGCGCACTCATGCCCCTCCACCGCCACATCACTCATCTAGTGCTGGTCAATTGTCTACAGTCTTGAGGCGTGGAGGAGAGGTGGCGTGATTATTAAGCTGCCTGGCTGACTTTATCAAGTGTTCTTAATCCTCCAGTTGGTGTGCTCGTGCCCCTCCAATGCCTCAACCATTCATTCATTGCTAGCCTAGTGCTAGTTACAACATATATGCATGGAGGAGAGGTGGCACCCTGAACACACAGCTAGACCGGGCAAATAGTCTGGTCCACCAGGAACCTATTTATTGTATTATTCAAGACTAACCCGAATAAATTCCATCACAGGTGGCTGTTCCTTCAGGGTCAGCAAGCGTTAGTAAGTAAGCTGGCATAATGCGTTCTGGCAAGCTTTGGGTCGATCCCGACGGGGGGGAGGACGAGACCTCCAAAAAGAACAAAACATTTCCATCCAGTGAACTCTCCAGTAGTATGTTCAAGCCCCTCTGGAACTTAAGGGACACAGGCCACTGAACAGAGGGAATCGAACTTGGAACCATCCTCAATGCCATCAGCAGGAAAAGTGGAGTATAAAATCACAGACTTCTTTTCCATTTAGCATTCACGCTCGTAGGAAAATAAAGTGCCAATAGATCTAGCCGATGCTGTGACCGGGATAAACTCTGATAAGGATCTCCATCTGGGAAGTCATTCTTCCACACAGCAAGAGCCTGAGAGGTTGGCCTTTGGTAAGGAGAGCTCAAAGGTTGACACCGACAGACCAGATTGTTCAGGGTCAATTCTAGACCTAGATTTCAGCTTCTGGGAGGATTCACTTCTAAGCTTTCAAGCAAGGTGGGAGCCGGATCTACCGGATTTGAGTGGGACTCCTGACCATCCCTTGATAGAACTCAGTGATACAGACTCCATTGAGGGTGACACAAGCACAGAACAAGGAAAAACCATTAATTCCCATGAAGCTAGTCAAAAGCACGAAGCAGATTTGTTGCGTACCAGCATGTCCCTTAGCCCGTCTCAGGATAGTACCCACAATTCCCAGTTCCAGTTGGATGTTCCACCAACACGTGGGGGACACTTCTGTCAACAGTGGATGTCATGGCAACCGCAATAAATCACCAGGCAGATAAGAAAGATATTCAAGTTGATTTACTTAATATCATGGCTAAATATATCGTGGGCAGTGATTCAAAACTACAAGCCCTTAATGATTTGATTCAGAGAGCCCAAAAACAGAATTATATCCAACAAGTGGCGTGTGACTGTGCGATCTCAGGGGATAATCCCCAGACCATTGTTCCCATACTAAATGATATACTAGCGGAGGCCAGAGCACAGGCCTTGGGTACAAGGGAAAGACTCCATGTTTTAGAATTTGAAGAATCAGGAAAAGGTGAAAAAGAAAATAATATCATGGAAAATTTGTCAAGAGAACCCTTTAATGTATCGCCCCTACAAGTTATGACATTTCACATGAAGGGGCCCATCAATTAGGGAACCATTGTAAGAATCCAAGTATCCTTAGAGTAATTGAGGTGAATACTCCCCATAATGCCTCACAAAGTCCAGTACACTCAAGGTCAAAAAGGGAAAAGAAGAAGCAAAGGAAAGCAAGGAAAAAAAAACAAAACTAGTTAAACAGAAAAATATATGTCAATTTTTTACACATTACAAACAGCCAGTTGTTAGTAATGTTAATACTTTGCCATCTGATATTAAGTTATCCGCAGCGGTCAAGGAATGTCCCAGTTCAGGTCTAAGTTCTCAAGGTGTTTTCGTATCTTTAGCAACAGAGGGCCAAAGACACAAGGAACAAAGCCATCTTTTTGTTCAATCAATGGCTGAGGAAAATACGGCCTAAGTGTCATATACTACCAGTAAAGCGATTAATAAAAGCCCAGTTCCCAGGGTATGCACACCAGTAAATTCTCAAATAAATACAGAGTCTAATGAAATAATAGACCACCAGCATTTAACATCAGGGGGTATCAATCAGGAACTGGTGGGAAAGGCCCAAAGACTGAATGAAAGGAGTCCATCCAGTTCCAGCACATCGTCAAAATATCTGTTGCAGCATCAATCGGATACAGGTTATAAACATTCGATCCAGAACAATGAAGCTTCCACAAATGCCTCATTGATGGCAGCGCCCACAGAGACACATAAACTACTTCTTATTCCCCATTTTAAACCAGAGGGAAATTTAGATACCCTAAATACAGGAAACATTCTTAAATTAATTGGGGAAATAAGAAGCCTATCTCACATCTCAGTGGATCTGCTCTCTGTTGAGTTTAAACCCCACCCACTTGGGAACGATCAAGAAGCCACACTCACAACATGGTCCACAGTAGGCCATGTAGATCAATTAATATGATATACTGATGTTTTTTTGTTATGGGGCATCGAATTACGTCAAATAGACCGCCCTCAATACCCAGGTCCACTGCGGGCCCCCAGGAACTGTAACAAATCAGCGTTAAGAGGGGCAACAGAGGCAGATATAATCCCTTTGGCAAAGGGAAACTTATCAGTTGTGAAGCATGATGGTGAAACAAGAATAGGCCACATATTTTGGGCCTCCAAAGAATCTCAGCCTTTTATTCTACAAAAAAATCCCTGACAGTAGTCAAAAAATCAGGAAACAGGGTGTAGTTAATCCATACGTTAAAATTTGCTCATGGAACGTCCATGGTATCCAAACACTTCGATATGATCAAGAAGTCCAAGCCTTTCTTCAGGAATATGATATCATTTTACTTCAAGAAACCTGGTGCACAGAGCTTATTGCTGTGTCTGGGTACGACACCTCATGCATTTCAGCAAGGTCTACCAGCAAACATGGCCATGAAAAAGGAGGCCTGGCGACCTTGATTTCCACGGCCCTCATATGCCATAAAATCCCAATTGATAAAGAATCAAATTGGATTCAAGCAACCAAGATCACATTAGGCAGACCACAGTTCAGCCAATTAGATCTAATCCTTATAAATGTATACATTCACCCAAAAAAAGCTCGTAAGGGGGGGAAACTGGAAACCCTGAGTGAATTTATTAAAACCATATTGAGACAATTTCAGGAGTCCATACCGATCATTAGTGGTGATTTCAATTGTAATTTATTGTCCCCAAAAGGGGGAAACGCAAAACAACAAGGGGTTTGCGCCCAAAGATATCAGCTTGAAAAACTAGGTCTAACCTTACTAAATGGAAACAGCAAAAAGGATTCACCGGCATCTCTTACCTTTGTAAGTGGGAAAAGAAGTTCAACCATCGATTACACCTTTATAAATTCCCCTGCAAAGGTATTGGTAAGGAACTTTCAAATCAAATGCAGAATGGAGAGTAATCATCTCCCACAATTATTGGAACTAGTATATAAACACGAGTTGCTACAGTCCTCGAATGATTTAATAAATCCCCCAGAGTTGTTTATCTTAAGAGATTGAAATGGTGTGAGAAGGAAACGGCATCAGTGATGAAGGAGGTATTCCAGATGGCTGTTGCCCTGGGTGAAAAAAAAACACTTGCAGATATACAACAACAGGAGTCGATCCTCAATGTAGATTGGAATAAAGACTGGGCTGTGCTATGTCGCGACCTGCTGGCAAAATTCCCAACCACCTCCAACTCTAATCTGCTGGGGCCACACCACGTACACAAAAGGGACCGTGTTAATCAACCTTGGACCAATAAAGCTTTACGCAATCAGAAATCACACATTGTGCGTCAAACCTGGAAAATGGTAAAAGCAATCCAACGAGGAAGAGAGGAAGAAAACTGTATTTTGTGGTCTCTAAAAAAAAGGATCATCTTGATTGTTGGATCACAAAAGGAACCTATCAGGAACATGCATGGTCCAAATTATCATGGGCAAGCCGACAGTCAAATAGTAAGCTCTTTTGGGGGCTGGTGAACGATTTGGTAATGGGGAAAAGCAGACATCATAATTGTGGGATATCACAAGCAGCCTGGGTGAGTCATGTCAGTAGTCTGTACGGGCTGGCAACCAAGCTGTCAAAAGGCGGAGCCAGACCTCTTCCCACAGTGATGGGGTGTGAACTATCAAGAAGTAATCAGCCACTAAATCCCCAAGTTAAGGCTGCAGCATCTTCAAGCCTGGGTAGAGGAAAATAAGTTACTCCCAAGGTTTCAAACAGACTTCAGGGCAGGCATGGGAACGTAATCAAATCTAATCGCACTCTCTTAAATCAGCCTTTGGCCGGGTTCCACAGGAAAGATTGTGGGCTAAGCTGGCTAAATGGGGCATCCCCAATACCCTACTGAGGGCTATAATGGATCTCTATACTGATATCTGGGTCCAGATTAAAATCGGAGACGGTTCAAGATTAACAAATAGAATACCTACAAAATCAGGCTTAAAGCAAAGTTGTGTTCTGGCACCAATTCTTTTTTATTTATACCTGTCAGACCTCGCTGGCATGTTAACACAAGTGAATAGTCTCCCCCCGACATTGGGTGCTGAGAAAATTGGGTGCTTACAATATGCAGACGGCATCGTTCTGCTGAGCCATACTCCCCAAGGACTGCAACAAATCCTATCAGCGCTCAACATCTTCATGGCCGAGCAAGGCCAGGAAATGAATCTAGACAAAACTAAACTGATAAGGTTCCTAGGGGCAAATTATAAACAATTCAATTGGTACCTGGCAGATAAAAAAGTGGAGTTGGTGCAGTCGTACAAATATTTAGGTGTTCACCTTGAACCAAGCCTGAAATGGAAACGCCAATTACAGTCGATTAAGGGAAAGGCCAATTCATTAACATATAGCTTTAACCTGCTCAAAAAGAATCTGGACTGCTCAAACTGGTCCCATTTATTAAAAAATATGTCGGCTCAGCTGCTTCCAGCCATCTCCTATGGGTCAGAAATATTGAAAGGCCGTGAGATCATGACTCTGAACACCAGTCAGATAAAACATATAAGGCCGTTTTTAACATTCCGAAAAGTGCCTCCCCGGCGCAGGTCAGACTGGAGATGGGCCTAAAAAATCAAAGTTTCCAGCAACAGGGCGCCTTCCTTAAATCATCGTGGAGGTTACGTGGGGCAGAGGATTCCTCCATTCTCTACTCCTGCTGGCAAGACGTGCAGGCGCAGCAGATTGGTAAAGTGAAAGGAACATGAGGAAGCTACCTAACCCAGGTTATTATTAGCCTGGGAATGGAAGAAGCTTGGATATGTAATATTGGGAAGGCTGAATTTAACAGATTAGTAAATAAGATGGTTTGCTTACTTTCGCTTATCACAGACAAAGCCATCCTGGCCAAAAGACGGCATGCCTGGGCCGTCCTGGGGTCCTATTCGCAATTGTCCCCACAGGGTACTTGGCCGACCACTTTTCTGTTCACATCAAACATCAATTCCTGTTATACCGTATGGGTTTCTTTGCCACTAAAGAAGATCGCCCTTCCTGGAAAGGCCAGTACATCGATCAAAATTGCCTCCCATAAGAAACTGAATGAAGCAGACTTGGGAAACCTGCTGTAGGTTAGTTCTCGAAGGTTGACCTTATAAGTTTATTCTGGTTAGAAATGTTTTTAGCTATCAATATCTTTAAAAAATGTATTTTATTTTAAATAGTGTTATTTTTACTGCGTAATGTGTTTGTTTTATATTGCAATGGTTTTTATTAATCGAGCAATACATTTAAATCTTGAATCACTAATAAGGGATAACTGGATCTAGCATAAGCTGTAAGTACCACTACAAACCAAGCCAGCCTCCTACAATCCTTTTGGAATTTCAGGCAGAGAAAATGTAACTTTCTAAAAGTTACTTTTTAAAAATATTTATCAGAAACCTGACTTCACCATTAATTTGGGCATTTAATAAATACTAAAAAAAGTTCATGAATCATGTTTGTAGCTGTCCTGTACATCATGAGAGCAGAATTAATATTTAATATTGCTTACCAGTGTTTCTCTATGGGCAAGTCAGCCTTCCAACAGTGAAAATAGCTTTAGTGTGCTAGTCACTCTCAGGACATAATAACTGTCAGAACCCTGCCCAGAGGTCAACAGAGCTAGCAGGGGTTACTGGGCCCAACTATGAGAGTTGAGGCCTTTTGCTGCTTTTAGGCCTGACCTACTATGAATTCTGAGCAACTGGGCCAAGTATCCCTTCAGCACTTGACCTACAGGGTTAGCATTGTCAGAGTAGTCCAAGGTTACCTCAGGGGTGAGATGTGGATAGGGGGAGTGACACATGCTCACAACTCAAAATGCACGCAGCCACAGCAATAAATCAATGTCCACCCAAATACCCACTGTTATGAAAAAAGAGAAGTATTTTGTTTCAATGGTTGCCAACATAAATGAAATATACAACATCACTAACAAGTACACAATACCCCCTGAGGTTGGGGCTCTAGTGTTTCCCTTAGGGTTCTGTGTCAAAGTTCCTCCTCATTGTAGTGATAGTGGTTGCTCCCCATTCAATGTTGGCAACATCCAGGGCATGCCCCACTAGAAGTCCAAGTCTCAAGAGTCCACTCCAACTCTGTTCTAAAGTCAAAAGATGTGCTATCTAGGCAGCAGGTTCCCCCAGGGCCGACTGACGAGAATTCAGTTTTACCTGCAGGCTCAAAGGGTTTGGAGTTCCTGAGTGCACCCCCTCTGTGGTAAAAAGATTAGTAGCAGCTGGTCTAGGTGAGGTCACTTCACACAGCCCAAGTAGCATCGGACAGGCTGTACTTGCTGATCCTCAATCTCTTTCACAGGTGGTCATGCTCAGACGGCGACGGGAAGTCCCTTGCAGCTCTTCCCTGGAGGTAAGGCTTTTCAGTCTCTTCTACAATGGGAAAAGGATGACAAGAAGTTTCCGGCGCTGATCCCTTGTTAGGGGGTAGTGGCGCAGTTCCCATGGCAGTCTTACTCTTATGACGATGCTCTGGGAGAACACACACTTCTGGCTGTGTGCAATGATCTCCTCTGGCATACTGGATCACTGTGTCCCTACTGTATACAGGTACCAGCTCGCTCAGTACTGTAGGTATCTGCACAGCAGCCCCTCCTGGCACACAGGGTAGCAGATCCTCAGCTGCACACGTGCTCCAGCCCAATTAACACAGCATTTCATAAAGTTCATATGCGGCAGCCCCTCTTGGCTAACTGTGTCGCTGATTCTTAATTGCATACAGGCTCTGGCCCAAACAGTACAGCATTCACCATGGCTCACTTCACACCAGCCCTCTCCTAGCATATGAAGTCACCAAGGGCCTTATTACGAGTGTGGTAGTCCACGGATTGCCACACTTGAGGTGTCAGTCAGACCGCCACAACTTTGGTGGTCTAACCGCCACATTACGACCCTGGCAGTGGGACAACCAGGGGCCCGCTATGCTCTCTGAGAACATGGTTCCCCATGGCATGACAGTTGTTTGAGCTGTACTCATCCAGGGCGGTGCTGAACTCAGCCGCCCGGCTGATTACAACTCCCTTTACTGCCAGCCTTTAAATGGTGGTCTGACTGCCATGAAAAGGCTGGCAGTAAGGATGTGCTGGAGGCCAAAGAAGGGGCCATGCACTGCCCATGCTCATGGCATGGCCAGTGCAGGGGCCACTCCTGCCTAGCACCCTCAGAATGTGCACTGTCTGCTTTTCAGACAGTGCAAATTCCAAGGGTACTGGTCGGCCTCATCTGTGGGGTGCATTGTTGCCAATGGACTGACTGGTGGGAATGCTCTATTACAATGTTCCTGCCGGTTAATCCGGTGGGAACATTGTGATGGGGTAAACGCCACTGGTATGATGATGGCATCCTCCCAGTAGCATTGGCGGTCAGCTGGTTTGACTGCCAGTGTTGTAATGAGGCCCTAACTTTGTATTGCACACCGACAATGATGCGATCAGTGCATCGGCTTGGTAGAGGGCAGGAAAAGGTGCTCTAGGTTCCAGAGCATGTAGCCTTGGATTTCCTGTATGATGTACCCTCGTCCAGCAGAGATACTAGCAAGTCTTGGCCCCAATACCTGGTCAAAGGCAGAAGTCTTGCAGAACTTCCCCTCCTCACACATCCTTATGTTTCTGTTGAGTTTCCGCGGACAAGTCGTATCGATTGGCTAAATGTTGTACGGTCACATATCTGCTGAAACATGCTGAATACGCCTGTTGTGTTAGTTACCTTAAACTCTTTGAATGTGTATTGGCCTTTATCCTACTGGTTTGAATAAGAGGGTTTCTGGATACCTGAAGTATGAGTGACTGCAAAAGTGTAGTGTCCTAGTAATGTACCCAGAGATAACATGCACAGGTTGAATCCAGGCTGAACTGTCAAAGCCTCTTGGGTTCTAATTGGTTGTACACCTTCAAGGCAGTGCCTGTGCATGGATAATATAAGAATGTAAAGAGTAGTGGAGAGGTGACCGGCTGAGCTGATGTTTTCAGTAAGTGAGGAGATTTGCCCTAAAACCTGCTCTGGCAGATAGGGTGGAAAGTCATAGTTTCACTTGGAAATATGGACCCTCTGGGCCCCAATGGCCGGATGGACCAGTGAGCTCCTTTCCAGAAATGTTCTTAGCCTCCAATGAATTCTACATCCCTCTGAAGTAGAAAGGGTGTGATGAAAATTGTGACCTTCTGAACTCCTGTTTTGCAGTAAATAGTAGACTTTGCACAGATCAACCCAAAGAATTCATATATATATATATATTTTTATTTATTCGGTCTAAAATTAGACCATTAAAATACATAAAAACGACCATACATAAAAAATGGAACGGATATCATGACCATCACAAAAAAAAAAATAGAATTAATACACTCCTTATCTAACAGGATAAATGTTAAATGATACTCCTAAATTGGTGCCTCCTTGCTTAATGGATACCATTTACCAAGACAATAAAAAAAAAAAACGAATTGTATACTAAATCTTTTCTAATATTGCCTATAAAAACTTCAGAATGCCATATATTTTGATCTAGATATACATAAATTTACATATTTTAAAAAGAGACTGTTCTTATATAGATTATTCATAAAAAAAATAGTTCATAATACTTCATAAAATACTTCATGCTGCGACAATTATAGACCAAACATTGAAAGGGTACCATAGAGTAAAACTAATTTCTCAAATAAATTATTCATAGGAGTAAAATCTTATTATTTGCAAAGTGCTATGTGCTACGGTGCTATAAATCAATTAGGTAAAAAATCCGATAAAAAACACAAACAAGAATAAAACCTAATATCTTTGAAGTTAATCCATAGATAAAACAACACAAGTAATCGTATTTGAATTTCATAGCCATTTAAAATCCACGTCCATTAGCTGCTAGACCTCTCTTCAACCAATAGACTAGAGTCTAAAGTAATCCTGCTACGATTGGTCCAAGCTTCTGACAAATATTTAGAGAGTGATCGAACCCAATATAAGAGTGGTCTTAAACTCGCTGTATCTTTAATACTATTTATACCCAGATCTAATCTGAGAGGGATCATAGGCGTGCCCTTCCCTAGCCTAGATATGTGTCTGAGAAAATTATTTTCTTTAATTTGAAGGGTATCCAATTGTCTGTAAGAACCCGAGAGTTCCGCTCCGTACAGGGCAGCAGCACGGATTTGGACTTTATAAATTTCGGAAATGGGAATCAGATGGGGGCTTGCTACGGCTTTAGCCTTTTGTTCTAGCACTCCACCTCTTTGGCTAATAATAAGTGCCCCTTTTCTAATGGCTGCATCCCAACTGCCCCTATCCGATAATCTAATGCCCAGATAATCATACTCCGTTACCCTCTCCAAAAGGAGTCCATCACTATATTTGCTTTTATTTTCTTATTCGGGGCGCTATTTATCATAAGTTTTGTTTTCTTAACATTGACATCCAGCCGATAGTCTCTACAAAATACACAAAATTGATTGACCAGATTTTGAATTCCCATAGATGTTTTGGCCAACAGAATGGTGTCATCTGCATAGAGCAGGCATGGCACTTTATTCCCGGCCAACTTAGGCGAGTCGTTGGTAC
The DNA here is from genome assembly GCF_031143425.1 of Pleurodeles waltl. Lineage (NCBI taxonomy): Eukaryota > Metazoa > Chordata > Amphibia > Caudata > Salamandridae > Pleurodeles > Pleurodeles waltl. Next base: position 58,690,280 of record NC_090444.1, on the reverse strand, counting down.
AATTTGCTAGATAATTAATGCAATTGTTTATATATAGGAGGAAAAGGGTAGGGGCTAGAACACAACCTTGTCTGACTCCTCTTCCAATGGCCACTGGATCTGTTAGATCGCCCTCCTTACCACTCTTGATTTGTGCATAAGTGTTCTCATGCAGTCGAACCATAAGTTTCAGAAGACCTTTGGGGATGCCCATATTGGCTAATGTCAACCATAACAGGTTCCTGGGGACCAGATCAAATGCGGCTCTGAGGTCAATAAAAACCACATACGAGTTTCCCCCTCCTACTTCCACGGTCTTCCATTTGATTGCTAGGAATCTTAGGACTTGGTCCATGGTACTAACTGCAGGTCTAAACCCTGCTTGCAAATTAGAGATGGCTTTGGTTTCTAAGATCCATTCTTCAAGATGGAAAAGGACTTGCTTTGCAAAACTTTTTTGAGAGTTGTCGAGTAAGGATATTGGACGATAATTAGCGGGGTCAGAGGGACTGCCTTTTGTGAAGATAGGAACTATCTCCGCTCCCTTCCAGGAGCTCAGGACAGGCGCTCCTGCAGCAACTGCATTAGAAACCAAGTTCAGGTATGGGGCCCATATGTCCAGTCTTGTCTTATAAAGGTCGCCTGGGATTTTATCAAGGCCTGGGGCCTTTCCCCAATTCAGTGAAACAATCGCAGCCTTGGTTTCTGCCAGAGTAAATTTGATTGAGGGGGCCTCAAAGGTCATAATATCATTCAATTACCTAGTAGTAGCTTCTGTAGGCCCTGAATATAATCGGCCAAAATGATCAGCCCACTCTATGGGAAGAATTGAAGCACCAGGCAGAGGACTGGGTTCCCCACTAGCTTCGGCAACCAGATTCCAGAACCTCGAAGTATTATTAACTTTTGCAGACTCCAGAAAGCTAGCCCATCTTGACTCATCCCATCTCCTGCGGGCCCTGCTAAGTTCCTGTTTATAGTCTTTCCTTGATTGCCTTATATGCTCTGTCTGGCCCCCTCTCAGAGCTCTCAATAGTTTATGCTGTGCTTCCCTGCATGCAGTGCTAAACCACCTTGCGTTCCACTTCTTTTTTGCTTTACTAACAATCTCTTTGGTGAAAAAGTGTTTTAAAGAGTTAAATAGTTCTGTATGGGCTACTATAAGCCCTTCACCATCCTCTAAAAGCAGGGACATACGCTCCATTTGGTCAGCCAATAAGTTATATAAAGATGTAATAGAACCTAAGTCAGTGTTCACAGATTCCCATTTGACATTACGTCTGTTATTTGTCAGTAGAAGTTGTTGATCGTAAGTCTAAGGACAAGGGGCTTCAAGTAAAGGTAGCATCCCCCTAACCGATACAATCAGTGGCTCATGATCACTTTCCTCATGTTCTAGAACCTTCATATCAGTCATGTGACCCCACAACCGAATGTCAAGCAAAATATAATCTATCTGACTGGGCTCCACGCCTGAAGGTAGAATGGAGATTAACATCTGAGCTGGAGCGACCGTTACAGGCCCGAAGACCATGTGCCAGTGTGATATCCACGACTTGGTATGTTATCTGTTCATTCTCGGTCTTTTGCTCGACACCAATTGTGGGATACCCCAATATGCATCCCCTTCTTTATATAGTCCCTGAGCCAGCGAGTAGGGCTCGAAGGTAACATTAAAATCCCCTGCAATAAGAATGAAGTAGGTGGAAGTTTTACAGGAAAGAAAACTATCCAAAATAGTCAAAGCGTCTGACTCATATTTACTACCCGGGCTCCTGTTATAGATGTTTATTATTAGGAACGGTTTCTCCTTAAGGGTTGGTATTATTAAACCCATAAGATCGGGACAACCCATATATACTACTTCAACCCGACACTTGAGGGAGCAGCTGAGCCATATGAGCAGTCCGTCTGAAGGTCTCCCGGAGGTCGCCTTGCGTGCTAAGAACCAATAGCTTTTAAACCCAATTCTATATTTGGGCTCCAGTGCCCACGTTTCTTGAAAGAGGCATATCTTATGTTCATCTATAAATTTACCCCATTCAGGGATGCCCATTTTATTCTCCAGCCCTGCAATGCTCCAACTAAGAACTGTATCAAACACATCTGCTCTACCTTGGAGAGTTTTAGCCGGGGGCTGCCCTCTAGCAAGTGGAGTGCCATAAGAAGGCTTAGTACCCCTTGCAGTCGTAGCTAGACTAGTCTCGGTTACACATTCCGCTGCTTTATCACCCAAAGGATTGCTCACCCCAATTAGATCGAAGCCTGGCATGGTCGGTTCAAGTACCCGGGCAGATGGGATAGTCCCACAATTGTTGGGACCTATTGATTCCGGAGCTGGGTTGCTCACAAGAGCCTTGCCCTCCTCACTAGCTCCCCAAGTAATGATCTCCCCACTCTGACCGCAAAGAAAAGGAGGCTGGCTGTTTTCCATCTTACAAAAATCTATCTGGGCAGGTGGAAGGGTTAGTATAGAGCCTCTGATGTCTGCAATAAGAGTCTGATCAGCCTCAGGGCTACCTATTCCTGTTACTTGTATTCCAATAGTTCTAGATACAAGATAATTCTTGTCCAGATATCTAGTTCCTAGTAACTTAGGTGGGCCATGCGCGGGGCTAACTTTTAGTCAATCAACTTCAGAAAGAGAGGGTGAAAGGGAGCTACATCCTAACTGGGGGGCAAGCTGCATCTGAGAGCTAGTAGAGCCTCCAAGTGGCATTGACGCCCCCTTAATAGCTGGTATAACTAGTTGAGGATAAAAAGCTTGGAGTCTGCACAGAGATACTTCTCCCCCTAGAGGATTAGATTTACACACATTTGAAGAGAGCTGCTGGACAAGGGCGGGTGAATCAAAATTGATAACAATACAATCCCCGTGCCAGGCTTCTTAAGTGGACCCACCCAACCCACCCTCCTCACCATTAATATTGAGGGTACCATATGAAATGCAAATCTGGCGTTGATATGTAACCAATGTATAGCCTTGTTTTTCAGTTCAATAAATGATTCAGAGGTATTGGTTTTAAGTTTAGGAACACTCGTAATGACAAGAACGTATGGGCAGGATTCCGGCGGAAGATGTAAGGTTCTCAACTTAATTCCTCCATCCATGTGCACCAGGTCCATTTGTAGGTAATTCTGATCAGGAGTAGCTTTATAGGATTTCTTTCTCATATCATTGGAAGAAACTGTTCCTCCATTCCCCCTCGAAAAGGAGGCGGATACCTTAGAACACTTGTCCTTTGAAGCAGTGGCCAGCCTGCCATTTGAAACCCTCTCTGGTTGATACAGAGGATCAGAGCAATTCATTGAAAGCCTGTGATCCATACCCAGTGGTAAAAGGAGACTACTGGCGCTGTTGCCCGGTGGGCTCGGAGGAAGAGTTTGGCAGGGAAGTTGCGAGATCGTTAAGGGGGGAGTAACCATCTGCTGGGACTTGATAAGGCCTCCCAGTTTCTCCTCAATGGCTTGTAGGCGAGTTACTATAGGGTGTAGCCTCTCAGAAAGCTCTTCTTTTATATGTTCTATTATATAATCAATTGCTGAACGATCATCAATACATGCTTGAGCTGGTATATGGTCCTTATTCCAAGTTGGTGCGCCACGATTGGGGGAGCTCAAAATACGGGCCCGTTTGTTCCTTAGATTTACCTCACCTCGTTTTCTTTTACCTTTTGTATTGCACTCTGGATTGGGTGCGGACCTGCCTAGGATCAGCTGTGCCAGTTCTGGTAGCTGAATGGCATCATCCTGAATCACCACAATAGGCTCCTGGGTAGTTGGAGGTGGGATAGCAGGAGCGGGCTGTAAATCATGTGAGTGAAGGGGTTGTATTGAAATTTGCGGTGGGGATGAGGATAGGCGATTAGCTGCCATCAGTGGAGGGGCAGTTAGACGGCGCTCAACCATTTCAATTTCCTTTTCTAAGGCTCCAACCGCTTTTTGAAGAAATCCATCTAAGGTCTTGTTATTACCGGCCTTTTCCAAGGGTGCCCCCCCCTTCCGTCTGCCCATCTTATCTCTTCTAGTTTTCCTTTGATCAGCAGACGTGCTTTAGGCTCCTTGGTCAGCCTCTTACTATTCGCACTTGCCTCCTCTATTCCCACCCTATTTCCACCCCACTGGGGCCTTACTGAGAAGATTGAAATAATGCAGCTTACCAGCAGCAGTTTGTAATCCTCAGGTCTGCGGTGGGTTCAACCGCTGGTCGCCAACCCCAAATACTGAGAAGAAAATAATGTGGCCCAGCCCAGCCTCCTCCGGGGGCTGACGGGCGCAGGACCGGCCCGCCCTTAGCCCGGGCTTCACCCGGGCACGTCCCGCGAGAGAAGCAGACGCGCAAAAGATTTCAAAGGGGCCTCTGTCCCGCCCCTGCAGCTCCAGCAGCGCGTCCCGCGAGAGAAGCGGGCGCGCGAGAGTTTTCAAAGGGGCCTCTGTCCCGCCCCTGCAGCTCCAGCAGCGCGTCCCGCGAGAGAAGCGGACACGCAAAAGTTTTCAAAGGGGCCTCTGTCCCGCCCCTGCAGCTCCAGCAGCGCGCCCCCATTCATATTTAAATTGGCAGGTAACAACAGAGTCTTTGATTGCACTCTGATTTATGTGTCAAATGTTCATTTATATTCAACATTTCAAATGATTAAAAGGTCTAAGAGTGACCATGAACCTCATCTAATTCTCCAGCCTTGGATATTAGTCTGTATTATAATGGGTGACAATTTGAAGATAATACTGGGATATGACATTGAAGAATAATTTGGAGTGACAATTTCTCAGATCATTTAATGGAAATTTGGGTGAAAACGCACTTCATGAATGTAGGAGGCTGGCCTGGTTTGTAGTGGGTACCTTGGGTACGTACACCTTATACCAGGTCCAGTTATCCCTTATTAGTGAAGTAGTAGTGTTCTAGCAGCTTAGGCTGATAGAGGTAGCTATAGCAGAGCAGCTAAGGCTGAACTAGGAGACATGCAAAGCTCATGCAATACCACTTATAGTTACACAGTACTTATACACAAGTAGAGACAATACTCAGTGTTGCCAAAAATAAAGGTATTTATTTGGATGACACAGTACCAAAAATATTGTAGAGACAATGCTCCTTCTGGCGGTAAGTATTATACACAATATATACACTAGACACCAAAATTAGACAAGTAAATAGTCATAGAACAATGCAAACATTAGGAAATCCTATAGAATGCCATAGGAGAAAATAGGTCTAGGGGCAACACAAACCATATACTAATAAAGTGGAATGTGAATCACAAATTCCCCCCTAGACAAGTGTAGTGTGTGCAGAATCGCTGGGAGAGTAAGAATACAGTAAAGGTAAGTAAATTACCCCACCCCAGAGCCCAGAAAAGCAGGAGAAAGTTTCCTTAGGACACACTACACCTCGTTTTGGGGATTTTGCAGCAGCCAACCAAGTCTTCAAAGAACAACTGCTGGATTATTGGACCTGAAGACCTGCAAAGGAAGGGGACTAAGAGGGTCATTCTGACCCTGGCGGCCGGTGGCCGCCAGGGCCACCGACCACGGGAGCACCGCCGACAGGCTGGCGGTGCTCCAATGAGCATTCTGACCGCGGCGGTTCAGCCGCGGTCAGAAGCGGAAAGTCAGCGGTCTCCCGCTGACTTTCCGCTGCTCATTGGAATCCTCCATGGCTGCGGAGCGCGCTCCGCAGCCATGAGGATTCTGACCCCCCCTACCGCCATCCAGTTCATGGCGGGAAAGCCGCCATGAACAGGATGGCGGTAGGGGGGGTCGCGGGGCCCCTGGGGGCCCCTGCCATGCCCATGCCAATGGCATGGGCACGGCAGGGGCCCCCGTAAGAGGGCCCCAAAATGTATTTCACTGTCTGCCTTGCAGACAGTGAAATACGCGACGGGTGCAGTAGCACCCGTCGCACCTTCCCACTCCGCCGGCTCGATTACGAGCCGGCATCCTCGTGGGAAGGTCGTTTTCCCCTGGGCTGGCGGGCGGTTTAACTGGAACCGCCCGCCAGCCCAGGGGAAAACTCGTAATACCCGCCGCGGTCTTTTGACCGCGGCGCGGTAATTTGGAGGGCGGGATCCTGGCGGGCGGCCTCCGCCGCCCGCCAGGGTCATAATGAGGCCCTAAGTCCAGAAGTCGAAAGAAGTTCCAGGAAGGACAGGAGCCCCTGCCAACACATAAGAGGGTGCAAAAGAAGAGTCCCCAGTTAGTTGAAGACCACAGAAATGCACCCTAGGAAGATGCCAGCAGGTTCCTGCATGATGCAAAAGATGTCCCACGGCATGAAGATCGTTGCAGGTGACATTTCGTGTTGGAAGGCGCCAACAAGCCTTGGCTACGGCAAAGTGCATTTTTCATCAAAATGGCACTGGATGGACCCAGGAGAGACCTGGGGGCCTCAACTCTGTGTGAGGAGGAAAAGGGGGCTCCCAGCCCCTTAGAGAGCCCTCAGGATGCCAGCCAGCACCTCCAGAAGCCACAGGATCTGGGTTCAAAGGAGGTGCAAAACACATTTGATGCAGCACAACAAAAGAAGGTCCCATGGCGCCGGAGAACAACTCAGCGAGTTGAGTGTTGCAGGTTGGAGTGCTAGGAACCTGGGCCAGGCTGTGCATGAAGGAATTTTGCAAAGAGTACACTGAGGCCTCAGGAGGCGAAGAAGACACAATACAAAGGGGTACCATCGTTCTCGGGGAAGGCAAGGTCTTACCTCCTCCAAATTGCATCAGCAGGACCTCAGGACAGTCTATGTCGATAATGTCCACCCTCTGTGTCCTTAGGAGCAAGCTCGTTGCTGTGAGAGGAGTCCCAGGGTACCGGTCATCGCCTTCGACGGTGCCTGCTTGGAGCAGGGGAGTGACTCCGTCACTCCACAGTAGATTTCTTCGGTCCATCTGGTGCAGGATGAAGACAGGGAGTGCCCAGAGCATGCACACAGTAGAAACTGTTGCAGGAGCTGAGTTTTCTGAAGAAAAGTGTCTCTTGTAGACACTTTGTTGCAGTTACAGCGTTTCTTGGAGCAGGCTGCGGTTGATCCGAGGTCAGAAGAGTCTGAAGTTGTTGCAGAGGATTCCTGAAGGAAACATGCAAGCAGAATCTGAAAAGAACCCACAGGACAGACCCTAAATAGCCCTGAGGAGGGGATTGGTTACCTTAACAGGTATGGACCTATCAGGAGGGGTCTCTGACATCACCTGCTGGCACTGGGTACTCAGAGCCCTCCAGAGTGCCCCCACACCATGCAAAGCAAGATGGCTGAAGTCTGGGACACACTAGAGGAGCTCTGGCCACCACCCCTAGGGTGGTGATGGACAGGGGATTGGTCACTCCCCTTTCCTTGTCCAGTTTCCCGCCAGAGCAGGGGAGAAGGGGTCCCTGAACCGGTGTAGACTGGTTTATGCAAGGAGTGTAGGAGGCTGGCCTGGCTTATAGTAGGTATCTGATGGTACTTACACCTTGTGCCAGGTCCAGTTATCCCTTATTAGTAGATTAGTAGTGTTCTAGCAGCTTAGACTGATAGAGGTAGCTATAGCAGAGCAGCTTAGGCTGAACTAGGATACATGCAAAGCTCCTACTATACCACTTATATCATATAGGTACTATATCATAAGAAACACAATACTCAGAGTTACTAAAAATAAAGGTACTTTATTTTAGTGACAATGTGCCAAAAATATCTCAGAGGATATACTCCCTTAGGAGGTAAGTAAAATACACAAACTATACACACAAACCAAAATCAGGTAAGTAAAACAGTCAGAAAGTACTGCAAACACTGTAGAATACAATTGGATGCAATAGGCCTAGGGGCAACACAAACCATATACTAAGAAAGTGAAATGCGGACCACAAATGGACCCCTAGGCTAGTGTACTGTGTAGAGGGTGTGTAAGAAAACACAGGGTGTCCAAGATACCCCACCCCAAGACCCTGAAAAGTAGGAGCAAAGTGCTACTACTTTCCCAGAAACACACTAAACTTGTGATAGAGGATTCTGCAAATACCACAACAGACTGCAAAGCATGGAATATGGATTCCAGGACCTGAGGACCTACAAAGGAAGCAGACCAAATCCAAGAGTCACGAAAGTGTCCACGGGGGACAGGAGCCCACTAAACCCTGGATGAAGGCGCAAAATGGCTGCCTCCAGATGGAAGAAGCTGAAGATTCTGCAACAACGAAAGGTGCTAGGAACTTCTCTTTTGTGCAGAAGATGTTTCACGGAGTGCTGGAGAAAGACTGCAAACAAGCCTTGCTAGCTGCAAAGGTCGCAGTTGAAGAAAAAGGGTGCTGCCCAGACACAGGAAGGACCAGGATGTCGCCACTTGAGAGAGGAGACAGAGGGGGCCCTCAGCAACACAGAGAGCCCACACACAAGAAGACAGTACCCGCAGAAGTCCTTGAACACTGGTTCAAGAAGACTGAGCATGACGGTCGTCTCAACACTACAAAAGTGAGTCCCACGAATCCAGAGGTCAACTCAGTGAGTTGAGCAATGCAGGACGGAGTGCTGGGGACCTGGGCTAGACTGTGCATGAAGGATTCCTTGCAAAAGTGCACAGAAGCCCTAGCAGCTGCAGTTCACGTGGTGCACAGTATTACTGTCTGGAGAGGGGAGGCAAAGACTTACCTCCTCCAAATTTGGACAGTTGGACCATTGGACAGTCTGGGTCACTTGGGTCCACCACCTGTTTTCCAGGGGCCATGCTCTTCAGGATGAGAGTGGTCCCAGAGTACAAGTGACACTGACGTTTGGTGCCTGCTGGCTCAGGTGGAAGATTCCGTCCACCCACGGGAAATTTCTTTGTGGCTTCCAGTGCAGGGTGAAGGCAGACAGCCCTCAGAGCATGCACCACCAGGAAACAGTCGAGAAAGCCGGCAGGATTAGGCACTACAATGTCGCTGGTAGTCTTCTTGCTACTTTGTTGAAGTTTTGCAGGCATCCTGGAGCAGTCAGCGGTCGATCCTTGGCAAAAGTCGAAGAGAGAGGTGCAGAGGAACTCTGGTGAATTCTTGCAATTCGTTATCTGAGGAAAAGCCCACAGGAGAGACCCTAAATAGCCCTCAGAGGAGGATTGGCCACCTAGTGAGGTAAGCACCTATCAGGAGGGGTCTCTGATGTCACCTGCTGGCACTGGCCACTCAGAGGCCTCCATTGTGCCCTCACACCTCTGGATTCTGGGATACACTGGGGGAGCTCTGGGCACCACCCCTGGGGTGGTGATGGACAGGGGAGTGGTCACTCCCCTGTCCTTTGTCCAGTTTCGCGCCAGAGCAGGGACTAGGGGTTCCCTGAACCAGTGTAAACTGGCTTACGCAAGGAGGGCACCTTCTGTGCCCTTTAAAGCATTTCCAGAGGCTGGAGGAGGAGGCTACTCCTCCCCAGCCCTTAACACCTATTTCCAAAGGGAGAAGGTGTAACACACACACAGCACCGAGACCGCCCTCATCGCAGCCACCGACGACATCTGAGCCCTGCTCGACAACGGGGAAACAGCGGCACTCATCCTCCTGGACCTCTCTGCAGTGTTCAACACTGACTGCCACCACACCCTAGTCCAACGCCTCCGCAACACCGGCATCCAAGAGAAGGCACTGGAGTGGATCATCTCGTTCCTCGCCGGAAGAACACAGAGAGTCCGCCTCCCCCCGTTTCGATCCGAGGCCACCGAAGTCATCTGCGGCGTCCCGCAAGGTTCATCACTAAGCCCCACCCTCTTCAACGTCTACATGAGACCTCTTGCTGCCATCGCACGCCAACACAACCTCAACATCATCTCCTACGCTGACGACACCCAACTGATCCTCTCCCTCACCAGAGACCCCGACACCCCCAGAACCAGCCTACACGAAGGGATGAAAGACGTCGCCGAGTGGATGAAGAACAGCCACCTGAAACTGAACTCAGACAAGACGGAAGTCCTCATCCTAGGACCATCGCCCGCCGCCTGGGACGACTCCTGGTGGCCCCCAGCCCTGGGCACCGCTCCCAAGCCAACAGACCACGCACACAACCTGGGCTTCATCCTGGACTCCTCCCTCTCGATGACCAGATAAGTCAACGCCGTCTCCTCATCATGCTTTCACACCCTTCGCATGCTCCGCAAGATCTTCCGATGGATCCCGACCAAAACCAGGAAGACGGTCACCCAGGCCCTCGTCACCAGCCGACTGGACTACGGAAACACCCTCTACGCCGGAACCACAGCCAAGCTACAGAAAAGACTCCAACGCATCCAGAACGCCTCCGCCCGACTCATCCTGGACATCCCCCGACGCAGCCACATCTCCGGCCACCTGAGGGACCTGCACTGGCTCCCTGTCAACAAGAGGATCACGTTCAGGCTCCTCACCCACGCACACAAGTCTCTCCATGACCTGGGCCCCAAGTACCTCAACCACCGCCTGACCTTCTACACACCCACCCGCCAGCTACGGTCTACCAGCCTCACCCTCGCATCCGAAGAGCCACCGCCGGAGGCAGATCCTTCTCCTACCAGGCAGCCAAGACATGGAACGCCCTACCCATCCACCTTCGGCTGACCCAGGACCACCTCGCCTTCAGGAGACAACTCAAGACCTGGCTATTCGAGCAATAGCGGACCCCTTCCCCCTAGCGCCTTGAGACCCTTCCGGGTGAGTAGTGCGCTATACAAATGTTATGATTGATTGATTGATTAACACCCTCTCTCAGAGGTAATCCTTTGCTCTGCCTTCCTGGGACTGGACTGCCCAGACCCCAGGAGGGCAGAACCCTGTCTGTGGGGTGGCAGCAGCGGTAGCTGCAGAGAAAACCCTAGAGAGCTGGTTTGGCAGTACCCAGGGTCCATAGTGGAGCCCTGGGGATGCATGGGATTGGCACCCCAATACAATATTTGGCATGGGGGGACAATTCCATGATCTTAGACATGTTACATGCCCATATTCGGAGTTACCATTGTTAAGCTACATATAGGTGTTGACCTATATGTAGTGCACGCGTGTAATGGTGTCCCCGCAATCACAAAGCCCGGGGAAATTGCCCTGAACTATGTGGGGGCACCTTGGCTAGTGCCAGGGTGCCATCACACTTAGTAACTTTGCACCTATCCTTCACTAAATGAAGGTTAGACATATAGGTGACTTATAAGTTACTTAAGTGCAGTGTAAAATGGCTATGAAATAATGTGTGTGTTATTTCACCCAGGCTATAGTGGCAGTCCTGTGTAAGATTTGTCTGAGCTCCCTATGGGAGGCAAAAGAAATGCTGCAGCCCATAGGGATCTCCTGGAGCCCCAAATACCCTGGGTACTTAGGTACCATATACTATGGAATTATAAGGGTGTTCCAGTGTGCCAATTAGAATTGGTAATAATGGTCACTAGCCTATAGTGTCAATTTTAAAGGCAGAGAAAGCATAAGCCCTGAGGTTCTGATTAGAAGAGCCTCAGTGACACAGTTAGTCAATACACAGGTATACACATTCAGGCCACAAAGTATGAGCACTGGGGTCCTGGCTAGCAGGATCCCAGTGAGACGGGCAAAAACAAACTGACTTACATGTAAAAATGGGGGTAACATGCCAGGCAAGATGGTACTTTCCTACAAGGAGGGCACCATCAGTGCCCTTCAAAGCATTTCCAGAGGCTGGGGGAAGCTACCACTGCCCAGCCTGTAACACCTATTTCCAAAGGGAGAAGGTGTAACACCCTGCTCTCAGAGGAAATGCTTTGTTCTGCCTTCCTGGGACTGGTCTGCCCAGACCAAAGGAGGACAGAACCCTGTCTGTGAGGTGGCAGCAGCTGCAGCTGCAGTGCAAGCCTCAGAGAGCTGGTTTGGCAGTACTGGGTGTCCATGGTGGAGCCCCAGGATGCATGGAATTGGCTCCCCAATGCCAGATTTGGAATGGGGGGGAGATTTCCATGATCTTAGACATGTTACATGACCATATTCAGAGTTATCATTGTGAAGCTCCATATAGGTATTGACCTATATGTATTGCACACGTGTAATGGCATCCCCACACTTACAAAGTCCGGGGAAATGGCCCTGAACTATGTGGGGGCACCTTTGCTAGTGCAAGGGTGCCCTCACACTTAGGGCCATATTTATACTTTTTGACGCAAAACTGCGATAACGCAGTTTTGCGTCCAAAAAATTAGCGCCGGCTAACGCCATTCTGAAGCGCCATGCGGGCGCCGTATTTATTCAATGACGTTAGCCGGCGTTAGCCGCCGGCGCTGCCTGGTGTGCGTGAAAAAAAATTACGTACACCAGGCAGCGCCGGCGTAGGGGAATATGGAGCTTGGGCGCCAAAAAATGGGGCAAGTCAGGCTGAGGCAAATTTTTCGCCTTAACCCGATTTGCACCATTTTTTTCGACTCCCAACCCCCATTGAAATGACTCCTGTCTTAGCAAAGACAGGAGTCATGCCCCCTTGCCCAATGGCCATGCCCAGGGGACTTATGTCCCCTGGGCATGGTCATTGAGCATAGTGGCATGTAGGGGGGCACAAATCAGGCCCCCCTATGCCACAAAAAAAAAAACCAAATACTTACCTGAACTTACCTTAATGTCCCTGGGGTGGGTCCCTCCATCCTTGGGCGTCCTCCTGGGGTGGGCAAGGGTGGCAGGGGGTGTCCATGGGGGCATGGGAGGGCACCTGTGGGCTCATTCCGAGCCCACAGTTCCCTTAACGCCTGCCCTGAGCAGGCGTTAAAAAATGACGCTAACGCGGGTAGACGTCATTTTTTTTGACCCGCCCACTCCTGTGCGCCATTTTTGCACGGGAGTGTAAATACGGCGCACAGGCCTGGGAGTCATTTTTTTAGACGGGAACGCCTACCTTGCATCTCATTAACGCAAGGTAGGTGTCCACGCAAAAAAATTACGCAAACTCCATGAACTTTGGCGCTAGACGCGTCTAACGCCAAAGTATAAATATGGAGTTAGTTTTGTGTCGAATTTGCGTAAAAAAAATATACGCAAATTCGGCGCAAACGGAGTATAAATATGCCCCTTAGTAACTTTGCACCTAACCTTCAGCAAGTGAAGGTTAGACATATCGGTGACTTATAGGTTACTTAAGTGCAGTGAAAATGGCTGTGAAATAGTGTGCGCACTATTTCACACAGGCTGCAGTGGCAGTCCTGTGTAATGGTTTGCCTGAGCTCCCTATGGGTGGCAAAAGAAATGCTGCCGCCTATATGGATCTTCTGGAACCCCAATGCCCTGGGTACCTCAGTACCATATACTAGGTGGGGGTCCAGTATGCCAATTGAAATTGGTAAATGAAGTCACTGGCATACAGTGACAAATTTAAAAGCAGAGAAAGCATAAGCACATAGGTTCTGGTTAGCAGAGCCCCAGTGACACAGTTAGGCACTACATAGGCATACACATTAGGCCATAAATTATAAGCACTGGGGTCCTGACTAGCAGGATCCCAGTGAGACAGGCAAAACACACTGACATATATGTTTTTATCTATGAGCACTGGGGTCCTGGCTAGCAGGATCCCAGTGAGACAGGCAAAACACACTGACATATATGTTTTTATCTATGAGCACTGGGGTCCTGGCTAGCAGGATCCCAGTGACACAGTAAAAACACACTGACACACACTCACAAACAGGCCAAAGTAGGGGTAACCATGCTAGAAAGAGGCTACTTTCTCACAATAAAGCAATGATAGAGATTCTCTTTACATCTCTGCAAGGTGAATACTGGTGTGCCAAATGGGATTTACTGTGATCTACCATTTGTTTTTCTTTTTTATTGACAATGGTCAAGTATAAAAGAAGGGTTCAAAGATGCAATCTCATTGATTGGCTGGTTTTTAATGGAAAGAGGGCATTCCGGAAAAGACTACACACTATGTAGAAGTTGAAGTTTAGCTCTGAACTTCTCCAAAGATTAAAAAGAGAGTACAAAAAGAGCATCTGCCAAATAAGAGCAAAATATCAGGTGGACTGTTGAGTAGCATTATACATGGCAATTAAAACCAGGAATAATCACAAATTCTGGTCACTAATAGCATCTGGCCTACAGCAAGGAAGTCGCAACCCTGAGAGTCTTATACCCTGTCATAAATGGGATTTTTTAATTCAATCTCTTTACAGGAGAATTTTTGAAACATTGTGGACCTCATCTGGAAAGAAGGATTTTGAGCCTTTTAATCTTTCTGTGAAAGATGTAGATTTACTTATAAGGAACAGCCGAGACTCTTTGGGTGCCGACCTTAACAGTAAACCAATAACTTTCATAAAGTCAGGCCCAAAAATGTAGAGCCATATCCTGGGGCTGCTTTTTAACCAAACATTTTAAATGGCCATTTTCCAGCATCCTGGAAAGGCTCGTACGTACAAACCATATAAAAAGAAGGTTCAAGATCTGAGTCTAGCGGTTATTGCTTATTGCCTTGTTGGATGCTGATAGCCAGTTATTAACCAAACGTCTCCACTACTTTTTACTTGCTTCTGTTGAGGGAGGTTATCACATCCTGACCAATCAAACGGGCGTTAGACCCAATTGTTCCACTCCAGACAATTGATGTGCTTTAACTACTATTATCAATTGAACACCAAAATTAAAAAGAGCTAACTTATTTGTCGGTTTTGGGGACTTTTCTACTGTTTTTTTATGAGGTTCTATGGAAGCGACAATGGCAAAAATTGTCTCATAGAGGAATCAACAGTCCCCTCCTACAATTATTGCTTGACCTCCATACTGACACCTGGATCCAAGGGAAGTTATCAGAGTGACTGTGACTAACTCCAAATGCCTAAACCTACAAGGGTCTCCAATAAGGCTGTAAATTGGCACCTTTGATATTTGCACTTTACATTGCTGATCTAACCTCAGTCCTCAGTTATGATGGCAGGGATCCTTCTAAATTTAGCAACAAGAAAATTTCACATTTAATTTATGCAAATGATCTTGTTTTCATCTCGACGATCCCAGATTGGCCTCCACAGCAGCTAAAACAATAGGACAGTGAAGTGCAGAGAATGGTTTGCTAATTAACTTTACCAAAACAACAATAATGTAATTTGGAAACCCTAAGTTAAGATTTGTCTGGATAAATTAATTGAACAGGTCAAGGAGTATACGTATCTAGGTGTGACCTTTGACCTTAACAATGCATGGTCGTTACATTTAGAACGAATCAGAAACACACTTAAATCCACTGCTTTAGCCATTGCATATTTTGTGCATCTGCATGCAGGGGAGGTGCGGATATGGGTCCAACGTTAAAAATGTTAACAATTCTATAAGGGGGAATTGAATTAAATAAACAAGTCATGGAGGTTTTTAAAACTATTTTTATTCAAATTTTAAGGAATCTTTTTAACCCATCATCTTCTATCCTTCACACAATTTATTATATTAGAATTTTACTTCACTTGGCTTACTATTTTAAATTATAGAAACATAGTTAATTATTTATGTGACTGTCAAAATCCAACAATGCACCTTTTAAAGGGTCTAACCAGAGAAGCCAACTGCAATGCATGTGGAGGTAAGATTCCTACCAGGAAATGACCAGCTTCCAACAATAAAAACCTTAGGAGCAATTCCCAAGATTACCCAGATATTACTCATCAAAAAGAAGATGAAAGGAATATCATATGAAAGTGATATTCTAGCCCTAACAAAGTTTGAGGGTTTGTATTATACATTTGCAACTTTCAAGAGGCAATCCTATTTAGACTCTAATTGAAATACATGGGCAAAAAAAGCCTTTTTAGATTTTAGACTTCTAAATATTTCTCTTTTGCAGTTTGAGGGATCTTGGAACAAGGTTGCAGACAATTTGACAATGTCGCTTGTGTAATTTGTTTCTAGAAACAGTAGAATATG
This sequence comes from Pleurodeles waltl, assembly GCF_031143425.1. NCBI lineage: Eukaryota > Metazoa > Chordata > Amphibia > Caudata > Salamandridae > Pleurodeles > Pleurodeles waltl. The sequence continues at coordinate 58,674,470 of NC_090444.1, read as the reverse complement.
TCCTTTGTGTATGCCCCTCAGTATTGGACTTGAGGAATTACATTCTGAAACCAGTATTAATTCAGGTGGGTATAAGTACACTTAAAGACACTACGCAATACTGTTTTATTGGGAGTTCCAAGAAATCTATTGGGTGCTTAACCAACTTTCTCTCAGTGGTGGAGTTGCACAATAACACCCAACTTAAATAAACTGTTCGAGGTGCTGTGTACGTAATGTTAGTACCGGACATTTATGATGAATTATTGATAACATCATTTATACTTCTGAGATCAATTGTTATTATATTATTCATGATATTGTATTGCTTTTTAATATAAATTATGCAATGAAAGTGTACCTACCTACCTCCCTGTTTTGCAGTAAACTGGCAACATTCGGGATCTTGAATGTCTGAAGATATGGTGGCCAGGGACATCTTAAGGATTTTGGGGCTCTGGTGCAAATGTATTTTGGGGGTCCTGTTCGCGACGGCTTTGAATTTTTGACCCAATGTCAGTTCTTTCATGCCCTCTTTGGCCAGGTCACTGAAGCATGACTACTTCCTGGGTTTGTGTTGTTTACAGTGGAAGCAGGAAAGGCATCAATGAAAAAGACGCATGAAGTCGTTCTTCTCCGGAGGAGAGGGATGCAGGTCCACCAAAGGTGCAGCACAGCACAATATCCTCAGCCACTGTACAAAAGATGAATGAGAACAAGGTGGAAGCAGCATTTGTTTGCCAGGGAAGGGGCTCCTTCTCCAAAAATGCCCAACGTTTCTACAGACGCTAACGTGGAAGCCCAGGACTGCATTGAACGTGGCGATATTAAAGAGGGTTATGTTCCCGGACAGGAGTTTTTAGAACTATTTCAACATCAGAGCGAAAAACTGACCCTACTAGAAGCCCCAGAGTTGTCCACTGAGGAAGACTTTTTCAGTCCCTCTCTATTGAGAAAACCTGAATCATTGCCTATTCATGCGGCAATAAAGAAAGTGTTGTCAACACAGTAGAAGGACTTTATCTTCAGTCGTTTCCCAGATTCTTGGCTCGCAGTTATCCCTTACAGAACTTTGCGGCAGAGTTCCTGTCCACAGTAAAAGTGGACTCCCTCAAGGCTGGTCTCTCCTCCTTAAGAGTTATACATTCAGAGAAGGTAAAAGTCCCTTTGGTGGTAGATAAGAGGATGGAAGAGGCAATTAAAAAGCCATATGTGGCACTTACACAAGCTACATGATCCAGTCTTTGCTAATAGATTTTCAAGGGTTAGTGTAACAAATTAAAAATGGTCTGTGTTAAACTTGCCATCCTTGGCGTGGTCTCCCCTAACTTTTTGCCTCTGTTTTCCAGGTTGTTGATGTGTGCTGGACTCTGTTTTTGCTGTTTTTGTTACTCTGTGCACTTTACCACTGCTATCCAGTGATAAAGTGCAAGTGCTCCTATGTAAAATGTATGTGTAATTGGCTTTCCATGATTGGCATATTTGATCTACCGGATAAGTCCCTAGCACAGTGCACTAGAGGTGCCCAGGGCCTGTAAATCAAATCCGACTAATGGGCCTACCCTCATTAGTAGCTCTGTAAACATGGCTCACACCTGCCACTGCAGTGTCTGTGAGTGCAGTTTTAACTGCCAATTCGACTGGGCAAGTGTACCCACTTGCCAGGCCTAAACCTTCCCTTTTCTTACATGTAAAACACCCCTAAGGTAGGCCCTAGGTAGCCCTATGGGCAGGGTGCAGTGTATGTTTAAGGTGGGACAAATACTAATGTGTTTTATATGTCCTGACAGTGAGATACTGCCAAATTCGGTTTTCTCTGTTGCAAGGCCTATCTCTCTCCTAGGTTAACATGGGGGCTGCCTTTAAATATGATTAAAGTGTAGATTCCCTTTGGGAACAAATAGACATGTGGAGTTTGGGGTCTCTGAACTCACAATTCAAAAATACATATTTTAGTGAAGTTGGTTTTGAGATTGTGTGTTTGAAAATGCTACTTTTAGAAAGTAGGCATTTTCTTGCTTAAACCATTCTGTGACCCTGCCTGTTTGTGAATTCCCTGCCTGGGTTAGTTTAACATTTGGGCTGTTTGCACCTCTCTCTAGACAGTGACAGAAAGGAAGCTGGGGTGTAGCCTGCATATCCTGATAAACCGTGTGTGATTGAAGAGAAAGGAGGAGTGGTCACTCACACCTGAAAGGGCTGTGCATGCCCTCACACAATGCAGACTCCAACCCCCTGGTATGTGTCTGGGGCCTGGCCTGGGCAAAGCAGGATCTCACAAACAAGAGCAACTTTCCTTTGAAGTAGGCCTACTTCAAAGGCAGAAAGGGGTATAAGACGAGCACCCAAAACCCCTGAAAATTAGATCACTTCTGGAATCAAGAGGAACCTTTGCGAAGGAGAAGAGCTGAAGAGCTGAGGAGAAGTGCTGCCCTGCCTGTGACTGTGCTTTGTGGAGCTATCCTGCAGTTGCTGCTTCTGCCTGTGAAAGGGGACAAAGACTGGACTTTGTTGTGCATTCCCGCTTGTGAAGAATCTCCCTGGGCTTGAACTGAGCTTGCCTCCTGTTATTGAAGTCTCAGGGCCAACAAAGACTTCCCCTGCCAGCACCTGGACTCTCTGCTGAGACACCTGACCTGCCAAGTGGTGCCCTATCCAGTTCCTGGACCCTTGAAAGGTGAAGCTGCCAGACAAAGACTGCAAATCCATGCACAGACTGCCTTGCCGGGAAATTTTCAATGCACCTTCTGTGACGTGGCTGATAAACGACGCGCCGCCGGCTTCATGGCTGAAATCAACGCTCCCCCTGCATCGCGGCTGGAAGATGGAAGCAATGTGACTGGAGAAATGACGTGCAACACCCGCTAATGGAGGCTGACAATGACGCAAACCCCATGCAGCGTGGTTTTGTGATGCCATGCGACCAGATTTTCAACTCAACCTTGCTGGGCGCGGAAAAACAAAGCTAAGCCTGCCCGGACCCGAGGTGCCTGTCCGGATCGACGCATCGCTCTCTTGCGGGAGAGGAGAAACGGCACACAAGGACCCGACCGGAGGAGAAATGACACACAGTCTCGCTTGCGAGTGAGAAATCGACACATTGCTGGCCTTTTCCGAAGCACACTCGCCCGTGCTGTGTTATTTTGACGCTACCCAAGTACTTATGTACACTGTTTTCTAAAGGATTTAAGACTCCTATTCTTTGAAAATTCATAACTTGACTTGTGTATGTTGGATTTTTGTCGTTTTGGTCTTGTTTTGTTTAGATAAATATTCTCTATTCTTCTAAACCTGTGTGGTGTCATTTTGTACTGTTTGCACTGAATTACTGTGTGTGTTGGTACAAATACTTTACACATTGCTTCTGAAGTTAAGCCTGCCTGCTCGTGCCAAGCTACCAAGGGGGTGAGCAGGGGTTAACTGAGGGTGATTCTCCTGTACCCTGACTAGAGTGAGGGTCCTTGCTTTGGCAGGGGGTAGCCTGACTGCCAACCAAAGACCCTATTTCTAACAGTTTGTATTTGCCATCAACTCTCTCCTTCATTGAGCAACAAAGTAAGATTTATCTTGGATGTTTCCTTCAACCTGCTGGCTGCAGCAGCATTATGTTCTGGTACAGCAATAGCTAGCAGAAGGCACTTACGGATGCATGCACGGAAAGCGGGCACCTTCCAGAAATCATTGTTGATGCATCTACCCTTTACAGGAGCCAGGCTTTTCGGTCCTCAAGTAGAAGGACTCATCAGCAGAGAATCATAAATTGTTGCAGCCAGTGCGTTCAGCCTTCAGGGGTGGAGGAATTACTTACTAAAGGGCTTTTAGACATGTTTCTACATCCAGAGGGGTCTCACAGTGCTTTCAAGGAAGGGGTTGAAGCCAGGGGACCCATGTCTCAGATAAATCCTGGTTCCAGTTAACCCCGCCTGCGATTCCTCAAGCTCTGCTAAAAGCCTGACTAAGCCAAGAAAGTCCACAGACTAGTTGAGGGTCGGCTAAAGTTTTGTGAGAGCAGCTGGGAATAACACATTTCAGACAAATGTTCCTTGGAGGTTGTCTCTTCAAGATATTAGGTGAAATTTGCCCAAGATCCTCAGAAGATGTTTCTTTGTACCCCACTGGCTCGTGACTTGGTATGATGATTAGCATTATTCAGAGTTCGAGTCCTCTTGAGCAAGGCAGCTCAAACAGTACCAGAAAATCAGAATGGGACTGGTTGTTATTGAATATTCTTTGTGGTGCAGAAGTTGTCAAGTGGGATTAGACTACTTATAGACTTGAAAAGCATCAATGCATTTATTCCATACCAGTCATTTAAAATGGCAACTTGAACAAGTATCTTTCCTTTCCTAAGGTAATTATACTTTATGGCATCAATAGACCTGTTAGATGCCTATCTGCTTGTGTCAATGCCAAATGATCTTAAAAGTTGCTCAGATTCTGTATTCTAGACACCTATTACCAATTCCAGGTCCTTCTATTTGGTTTGGCAATGTCACCAAGTATATCCACAAAACTCTTGACCCCAGTGGTAGGTAGATTACATTCTTTAGAAATTTCACTCTTCCCTTATCTCAACAATTAGTTGATTGTCTCCTTTTTCTAAGGCATTGAAGGATGTGGCAATAGTGACCAAGATCCTGGAAGAACTCAGATTTCTGATTAACCTGATGAATAAGTCCAAATCACACCTCATCTTGATACGATAAATGTAGTTCATTGTAGCTCTATTCAGTTCAGAAGTGGGAAGAGCATTCTTACCAGAGTTAAACTTCGTCCCAATCTGCAGGGTCTCCTATTCAAGCAAAGGGCAACATCCAGTGAATGCTTAACAGTACAGGAGCACATGGCTTCCATAGTATCCTTGGTCTTGTTGGCTTGTTTACACATGTATCCCTTGATAAGACACCTGCAAGAGCATTGGAACCCCTTGTCACATGTGAGTATCTGGTTCCAGTAAATCATCAAATTTCAACCTCTCTCCAGTGGTGGCTCATTATAGAAAATATGACCAGAGGTTGTCCCTTCCAGCCTCTGCTTCACAATATAGTAGCCAAAGATGCAAGAGGGATAAGATAGAGGGGTAACCTTAGAGTAATTGGAGATCCAGGAAAAAATGTCTCCCACAAGAGATATCCAGGCCTTCAAACAGGAAGGAATTAAGGGCAGTACTACTAGCTCAGACATATGTCTCACATATCTTAAAGGGCATGCAGGTCAGAACAGACAGTATGGTAGCTAAATTGTGGATAGATCAACAAGGAGCAACAGGATCCCTGGAGTTGTGCATGGTGACACAGGAGATAGAAAGCTCGGCAGAGGGCAATCTATCTCATTCAGGGCAGTCTATCTTTAAGGGAAACTCAACTGTTGGATGGATCAGCTGAGCCAGTCTATCCCATACTCAATATTCTAGTGTCTTCATCAGAGGTTTTCAAGATGATGACTTAAAAATGAAGAGTACTTTGGTTAGACCTTTTGTGCAGGAAAATAATTATCTTTTCCCACAATTATGTTCCCTAGAAACTTCCAATTAACTTAGACAAGGGATGCCCTTGCAATAGTCTGGCCTTGAGGAATGTTGCATGCCTTCCCTCTGAATCGTTTCATCCCAAGAGTCATTCAGAAGATTCAGGGTCATCTTGTATGGGTGGTAGCCCCTTGCTGGCCTGGCAGGAATTGACTCCCTTATCTCTGCAGGCTATTGATATCCCCTCCTTAGTTGTTCCCAACTTAGTCCTCTCCATTGAGAGTTTCATCACCTGAACAAGCAACATTGGAAAGCTTATACTTGGGAGTTTGGAACTTGAGAGGTTAAACAGCAGATCTCAAGCTTGTTTGGTGGAGGTAGTACTCGAGATTCAGAACTCCAGCTGTCCATCAGAAACGTTTGCAACCAGCATTGGACGTCCTTTCTCGAAATGGTGCAATCTTACAGGTCTTCTTCCTGGCTCTTGTGACCCACCAAAAGTGCTAAATGTTTTAAGGGATGATTTCCTCCTGGGTTTAACGGTGTCCATACTTAAAAGCCGCAATCAGAGCCTTCAGAGGTGTGTGTATATGGACAATTTGGTAGAACGATTTCTTGAAAGTCATTCAATATAAACACCTGTTTCTCACTCTCCTGTACTGTCTTGAGATGTCCCCTTAGTTTTAAGAGCTCTTCATTTTCCTCCTTTTGAACCCCTAGAGACAGAGGACCTTAAGATGTTGGTTTCTAAGATATTTTTTCTGATAGCTATCTGTTTGGGATGTTGGATTGGAGAGTTATGTGCCTTATTACACACATATCATTTTTTTGGTTTGTTTTCAGATAAGATGATTCTTAGACCAAGTCCATCTTTCCTTTAACTAAAATCTAGTTTTTATTTCATGTCTATCACAATCTTTTTTCATCCCCTTGATGTACCTCTGGAGGAGATAAAAATCCATACACTGGATGTACATCGCACACTCTCCATTAATATTGAGCAAACAGCTTCATTCAAGAAAGTGGACTCATTTAGCCAGATTTACACTTTTAGTGACCCTCCGGTGGCACTATGCACCGTGCCATATTTACAAGGTAGCGTTAGGCTACTTTTTTGGCTTAACGCTACCTTGTATACGGCCCCTTCACATGCAGCACTTTGTGTGGAAGCGGCGTGCAATAAGTGTTGCTGTAGGCGTGCTACAGCAACACCCATTGCATTTCGATGCTACCCCAGATTTACGAGTTTTAGTAAATCTGTGGCAGCACCAAAACCTAACGCCACCCCATGGGTGGCAATAACATGGCGCAACGAGGAGAAATGTTTTCATTTCTCCTCATATTTTGCTCTTTCTATGTGTGCCTCATTTTGCAGCACAACTGGAAAGTGCAAATCATCATTGAAGATTGTTTTTGTGCAGGAAGGGACACCTTCCTGTACAAAAACAATCTCCCCCTCAACACAGCCATCGTTGCACTATGGCACAAGGGTAGCTGTGTTGGTGCTTGGCATACGGCGCATCCCTGTGTTTTTAAAATGATGGAAGGCGGTGCTGTCAACTTTGGTGCAGCGTCATGCTCTGTCATTTTCTTATAAATCTGGGCCATTGTTTGTTACCTTTGGGCAGTCTGGGCAAGGTTTAAAGCAGTCCACTTAAACGCTGAGTAAATAGTTGAAAGCAACCATTTTCTTGGCTCATGGGTAAGAAGTGAAAGATCTCTCAGAAGCGATTCAAGGAAGATCCACTTGCGGAGTATCTACTTCATGGGGCCTTCTCAAAGGGGCATTAAGACATTTGTGCAGGGCGGGACTGGGACAAAGATTATCCCTGAGCTTTAAACTAAAGTGGAACTCATTAGTGAACCATATGTCTAAAAAACTGAACCACATTTACAAACCAGGCCAGTTTTTGAACTTGTAAAGACAGGTACTATGGTTAATTTGCAAGGTATGGTAGACTTGTGCACTTGTGTTTGCATCCAATGTTGGTGGTAATATTAGGGAAATCAACAGAAAAACTGGCCCACCTGGCCATAAAATAGGCCCACAACCTGCTAAAACATGACCCACACACTGATCTGTCACACCAGCCCGTTAGGCACTGCTTGACTTCAGTGTAGGTCAGTCTAACCCTGCATTTGTGCAGCAGCCACCGTTTTCTACGTGCACACATTTATGACTCACTACACACTTCAAATGGGAGGTGACTTAAGACTTTGGGGTTAAAGTACTGGAATCAGTAAACGCAGAGTAAATTCACCAGTTATTGAAACTTATGAGCCCCTAGCCCCACCGGAGCATCACCTTGGTGGCGCTAAGTACTGCGCTGTATTTACAAGGTGGCTTTAAGCTATTTTTTGTGGATTAACGCCACCTTGTAAATACGGCTCCTTCACACGCAGCCCTTTGCGAGGAAGGGGCGTTGTTGCTGTGGACGTGCCATAGCAACACCCAGTGCATTTTGACGCTGACTCAGATTTCCGAGTTTTCATAGACCTGAGGCAATGCCAAAATCTAATGCCTCCCCAGTAGTGGCATTAGCAAGGCGCAATGAGGAGAAATACTTTTATTCCTTCTAGTTTTTTGCTTTTTCTATGTGTGCTGCATTCTCCAGCACACATAGAAAGAGCAAAATGCCAGACATGATTGTTAATGTCTGGGAAGGTGACCCTTCCCACACTTAAACAATCATTTCAAAATGATGCTTTTGCACTTCTGTTGTGATGCATTCTGCAGTACAAACAGAAGTGCCAAATCACCATCAGTGATTGTTTATGTGCAGGAAGGGACGCGTTCCCGCACATAATCAAACCCCTCAATGGAGACATCCTTGCACGATGGTGCAAGGATGCCTGCGTTGGCGCTAGGCAGCTCAATTTAGCACCAGCGCAGGGGACAACACAGCGGTGCGCCGTATTCAATTAAATACGGCGCATCCCTACGAGGAGAAAATAACGAAGTGTGGCGCTGTTAATTTTGGTGCAGCGTCGCGCTCTGTCATTTTCAGTTAAATATGGGCCTAAATTCACTAGCACCTAGGTTCACAAAGGTGTCACGCAATGCAGAGAAGCATGCAAAGAGGCTATGCTGCGTTGCGTGACAGGGAGAGAGCAAGAGAGTGCCATATTCACAGAGATATGGCACTCTCCTCCCCTCTCCCTAGAGCCAAAGCTGATTTGTGCTGCCATGTGCTAGGCACAAACCTTAGTGCCATAGTGCTAGATTGCGTGCATGAGTCTACCACAGGTTTTGTACAGGAAGGGTACCCTTCCGTACAAAATACTATGGCTAGACAAGATTAAAACCTTTTCCTACTTTGTATGTGTGGTATACAGTGCAGCACGAATGCAAAGTCTGAAAAGCAAGGAGAAATGAAACCATTTCTCCTTTTAGCGCCTGCTTTTCAGCGGAGTTAATTTTTGGCACTAATCTCTCTACTAATGTTAGTAGATTGGATTTAGCATCAATAAGCATTGGTGATTGCATGGGAACACCCATGTACCACCCATGTAATGCCCCATTGATGCAAAGTAAGTCAAAGCGGTGTTCACACTGCTTTGCATCACTTTTCCTTACAAACCAACGCAAATACCAACTTGCGTGGTTTTTTAATCCCACAAATCCTACAAATTAAAACGTCGGTTTAGCATTAAAAATATGATACTAACCAGTGCTAAACATTTGTTAACCTGGGCCTAGGTGTTGCAGAAGTAATTTGTGTGTCTTGGCTGTTTGACATGTGCTTGGCTATGCACTCAAGCAGTAAGGAATGGGATGAGGAAGACAAGATGCAAGGTAATGGCCCGCTTACATTCCAGTAATCTTCATTACTCAGACTCCAGGTCTTCCTCTTCACAGTCCTAGTCCCCCTCCCCCTAAGTCTCCCTCCCAAGAGCTGTAGGGCAGCTGTTTCCAACCTGTGGTCCGTGGACCCCATAGGGGTCTGTGACATATTCCCAGGGGGGTCGCAGACCTGGACCGGCAGGAAGGCCCTTCTCCAGCTTGAGCCTCTTGACAGAAACACGTGGGTTTTTATACTTATCACTTCATTTGTGCAGCAGTTTTGAAAGCACTGCAAAGTTCCTTGTACATCCAGCAGCTTTCAGGCAAAAAAAGCGGCAAGATTACTCTGGTGATTAATGTACCTGCTGGAGAAAGATGGGAGTTTTGTCTAGTGGCAGTTTAACTCATCTAAGGCAGCACAGATGGTTAAAATACCTGCTGCAAAGAACGTAAATCATGCAAAGAACAGTATTTTATATGCATAGAACAGCGGGTTACTGCTTTTGTCACAGATTATCTTTTTTTACTGTGCAGTTCATAAGTTACAATCAGAATTCAGCACAGTGAGCTATGAACTGCCATCAAAAAGCTGCATGCTATCTGCAAGGAACAAATTAGAAAGCTATTTTGTTTTCCAGTCTTTCATTATCCTTATGCTGCTAAAAACAGTTGGCTTGCATAGAAATACATTCTTATTATTAAAGTCAATGCTCACCTCTGGGTTATGTTCTGAATCTTGAGTTTGTGCGGCTCCAGACCAAGCACTTTTAGAAAATGCTTACCAGCTTTGATGACATGTGAATCCTACACCTTGTAGTCCCCTGTAAAGTGCTCTGACACCCTACACTGGTATGACAGGTGGTACAAAACAAATTAAATATATGTGACAGAGAAGCTACGGAGAGATGAGGCTCTTATGGTTTTGCTTCCTTTCCCCACCATATATGTGAAAAATCTTTCTCAGATCTTATGTACCTAAAAAATAAAAACAAAAATAGCTTGGGAAATGTAGGCCCATATTTATACTTTTTAGCGCCGCATTTGCGTCATTTTTTTATGCAACAGCAGCGCAAACTTCCAAAATTCAATTGTATTTTGGAAGTTTGCGCTGATTTTGCGTCAAAAAACGACTCAAATGCGGTACTAAAAAAGTATAAATATGGGCCTTAGAATCTTAACCGAGGATTCAGGTTTCCTGAATAAAGCCAAACATTGAAAAGTTAGTTGCCGAGATGCAGCGCCAACCTTTCCATGAAAATCATTCGATTTTTGCATATTTTTCAATATAAAATAATTATATCTTTAGCAATTTGAGTATTTGTTTGGTGCATACTTGTTTGTGTATTTTTTTGCGAATTACTGTTTTAATATTTGAAATTTAAATCATATAAATTTCTTGGGGGTCTGCGGCTTCCAAAAGAGATTCAGTGGGGATCCTCAGGAGTCAAAAGGCTGGGAACCACTGATTTACGGTTCAGATAGCAGCACTGTGTTGGTTTCCTGGAGTCAGAGTAATGAAGATGACTGATAAGTAACCAGGTCATTCCATGGAGTTTTGTTGAATGCCAATAAGTTTCAGGAAGCGGTTTCATACTTACCTGCCATGGCTGAATGTTACTGGAGTTGGCACATGTTCTATTCACAAAAGGCCCATTGCCTGGCTTGCATAACATTAGTTTATTCAGTGCATGTGCATAGACCTGAATTGCAAGGTATGCATGCTGAGTATAACTCAGATCATTTAGTTCAAATAGATCTCTGGCCACTGTTTCTAATGCCTCTTTACCAGAGCAAGGTCTTCCATCAGGACGTATATCCCCTGATGTAGTGTAATTTTCTTGGGATTGCTCCCATTTGCAGTGAAATGCCTTTTCCCAAAATAGCTTCATAAATGTTTCCCCTGAAGATGTGGATGGGTGAAGGTGGCTGAGGAAGTCCCAGAAACCTGCCATTTGGCCTGTGTTGGGCACCAGGCCTACTGTCCCATTCAACAGTTCCCATGCTTGCCTGGTGAACAGTCCTGGAGTGATCCCGAATGAAGCAGAAGCAACAAACACCTTCCCTGTGATGTGCTGTTCATAAAGAGCATCCATTAAAGCTGTGACGTGCACCTCTGGGCTGTGGAGGACAATTACATTGACTGAATGCTGCTTGATCACTTCCACTACCTGGAGGACCTTTTTCTTGGTGTAACCCAAGTGGATCTTAACCACATATGTCACACATCCCCCATTCTTCTCGATTCCTTGCCGTATCACGTGCCCGCCCTGCTCTCCCACATCATTGTCCACCACCACCATCCCTACCCAAGACCATTGAAAATGCCTGATCAGCTGGGGCAGAGCAATGTTTTGGAATTTGTTGCTTGGCACTGTGCGTAAAAATGACGGAAATTGAAGCTTGTTACTCAGAGCGGAAAGCGTGGCTCCATGGCTGACCTATAGAAGAGATGACAAATTAGGGCAATTCTTGAGAAAACATTATTTTTCCAAGGAAGCCCACAGTGTCAATCATTTTTCAGCTGTGGGTTTCCACATGTTTTCATACCTTGAAAGCCCCCAGAAGTCTTCACATGAGCAACATTGTCATCAATACAACACAAGTCAACACTTTGTTTGGATAAAACAACTTCCAGCAGAGTTAAAGCTTTTTGATTCTTTTCTAAGGGCCAGGTGTACAAAGCTTTTACACAGTCACAAACTGTCTGATTCGCAGAATCAGGCCCTTTGCTACCACTAAAAAGCTTTTTGGCATGTACCAATACAAATTACGATTTGAACACCTGCTACTGAATCGTGATTTGGCTTTGCGATTCGGTATTAGGAAGGGGCGATTTAGAGCATCCCTTCCTAGTACCAAGTTGCAGTGGTATGTTCAAATGTTTTACAACCGGAATGCAGTCGCAAAACATTCTCAGGTGACCTCCAATTTCAAATTGGTGGTAACCCATTCACAAAGGGGAACAAGGGTCCCTATAGGACCCCTGTTCCCCTTTGTGAATTTCTGTAAAAGCATTTTTTAAGAGCAGCCAGTGTTCCTACAGACCACTGCCTATTCTTAAAAAATGAAAACAAAACTTTAATTTTCTTTTTTAAACACATCCCATTTTCCTTTAAGGAAAACAGGCTGCATTAAAAAAAAATATTGCTGGGGTCAGCAGGCCACCATACCTGTGATTTTAACGATTCCCAGTGGGTCGCGAAGCGAGGCCTACCTCATGAATAATAATGAGGTAGGTGTATTGGTGACCCACTAAGAATGGCAAATGAAACTCAATAGAGTTTCATACATTTGAAATTGCAATTTCCTAATTGTGATTCTCATGGAATCGAAATTAGGAACTCACAATTTTTTAATTTTTAAAGTACGTACAAGTGGCCCTTTGTTTTTAAATTCATGAAAATCTCTCCATCTCGTACCATTTACACATTTTCACATTCGATTTTTAGCTTTCAATTTTCCTATGTTTGTACAATGTTTAATGAGTTTATGTGACAGATACTGAGGATTTGGGACTATAATTTATAAATAGACGATGTTCATCATTCCTAGTATGTTACCCAGGTGCTTTCATTGTTTTTACCAAAAGCTGATGATTGTAAATAAAGTATATATGTACACTTTCTTTATGAATTCCTACAATGTCCAAGTTTATGTGTTGCTGTAAAAAAGGTAACTTTGCATGGACATGCTTTCATTGACGTAACACCATGGATGCAAAACATCAACAATTTGGAAATGCAGTAAACATTTTATGAACCATACTTAAGAATGAAAATCATCTCTATGCAGCACACATATATAATGAAGTTGAGAATGTACAAAAAAGTAAAAGTAAAATGCAATAACCAAATGCTGTAAATGAAAAGAGCAAATAAAAATTACAAAGGACAATATTGTTCTAATGCATAGATTATTTGCTTGAGCAAGAAGCATGCAGATTGACATTTTTAATGCCAAACACCAGAGAAATAGGAAGTAGCTAAGAGAAACATAAATCCTTAACAAAAAGTTAAAGAAGTAACTTAAGGAAACAACCCATGGCTCCCCCACTCCCAGTAATCAGTATTTTGAGTTTTCTTACTTTGATATTTTAACAAAGAATTAATAAGTGTATCAATAAGTTGATCTAAAATTTGGAACAGATAGTGGACACATTGTTTATGGTATGATATACATGTGTTTTTGTGTGTTATACAATTGATAGCTATCAATTTATTGTTGAGAATGTGGGATGTAGAAGTTTGGGATCAGTCTACATTTGGTGGAGCAACATCTTTGCTACAATAAAGCTTTTCATGGATTCTTGGTATAATCTCACCTTTTAATTAAACCCCTCTTCTTCATTGTAGGTCACAAAAGTCTGACTTCACTTGCATAATCCCATAAAAATTTGGACTAATAGTCCACAGACACAGAAACTACTGAAGCTAAATACGGTCTTCTGGCTCATTGGCATTCTTTACAGCCTTTACAAGATAAATGTTTGTATTGAATCTCTACACTCCTAATGACATCACAAAATATGTCAGTGGTATTTATGCCTGATTCAGTTCTACCTGATCATTTGTAAAAACAAAATTCATATAAGCCTTCCCTTGAGTGGACACAGTTATGTGATGTTCGGGAGAATGTGCCTATCAGTCTAGAATTTGTGGCGGAGATATATAAGGTTTACGCACATTCAGAGCATCTCTCTTGTCTTTTTGTCTACAAGCTCTGAAGGTAGCCAATCCAAGCAATGTATAAGTCAATAACTCCCTCCCTTACTAACCTGTCCAATCCCTATTTTAAGGGTTTATTCAACACGTATGTACATCACACTTTGTGTATCACTTGCACCACACTTTTGTATAGGTATTTATACATGGAAAATACTGAACAGAGGTAATTGCAGATATATCAAGACAGCTCCTAAATTTTTAAAGCAAAGCATTCATGAACTAGGGCTATGTATAAAGTGATCAATGAGAGGGTCAATTAAGTTGATATTCCATATAATACTGTAAACTACTGTAAACAAATTGTGCCAAGTTACCTGAGGTACATGAAAAATTCCCAGCATCCGGGCCATCGGAAGAGATAAAGCTGATACAAGATCTCCCACAATCCCAGCAAGTAACTGATGTGGCCAGCAGTTGTAAGCAGGCACTGTACTGTTCACCCCTGAGAGTAAACCCAATGTTCCCATGATGGCTCTGGCCTCTGACATGCAGGAATCATATACCCTGAACCCCAGAGTCACGTTGGGTAGCAAGTTTGGAGTCTGATTAATTTCTTCTATTGCAAACATCATTCCTAATACATCCCTGTAGTACCTGATCTGGAACCTGTAAAAACAGAGAAATTAGTAAAACATACACTGTCAAGCATAATAATGCACAGGAACAATATATACCATATGCACAGAAAAGCTGTGTTCAATGTGAACACCATAGGATGTAATATTCAAAGTGTCCCAGGGCACAATAGCCTGGTGGCCTGCTTGTGCACCCCAGGAAACTATGGTATTACAGAAGGGACCGTGGATGCTTGTGCAGTCCCTTCTATAATACTGATGGTGCACAGAAATGGGGAACACTGTCAGTATGGCCCGTTAGGTCAGCCCTCTGAGGAGGGAAAGGGGTTCCCAAGGACCCCCAGTTATTCCCCAGCTGGTGAGTGCATTCACTCACTCCACCTGCCTGCAGAGGGATCAATCTGCCTGCACAGTGAAGCACTGAGCGGCTGTGAGGCAGTAGCTCCACATTTCACAAGCGCGCGGCTGCCCTTGGTTCCATGCATTCATTATAATAGGGTGCACTGTCCCTCTTTGTGTCCAGCGCACCTGTTTAAAGGTACTCTGTGATGAAGAGGGACACTGAGCCTTATATGTAATAAGGGACCATGTTGGTATGGGAGTGATCTAATAACTGCACATGCGTTATCTTGGAGATTGTTTTCTTTGACAGTATTGATTTGCAGGCCAGTAACATAAGAAGAGGAAAGATAATTTCTATTTGAAAGGAGACGTCAGGACAACTTAATGTCCTTATGTAGTTTTCAAGTACACATGAACAAGCCAGGTGAGTTAAATTCACTTTTATTGATGAAGTGACTCAAGAGCAGCTGTCCTGAGGCCAGTCAGATCCAATTGGAGATTTCACTGGGACAAGGAAACAGAACATTGAGCACAAAATCACACAGGGTCCCAGTACTACTGAAACTCCCACAGTGCAATACTCTACTCATAGAAAGAGGCCTGACAAATTCAAGGGATATAAGTTAAGAAACTGGGACACAAGACAATCCTCCTTTAGTTTAAATCACAAGCGAAAAAGCAAGAGTGCAGAAACTATGCCTTAGGATCAGTCTTGTGAAGTCCAGGCAGGCCAGAGCTTTAGTGGGGATTCTAACTAGGATGGTCACTTGGAAGAGCTTGATGGTAGACAATTGAGACTGCTCATTAATGGATGGGAGAAGGAGCATTAAGCACATTTCACCAATGAGATTCTCTCTGTTCTGAAAAAAAAAGTGAGCACCTTCCTGCCACCTCAGTACTGAGTAAAAAAAAACTAAATAAACTTGCTTTGACTGCTATCCTTGACATAGCAGCAAGGCATAATGTATAATGCAATACATTGCAAGTAGGAGCACCAGGTGTGTCACTATGTGTAAAGTACTGGAATAAAGACCCTTTGGATAACCACAAAGCACTCTAGCTCAGCCACTGGAAGAATGTAGTGGTGCTTGAAACGTATTAACCTTGATACTTAGACAGTTGTAGCACTGTCAATGAACACTGCTAAAGTCCATGGAACAATATGTATGTCCTGACTCTCAGGCCCTATTGTGTCCTCACTCATGGCACTGTACTCGCCCTAAACTCACTTACATCAAAAGACAAACAAACTGCGCAAATGCAAAGATAAAGTACATCCCAATTCAAGACAGAATTCCTAAACCAGAAACAAAGGCTATTCCATGCTGAAATAAAACACGTTTAATCCCACTGCAAGATTACAACATACAGAATTGCAGAAAGGTAGAATTTTGTTCTACTTCATGTTTTAAGTTGGCTCATTTCACAGTGAAGAATATTTTAAGTATCATTGGGTCGGAAGGCCAGCCCAAGAGATAGTTAGAAGGAACACCTTGTATGCACCAACAGGTCAAGGTAGTACTGAGCTCTCACCAATTAAAAGCCTTTCCAGTGCTCAATTTTGCATGTGAGTTCGCCCCTACAACTTTTTTGTATTCCTACCCTAGGTCTTGTTTAGGAAATACACAGTGGAAATACCAGTCCAATGTAAAATGTTAACTGCCCCTTGAGATCAGCGACACAGATTATAGATTTAATAAATAGTTTCTTACCCCTCTCAGGAGAGCAGCTTTGTCTCTGTCTTTCTGAGCTTCTGGCCTCCACATGCTTAGCACTAGATGCTTATGGCTTCCTACCCTTGAATACACTTTACAGCAGGTACAACTGTCTCTCACCCCTCACAGGAGATCCTTCCTGGGACATCTTGGAAGGAAGGTTGTAGAAAGCGAAAGCTGGAGTGAATGACAAATGAGCCTCCGATAATAATGTCACCGTCCCTAGAGAGCCCTTCCATGATCTCGCTGTGCAGGGCACACCCCAGGTGAAGTGATGCCCCTCCGACTGCTGAGGTAAGGAGAAGGATCACCGAGCAGGTCAGCCTCATCCTTGGACATGGAAAGTCACTCCCCTCTGCGGGCCACCTGTGGGTGAAAGAGGAGGACATGTCAAGCAGGTCAGTGCTGCAGAAAGCATAGACTTGCAACCCTACCAATGCCTTCTTTTGATTGATGGACAATTTAATTTACCCCTGTCTCTCACAAAAGAAATCAAACTTTTGCTGCACTGACAACAGCTCACTGCACTGAAACCAGTTTCAATGTACAGAGGCCAGCCTCTCACTGTACAGAAGCCAGCCTCTCACTGCACTGAACCAGCTTAACTGCACAGAGACCAGCCTCTTACTGTATACGTCCTCCCTCACTGCAATGAAGCCAGCCTCCTGCTAAGAACAGTCTCTAGGTGCCCACATGCAGCTCCCTCTTCACAGGAGCCCCTACCTCACTTTATGCTCCCTTTCACTGTGAGCAGCCAACCTCTCACTGTACAGAAACAAGCATGTCCCTCAAAAGAGGCAAGTCCCTCACTGTAAAGATGTCAGCCTCTCACTGTAGAGGACCCAGCATCTCGCTGTACAGAAGCCAGGCTCTCATTGCATCAGAACCAGCCCCTCAGTGCAGAATGCAGTCTCTTCCTGTATAGAGGTCAGCCTCACACTGTAAAGATATCAGCTGCTTCTGAACAGAAGACATCCTCTCACTCTACAGAAGCTAGCTTTGAGCCGAGCCTCACCGCACCAAGACCAGCCTCTCACTGTGCAGGAGCCAGCTCCATTTGCACAAAGCCAGCCTCTCACCGAACAAAATCATGTCTGTAGCTGTACAGCGGCCAGCCTCTCTGGACAGAAGCCAGCATCTTACTACATCTGAGCCCGGCCCTCTGCATGGGGGATACCCTATTACTCTATAGAAGCTATCCTCTCACTGTTCAGAAGCCAGCCTATCCCTGCATCAAAGCCAGCACCATTGTAGAGGAGCCAGCCTCTCTCTTTATAGACGTCCGTGTGCCACTGTACAGAACATATCATCTCACTGTTTAGAAGTCAGACCTTCACTGTGCAGATATTGACCTTTCAGTATTATGTGGATGGGGAGCCTCACCCTATCAGATGCTTAGTGCGCTATCCACACTGCCTATACAACTGAGAACAGAAATAGGCTAAACTACCTTCCGGGGCGATCCTCAGGCCTCTTGCAGCAGAGCTCTCTTACTACACTAAATTTTGGACAACAGTATCATAATTAACTTATTGAAGCAGCTGGGGCCATATTATATAAAGGGCACACTGTCCTACTCTAGGTCACAGTGCTTGTCTAGGAGGGTGCTCTGGACACAGAGCAGAACATGGATTCCTTATGTTCAAAGCGTGCTTGTTAGAAATTGGGTTGTTGTTTGACTGGGGTGTGAGCCCTGGTCAAGCAACACCCACAATCCCTTTCAGGATGAGTCACAAAAAGTCACTAAATTAATCTGTGCTTAATCCTGGGTAGCTTGGTACGAAAATCAGTCAGCCTTAACTTAGAGGCCATGTGTAAAGTATTTATGTAGCACACACACAATAATAAAGGGAAAACACAACACAAGAAAAATTGCAAACCTATTTAGTAAAATGATAAAAATCCAATTGGTAGAATAGGCGTTATGAATTTTTCAGGTTTTTAGGAAAAACTAGCTCCAACTGCAGACATCTAGTTGTGCAAGTCAAAGTTGAAAAATATGGCCAACCACGATGAAGTGGGGTTTGAATACCAGAAGTGGATTGGGCCCATTCAGTGCCTACCTTCGAACTTCTGAGAAAATGTTTCTGGGAAGGTGAAGTTCCTTGGGGCAAGGAGGCAGGCAGGGTCCAAGGAGGGAGCTTTGCCGTTGGATGGCCTTGGGTCATAGCCATGGTGAAGATTTCTACTTTTGGACTTAGTCAACAAAATGTAAGTTAAAAATCTCCAGCAGGACAAGGCAGAGGGTTGTAGCCAAAGACAGTTCCATGAGGTCAGATACCCCTTTGGTGAAGGACACTGAAAAGGATTTGCTGCTGTGGAGAAGAAGGTACCCGGAGATGGCGCAATTCAACTGGTGATGCACTTTGCGTGGTTCTCAGAGCACTTTTGAGCCAAGATTTGTCTTAAGTCTTTAATTCAGCCAAGATTTGTCTTGTCTTTAGTTCTGTTTTTTGGCCATGTGGGCACCTTTAGCACCACAACCACAGGTTCCGGGACTGGTGGGACACCTCTTGGGGCTCAGGACTCACTCAGGCTGGATCCAGGTGTGGGTTTAATTTGGTGGAAGCCTTTTATGTCCCTGTGGTTCTGAGCAGGAGGCCAGCAAACTAGCCCTAAAGTCACTGTGGTAGTCTTGGTTGCAGGTAAAGATGTAGGTTCAAAAGCAGGGCTGGACTCTGAAGGTTTAAATCAGGTTCCAGGCAGCAAAGAGGTCCTTACAGGTACAGTAGCAGTCTGGCAGAGTGCACAGCAGGTCTTAGCAGGCAGCCCTTCTGAGAGTCCTTCTGCGGTCCAATAGTGAACTGAAGAGTTTGGGCCCAATTCACAAAGGTAAACTTAGACTTTTGGTCCAAGTTTAGACTAAAAGTCTAAATTTACGACTTTTCGGTATTCACAAAGGAAAGTTACAAGTAGTAACTTTACGTCTGCACTCGGGGCAAAATCTCCGCACTCGAGCTGGAATTTCTGCCTCGAATGCAAAGATTCTACTCTGCACCCGGAGTGTAATCTCCGCACCTGGAGTGTTCTCTCTGCACCCAGAGTGGAACCTACGCACTCGGGGTGAAGATACTACTCGTAACTTACCTGTGTGAATACCGAAAAGTCATACACTTGGACTTTGGTGAATCAAGACCTTTGTGTCTGAGGTCGTCTTTTTATTGCCTGGTGCCCTGGTTCTAGAAGGTGGGAGGCACATCTAGCTTTGAAGTGCAAGGGATTCCCTGCCTCCCTTGCCTTGGCTCTAAACTGGCTGCGGTAACAATGTGGGGTTGTCAGGGTCTTTGTGTTAAGGCAGGGCATGGGCTATTCAGTTACAAGTGGGGCTGTGCTCAGCCCCCCACCCACATCCTGCCAGCAGAGGGCCCATTCAGGCACACCTGATCTCTTTGTTGTGCGAATGTGGAAATAATTCACAAAGTATGACTGCCAGTTGCTCCCAGTCATGTGATCCAGGGCAGACAACAAGCCCAAAAGGGATAAGGGCAGGAAAATGGCAACGTTCTAACAGTGGCATTTTCAAAAATGCATTGAAAAATCCACCTTTACCATTAAGGAGGGCTTATCATTACAATTTACAAATTACAAATTACACCAAACATGATATTTCTACCTGCTCACAACTGGGAATTACAGCATATTTAATGTAATAAGGGATCCCTGGTGTTATCGTATGGGAGGGATAGTCCTCACAGGAGTGACAAATTAATGTAAGGGGTTTTCATTACACTTAGAAGTACACGATCAACCTTTTAATTACACTGCACCTTGCCCTATGGGCTACCAAGGCCCTACCTTAAGGGTGGACTATGTGTAATAAAGGGGGTGGTTCAGGATTAGCAAAAGGATTTTAAATCTAAGTGGACGTGACAGTTACAAACTGCATTCAGGTTTCAGTTGAAGGCCTGGGACATGTTTAAGACGGTACTTAAGTGAGTGTCACTATAAGTGCTGTAGGCCCAAGTAGCATTTAATTTACTGGCCCTGGGTATATGATATACCACTACACAACAGACTTACAAGTAAATTAAATATGGCAAGTGGCTGTAAGCCAATATAACCATTGTTTGGGAAAAGACCAAAAGTACTTTAGCAGTGGTTAGCCGAAGTAAAGTGCACAGAGTCCTATGACCAAAAAAAATGTATTCAGCAAAAAGTGGAGGGTAAAAAGCAAAAAGTTTGGGGGTGACCCTGCAGAAAAAGCCAGGTCCAACAACAGTTCACAGTATTGGAACCTACTTGTGCCTGCTCTGTGAATAGTGAACTAGAGAAAAATAGCTTGGCTTTCTGAAGCTTACAGTCTACCTCTCACTTCTGGCAGAGACTCAGCCATATATTTAGAAAGGGGGCAGTGATTCCAAGCAGACTGGTGAAGTGAGTTTCTAGGATTCTCCTTACTGCCACCAAATAGGAGCCCTGCGGGGGCCCACTGACTATGCACCATCTCTATCTTGTGTGCAACCAGTGCTCCTCCTGACGGCTCCTATGTACTAGTGTGCATCTCTGTAATGTGGGACACGCACAATGACAAAGAGCTTCTGTAATAAATTGGATCATTAATTGAGGGGATGAGAATCCATTTAAAATAATAATCACAGTCCTTGTCAGGGTGAACCACAATAGTCATTAAATAAACCAGTGGCTTACCCTTGTGGTAGCTTGCCACAAAGCAGTCAGGCTTAACCTAGAACAGAGGTCTTCAAACTGGGGGGCCTCAAGTGATCCCAGGGGGGGCGCCAGATTCTGGCCAAAAGAAATATTAGACAGAATAGACTTTGTTTTAAGCAGAAGCATGTTACTGTAGTTTTAAAAAGGTAACAGTACTGTGTAGCAATGTTTAAATAGGTTTAAACATATCTAGACATTGGCATCTTTATAAAATAATTGCGAAAAATTCTGAGGGATGGGCCCAATGATTTTTATTTTTCAACTGGGGGGGCGCGGCATTAAAAAGTTTGGAGACCACTGACCTAGAGGCTATATGGAAAGCATTTGTGCAGCACTCAAACAGCAATGATGTGAAACCACAACACAAGAAACATTCCAAAAGTATTTAGCAAAATTAAGAATATAAAATGACAACAATACAACCACAGACCAATCAGAAGAACCAGAGACAGGAATTTTAAAGGTTTAAATTGAAAAAAGTACCTAAGTGAGCAAAGCACCAACGTGGTTATCTGGTTGCGCGGGCAGTGTGAAAGTCAAAAGTTAAGGCCGACCAAGTTCGAGCATGGGTCAGTTACAGGGACAAGGTTTCACATCAAGGACCACGCACCCGAATTCAGAGAGAGAGAGAGAGAGAGAGAGAGTGATGGTTCTTGTGTACCCGGAGCTCAGATGAAAAGGATGGTGAGTGGGTGTTAATCCTCCTAAGAAAGGCCCTTCAACTTCTAGAGGAAAGACGCAATCCATCAGTCAGAATAGGTACTCTACAATTAGAACAAAACTACTTCAGATAAACTTGCATTAATGTTTACAACAAGCCTGAGATGTGATTCCTTAATGAAACAAATTGAACATGAATTACTTTGAGAAATTCGAGTCCATGTGAAGGACCCTTGAGCAGACACCCCTGCACTGAATCTTGAGTACATATTTTTTAGTCTCTGCTCAGATAATTCCAGAATCGTTATCTGACCTAATCGTGTTACTTCACACAACTAGTTATTTTCCTTTAGCAAAGGCTTCCTTATTCAAAATCAAAATGATCATCTGTTCTTGATGTAGAAGGACATACCAAAACTAGAAGTGCCCATTAGTGCCCTGACCTGATGTCTATGTAATGGTCTGAAATAGCTGGAGCATTAAACTGCAAAAAGATAGTCAAAGTCAAAGTGAAGGGGGCACAGTAGCATGGAGTGACCAACCAGGTTCCAGTGTTCAAGATTGTTTGAAGATGTTTTTAAGGGACGGAGTTCTAAGAGAGGTTCCTGATCCCTACCTTCCAGGCAAAGATGTCCAAGTTATTCTTGTTGCAAGCAGCAGGGCTCAGAACCCAAGGACTGCATTGGTGGGAGACACAGCTCTCACTCAAAATAGATCAATGTGTTGAAGCCATTTTGGGCCAGATTTACTAGAAACTGGGGCAGTGCGGTGCTGAGTCAAAATTAGCTGCACCAGTTTTGAAATGCAGGGATTTGCTGTATTAACAAGAATATGGTGCACCCCTTCATTTCCCCTCTCGTCGGCACTAAATAAAGAAGAAGGCGCCAATACAGGCATCCTTGCACCATAGTGCAAGGGTGTCTGCATTGAGGGGTGTGATTCATCCATGGCATTTTGCTTCTTCTATGTGTGCTGCAAAATGCACCACACATAGAAAAAGCAAAAAATGAGGAGGGCTAAAAGTATTCCTCCTGGTTGCGCCATACTAATGCCACCCCTGGGGAGGCGTTAGATTTTGTTGCTTCCTCATATTTACAAATTCTTGTAAATCTGGGGCAGGGTCAAAAGCAATGGTGGTTGTGGTGGAACGCCCACTGCAACATCCATTACACGCCCATCTGACACAGAAAACTGCATTAGATGGGCCCATATTTACAAGGAGGTGTAAAGCCACAAACTGTGGTGTTACGCCTCCTTGTAAATATGGAGAAGTGGTTAGCACCACAGGAGCGTAGCAAAAAGAGATGCTCCAGTGGCGCTATGGCCTTGCAAATCTGACCCTTTGTTTTTTGGCCTCCATTTTTGACACTTAATATGAAGGTTGCAAAACTTCCAATGTCTTGGTGACCTGTGCTGAGCTTGCTGTAACCACAAGACCTTGACGAGTGATAGAAATCATGAGTTATGTGTGTATGTGCCATTCTGCTACTTTGCTACATTTGCACTATTTATAACGTCATCACCAAATATAGTTTCCTGGCTGTAGTCAATTATTGATTGCATTTAATGCTTGGAAACCCCATCACCTTCTCCAGGGTATGCCTCATGATCGGCTGTGCTACTCCATCAAGATATACTAACTGGTATAAACACTCCTGTGACTTGTTATAGTGCAGGTCATATGTGCTTCCAGTCTCTGCTCCTTGTCCTGCAACTGTCTTCTTTCTCTAATCTCCTCAGACCGACATTCTATTCGGACTTCTCCTCACCATTCTAAATGGCTTTGGGTACAGAATATATTACTAAGTCAAAGGAAAGGGGGGACAAGGAGGGAAATCTACTACATGAACAGAGCATTTCAACAGTTACATAAAGTATTCTACGTTGACTCTATGTTTGTTCACCAGATGAAGCTAAGCAGAGGGCTGTGTTTGAAAACTGTATTTATAGCCTGTCATATGTGTTCATGAGGAGCCTTTCAGAAGATTACTGAGTGTTTCCTGGCAATGAGAGGACTGCCACCCAGACTGAGGCTGGAAATTGAAGGTCGAGCAAACAACACATTTAGCACTGGAGCCTTCCTAAAGGTTATTGATTGTCTCAGTTCAGTATGAAGGCTGTCTCGGCAGGACATTGAGTTAGAGAATGGCAGGGCAGTTGAACAAATGAACAACAAACAAACATAACAGGCAACATTGAGGTCAGCAGGAAACAGAAACTTTTAACTAATCAGCAGCACCTTGTTAGGGCTTTTGTACAAATACACATCAGACAAGCATCAAGTGGCCTTGAGGTCAGAAGGAAACAGAGGGTTTTAACTAATCAGTACCACCTGTTAGCATTAGCACTCACCTAAATAGATCTTGAAACAGCGCTAATAAATTTAAAGTACATAGCATTCCTAAATAAAGTACACAGCAGAGTACATTGCACCTTCCCAACTAGAAAATAATCAAAAATGCATAAAAGTGTACATGGCACCTGTCCAACTAGAAGACAGTGGAAATGCATAGCAGAGTATGTGGCACCTTCCCAGTCAGAAAACAGTGACACCAGTGGGGAACAAATACCACAGGCAGACAGGGTTCATCAAGTTTTCCTTCAGACATTGAAATTCTTCTGGAGAAAAGTGATTGTCACTGAGTTATCGGAGGAGTAGGCTGAAAGCTGGAGCAGGGTTTTGCTAAAAAGCGTGGTCCCGGAGTGGTCATCAACGAAGCTGGGAAAGTCAGAGCGAGCGAAGTCTGAAGTCTATGTCCCAAAGTCTGTGCCCAGGAAGTTGAATCTGACTGGCGATTTGACATCGACGGACTTGGCTCTATGGTAGTATTAGTCTCACGTCGGTTATCTGGAGGGAAAGCTGGCAAAATATTTCTACTTTCAGATTTTGCAATTTGGGCAGGAGGAGTACAAGGGTCCAGGAACTTGGGGGGCACCACTTACGGTTTAGGACTCACTCCAACAGAGGCCAGCAGCAGGGTCCAGTGCAGGTCCAGATAGAACTGGTCAGCTGAGCAAGTATAGGGGAGAGGCCTCTGAAAGCCTGTCGAGCCACTCAAACAGAAGTTCAGCCAAATTACCCTTTGAGACACTTCTGAGGGCCTGAGTTCAAGGCAAGCAGGTCCAGTCTTTCTTTGGGTTCCTCAGACAACAGGGCAGTCCTTCTGATTCTCTATACGCCCAGGAGTGTTATGATGAGAGACCTGCTGGGTCTACCCTTTAATGGTCAGTGCCAGCCTGTGGGTGTTAGAAAAGGCTTTGTCCATCCCCTAAACCAGTTCTGGTCAGTTCCTTTTTCACCACTGTGTTTGGTGGCAGGCTGACTAGAGAGGCAAAGAGGAGGCAGGCCTAGGTGCAAGGTTCAACTGCAAGTAACAGAGTAGACATCTTTTGAAGTCAGGAAAGAGCTGGGTACACCCCCAGGCTATCTTTTGAAACTCTGGAAGGGATTGGGCAAAGCCCTTCAGGCCATTCTTCCTAAGCAAAGAACACCTCTCCTGACACCCAAGGCCTTTTGTCCACTGTCTGGGAGCAACCCACAACATCACAGGAGAACTATTAACAGTCAGGTGACCCTGGACACTTGCAGAAATGCACAATTAGCTTAGGCAGGAAATTAGCAACTTTCTAAAAGTACCATATCCAAGATTGTAATATAAAATCTGACTTCACTTTTAGGTTGCACTTTAAATTACCATTAAATGAGCCCTTGAAGCATTTTCCTAGCTCTTCCTAAAGTGACTGAAGTTAAGTATTATAAGGTGTCATAATGTAACCAAGTGTGTTCTTGGTGGACGGCCAGCCTTGCTGCAGTGAAAAATCAGGTTTTCCAACGCTAGCACACGTAAAGCTTTACACATACACATCCTAATTTTTAAATGCCATGCACCCTGTCCTATAGGTAGTTAGGTAAATTTTGGAAGGTCAAAATGGCTGGTGAAAACCGCACACACAGGCTTCAGGAGCAGGCCTGTAGACATGTTTTGTAGTGCTACATTAGTGGGTGGCATAATACGTGCTGCAGCCCACTTGTAGCATTTAATGTACCTGCCGTGGATGCATCTAGTACCATACGCTAGGGACTTATAAGTACATTGAAAGTGCCAATTAAGTATATGACAATGTTATCATGTTTAGAGGACAGCACTTTACCACTGGTAAGCAGAAGTAAAGTGCACTGAGTCCTAAACCTGAAATGACTCTGCAGAAAGGGTACATTTCCAACAGTTTCCTTATTTGCATGGAGCCATGTCACAATGCAAATGAAGGAACTTCCCCTTGTCATTGCAGCGCACAAGACGTGCAGTCTCGTCTGTAATACCAAAGTGCCCCGGCGACACAAGCAACAAACGCACACAGATGTTGTGCCACCAGGACTGTTTGCATAACATGGCTCCCAAGTTCAATGCTTCCTAGAGAATTTGATATTGAGGATAGTAGGCAGCTGATTCCAAGGCAAACAATTTACACTCCAGGATACTCACATTTGCAAGGACATGCAAGCAAACCCAAGCGAATGCCGGTGATGTGGACTCCGAGAGTCCTTAGAGAAACGTCAATGCTCAGAGAAGACAAGGACAGATCTCCCCTTCCAGAACTATACTTCTCCTACTGACAATCAAAGTGCTTTAGAGATTTAACATGGATGGACGTTTATGTTACAGAAAAAAAACACATTTTGCCGTGAAGCGCCACGTTCATATTTTGATATATATTATTATTGCCCTTTTTCAGCTGCTAGCCTAGAATATCTTTTACATTTAATTGTAAATGCATCATAACTTCTTGTAACACCCATGTCAAATATAGGTTGTAAATATCATGGGATTGTGTCACACTCAGAGATCAATAGGGTTATAATATGCATGTTAGCTCATTGGGGGCTGCTTTTAATTTATATGCATTGATATTCTTTAGTATCAGCAGAACTGAATGAAATTTTAAAGCCTAAGAAATTAGAGATCAGTGCCCACTGCCCATCAGCACGCACCAGGACAACCCTGGGGGTAAGAGTCAGGGAGAACTGATGCACGCTCCCCTCAGCATAGGAGAGGACTACCATGGTGAGGGGAGCATTTTCTCCTATATTTTCATAAAGGAAATCCTTGGAAATTTATTTTTGAAAATAAAAAGTAAAACAATTTGGTGCAGGGCTCTGATATGTTGTTGGAGCCCTGCACCACACAGTAAACAGCATTGGCAGAAACCATCATTACAGCATTAGGCAGGTGCAGTCCTCTGCTAGGCTAATGGAGATTAGTCCACCCATCAAAGTAGAAACTGGCCCTAGAGCATCTTTATTTTAGCTACATGTTAATTTCCTTTTATCATGTTAATGCTCTTCTGCATAAAGTTATAAAACTCTACACCACAGGTTAGGTTGTTAACCAGGATTTTGAGCACTGGATTATCCTTGACGAAGATGTAACACCTGTTAGGCATGGGTTGAGAAATATAGCTTTGACATATGGGGGAAACGTGTCCTGAGGATGTACCAAGGATGTGATTGAGCCAGTCAAATTGTCTCCTTGAGTTGCTGCAATAGTTATATCCTTTAGGAGCCTTGGGGATTCCAGGATGTTTATAGACCCTCACAGTTTCAGTGAGACAATGTGGACTGATCAGTATCCATTGCCAAATATCCATGAGATGAGGTTGACTCCAGATGGAGCAGCTGTGTTTTCTACTCTGGAGTAGACAAGCCCCTACCATCAGATAGTACTAGAATGGAGTTCAAGGCATCTGACTGCATTTGTTACCCCAAGAGGGCCTGTATTGGTTCAAAAGGATGCCTTTAGGGTTGTTGGGTGCTGCTGTGGTGTGCTAGTGACATATGAAGGAGACACTAGATAGGTTAGGATGAGCAACAACATTCCATAGTGATATTGTGATATTTAGGATGGATGAGGAGCAACATAACATGAGATTGAGGAGAGTGTTCTGAGCTTTGATGGAGAAAGTTTGGGCTTTAAAGCTTGCAAGGTGTCACTTTAGGTGTGTAAGTGTGGAATACATGAGCCACACTATCTCCAAAGAAGGGACGCAACAGAAGGGATCACAAGCAATATTGAGGCTCCACACACTAAAATGAAATAATATTCCTGCTTAGGGGCTGACGGAATTTTGTTGTAAATTTATGCATAATTATTCAACCACAGGGTAGCAGTTGCGATCCCTTCTCACAGAAAATAGTTTACTTAGGGGAACACCAGATGAAAGCCTTTTCAGGGTTTAAGAGAGACAAAACCCAGGCCCTTCCCAAAGTGCTTCATCTCAGGTGGAGAAGTGTATGGTGCCAGGGGATGCAAGTGGTTCTAGGTTGGCTGCTGTTTTGTAAAAAGTGGGTTGTGGAATTTAGGTCTCGGAGTTTATGTGAATCAGAGAAAAAATATTCAGTGTTTGAAAGGCAGCTGTTGATGTATATCTGGGTCGCAGAGTACTTCTCAATGTTTCTCGGGGGGAAACAAGAACTGATCACAAGCTGCTTGCGAGTATGTTAGCGTCTGGACGAAGAAGAGTCATGACTGCTATGTTAACCAGACTCATCACTTAACTTCAAACTTATCAGCTCAAGATAAAGCACATTTTGGAAAAGAAAGAAATGAACATCCAAATTGTAAATGTCACCTGTCATTGCCAGTAGCAGATTCAGCAGAAAATGAGGATGTAAGGATGTGTTTGGCGTCAGGTATGTATGTGCGGATGGATATATGATGGGGTGTGAGATGAGGAGGAACGGGTGGGGTGAGTGAGAATCCAATTCTTGGGAAGTTAAGCATTGCTTAGAAGTACGTATGTATGTATTTGTGTATATATATTTTATTTCTGTTGGGGGAACTTAGACAAAAGGCTAAGCATAGCTGTACATGGTCAAGGACAAGCATAAAGTCCACCAGAGATCATTTGTCTGTAAGATAAGCAGGGATGCTAGTCATGTTAGCTTTGTAATTGATACAGCTGGTCTTGAAGATGGTATGGGTCGGCAAAGGGAATCAATGGAGTTCCATCCGGATGGGGGTGAAGTGATCATATTATTTCATGCCATGGATGAGACATGCTGCAGGATGTAGAATGCCACAAAGGGGTGCCAGTTTGGAGTCTGGAAGGAGGGCATTACCATCATCCAGAAACCAAAGTATGAGGGATTGAACAGATGTACTGAAGTTGCTGTCTGCAAGAAAAGGTTTGACTTTCTTTAGAAGAGGGACCTGGAGCCAGGTGGTCTCTATTTTTTCAACATTATGTTCCTTGTGAGTGATGTTGGTGTCCAGGTGAATCCAAATGGCTTAGCATTTGGGTGAAAGTTGGAGTTCAAAGCCATCTATTTTCATGTGATTAAACATGCCACCTCACAGAAAGTATAGTTTGAAGATGACAGGAGAAAGTATGGATCTCCAGGGAACTCCACAGATGATAGGGATCTTTTCTGGCCTGGCCATGTGAACAAACTGGGGTTGGTTGGAAAGGTAAGAGGAGAACCAGTGATGGAAATTGCCTGTGAATCCCATTGAATCCCATTGAAGTCTCCAGGGTGCACATGAGAGTGGGATGGGTGACTGTATTAAAGGCAGCTGAGAGAGCTAGAAACAACAGTCTTTTTTAGTAACATCTGCAGATTATGTGGCAGATGATGGATTATGTGGCAACTGTGGCAAATCTATAATTATTTGAAAATCATCACAGCCACACAATCGTATAATTCCAGTGGCCCTGGTTATGTCATGTTACATTATGAGGATTTGCACAGTATGCTAATGACCTGTGAGGGTATCCAGGTGCTTGAGCAGGTTTGTAAGCGCTAGATCCCACAGAGTTAGTTGAAGAGCCAGGTTTTCAGCTTCTTTCTAAATTGAAGAAGCGAGGAGGAGGTTCTGATGTGTTGCGGCAAGTGGTTCCAGATTTTGGATGCAATGTAGGAAAATAGGCGACCTTCATTTCTGCTTTTGTGGATACAGGGTGTTTGCAAGTGAGAGAGTGTGGCCTACCATAGATTTCTGGTCAGCTAGTGAAAGTGTATGCGGTTGTTCAGGTCTGCAGGTCCAATGTTGTGGAGTGCTTTGTATACATGCATGAGGAGTTTGAATTGGCTGCGTTTGTGTATGAGGACCCAGTGGAGCTCTCTGAGGAGTGGTGAGATGTGAGTGCAATGTGGGAGGTTGAAGATGAGCTTTGCTGCAGTATTGCGGATGGTCTGTATATGAGCTTTTGGAGATCCATGCGTATAGTGCTTTGCCGTAGTCGAGTCTAGTTGTGATGAGTGCTTGTGTGACAGTACATCTGGTGTTCAGGACAGCTGTTTGAAGATCTTGCGTAGCATGCATAGGAATTGGAAGCCAGGGGCGCTAACTGCGTTGACTTGTGCTGTCCTGTTGAGATTATTGTCCAGGATGATTCCCAGGTTTCTGGCATGGTTGGTGGGTTTGGTTGTGGGTCCTAGCTCTGTCGGCCACCAGGCAGAGTCCCAGAGAGAGTCCTTGTGTCCAGAGACCAATACTTCCGTCTTGTCAGAGTTGAGCTTCAAGCAGTTGGTTCTCATCCATTCTTCTACCTTCATCAGGCAATTGGTGAAGTTGGTTCTAGTGGTTGTTGCCTTGTTGTCAGGGATAGGATGAATTGGGTGATGTAGGATATGATGGTTATCCCTTGGGATTAGATGATGTTAGCGAAATACGCCAAAGGGGAACACAAACCATATACTAAGAAACTGGAATGCGAACGTCGGTTTCCCACCTAGGCAAGTGTACTGTGTAGAGGGGCGCTGGGAGTACTAGAAAACCCCACAGGTAAGTACTAGAACCTACCCCAAAGCCCAGGAAAGCAGGAGTAAAACACAGTCACTTTCCCAGAAAACACCGAAATACGAGAAAGAAGATTATGCGAGAACCAGAAGAGACTGCAAGACACCAACAGTGGATTCCTGGACCTGAAGACCTGTGGAAGAAGGGGACCAGGTCCAAGAAGGACAGAAGAGCCCAGGGAGAACAGGAGTCCCTGCTAACCCGAATGAAGGTGCAAAAGAAGAACCACCTGTGAACAAGAACAGTCAGTACTGCACCCAAGAAGACAGATTAGGGTTCCTGGTTGGTGCTGATGATGTCCCATGCAGGATGGAGGATTGCAGTCTGGTTTGCATCACTGGAGTCCCCCAACAAGCCTTGGCACACGCAAAGCTCGCGGTTAGCGGAAAATGGCAGTGCCCGGGACCAGGAAGGACCAGGTGAACTCTACCCAGCAGGGGGAGTTGAAGGGGGCTCTCAGAAACTCAGAGAGCCCACAGAAGACCAGGTAGTGTGCACAGGAGTCCCACTCCACGGGGACAAAGAAGGTGCAAAAGAGGCCCACACAGCACTACAACAAAGGCTCCTACGTCGCCGGAGAACCACTCAGGAAGCTGTGCGTCACAGGATGGAGTGCTAGGGGCCAGAACTGCAAGATGCATAAAGGACTTTGTGGAAGGATGCGAACATGCCTTGGCAAGTGCAAAACACGCAGTACAAGGGGGTACTGTCTTGTGTGGGAAGGCAAGCCCTTACCTCTACCAAAGTTGGATAGTAGGACGTCAGGACCGTCAAGACCACTTCAATCCACCACCTGTGATGCAGCTCAGCAGGATAGGGGATCCACGCAGCTGGGTGTCATTACAGTAGGTGTCTGCTATAGCAGGGGAGTGACTCCTTCACCCCAAGGGAAATTCCTTCGCTCTTCTGGTGTAGGATGAAGACAGGCTGTTCTCAGAGGATGCACGATGGGGAAAACTTTGAGGTTGCTGGCAGGAGCTGAAGATACAATATTGCAGAAGGCGTCTTGCTTCTTTGTTGCAGTTTGAAGACTTCCTGGAGGGTCCAGATGCAGTTTCTTTGGTGAGAAGTTGAAGTGAAGGATGCAGAGGATTCCTACTGGAATCTTGCAATGCGAATCTGAAGAACCACCCAAGAGAGAGACCCTAAATAGTCCTGAAAGTGGAATTGGTCACTTACCCAGGTAAGCACCTATCAGGTGAGGGTTCTGACATCACCTGCTGGCACTGGCGATTAAGATGCTCCCAGAGTTCCTTGCCAACCTTGAATCTAAGATGGCAAAACCCTGGGACCTTCTGGAGGAGCTCTGTGCACCACCCCTGGGGTGGTGATGGACAGGGGAGTGGTCACTCCCCTTTCCTTTGTCCAGTTTTGCACCAGAGCAGGGACTGAGGGTCCCTGAGCCGGTGTAGACTGGATTATTCAAGGAGGGCACCAAATGTGCCCTTCAAAACATTTCTAGTAGCTTGGGGAGGCTACCCATCCCAAGCCTGTAACACCTATTTCCATAGAGAGAGGGTGTAACACCCCTCTCTCAAAGGAAATCTTTTGTTCTGCCTTCCTGGGCTCTCGCTGCTCAAGCAAGAGGAGGGCAGAAGCCTGTCTGTGAGGTGGCAGCAGCTGGGGCTGTCTGGAAAACCTCAGAAGGCAGGAATGGCAGTACTGGGGGTCCTCTAAGGAGCCTCCAGAGTGCATGGGATCATACAACCAATGCTTGCAAAAGCATGGGGGTTGATTCCTACATTTTTGATACCTAACATGCCTATGTTCGGAGTTACCATTATGTAGCTGGAGATAGGTAATGACCTATGTATGTATGTCCAGTACAAGCGTAAAATGGCGTCCCGCACTCATGATGTCTGGGAAAATGGTCCTCCTTTGCATGGGCTCCCTATGGGTGGCAAAATAAATGCTGCAGCCTATAGGGTTCCCCTGGAACCCCAATGCCCTGGGTACCTAGGTACCATATACTATGCACTTATAAGGGGGCACCAGTATGCCAATTGTAGGTGAAATACTGTATGAACAGTATGTACCAACCAAATTCAAGGGAAAGAGCATAACTAGTGGGGTCCTGATTAGCAGGATCCCAGTAGACACAGTCAAAGACACTGACAAACAGGCCAAAAGTGGGGGTAATTAAGCTAGAAAGAGGCTACTTTCCTATACCGGACCCCTATGTTGAGGGTGGCGGTCGAACCGCTAATGGCCCGATGGTGAAAACCGCCAAATTATGATCATGGCGGTCTTGCAAACAGTTTAGAGCCAATACACCACCAGTACTGCCAGTGCGGTTAGTTCATCGCGGACAGCGGTAGGCACCTTCCTTCAGACTGGAAGAAACCATGTTTCCGCCAGACACATTATGAGGCTGCACACTGCCAGGGTTTCCGCCGCGGTCGCACTGCCACTAAAACCCTGGTGGAAACCAACTCAATAAAAGGAAACACTCACCTTTTAGAACACAGACACTTTCGGAGCCGCCATAGAACCAGAACTCGAAGTCCTCCCACTGCTCCTCTTTGCACTACGATTCCAGAACCAGCAACAACAAAGACAACCGTAAGTACACCCACCTAGCACACACTGAAGGGAAAGCCATTAGAACACATGTACACACAACACACACAACCAGGATGGTCAGCGACGGCCACACACACACGCAACCACACACCCATACCAACACACATACACAGCTACATAGACACACAACCACACACACGCACACCAAAAATACACACACCACGAAATGCCAACCACATACCACCCCGCACACACACACACACATCCCCGCCACTGGCTAACACAACCAAACACACCACCACCGAGTCACGCAACGACATCACAATCGCAACTACACAAACGTGGTGACAAACCAATGCACTGCACACCTACACCTGACAACACATATTGACAACAATACGGAATGACAACTCATACCCAATCAACACAATCAGACACCTATACAATGTACCAAATGTCACACCATGCCCACACAACGCATATGACATAGCCATCACCCACACACGGATGTATTACAACAGCCACACAATGGCACACAATACCACCACAACACATTGCACCAGGAACATTATACAATATAGCTACTCACATGCATGTAACTACACAATCATATCCCACACACAATACACACCCATCACAGCGGGGCTGATGGCAGGGCCTCACACACACACATGCAGGCCATGCACAACAGCACACACAACCAACACACACATGTCATACACACACAATATAAGGGTCAACCATAAATCCAACATGAAGAAAGAAAGGTAGGACAAGTAGTGTTCGATGAATGCCAACAACTTTTTGGCCCAGATGTACAAGATTTTGTAAATTAAGAAAAAAATATGAACTATATACAAAATAGGCCATAGGCCAGTCCAATGTCTGATGTGCCAAAGGCACATTAGGCACCTCACTTTGTCCCTATTCGACTCCTGGCTGCAAAGTGACCTCCCCAGGGTAGGGGCATCAAGGGGGAAGGCAGGCACCTCAGTGGTAAGTGGTGGGGGTTGGAGCGGGGGTTTGGGCTTGGGAGGGGGGTCCTTGCATTTGGGTTTTGGCTTGGGAGGATCGTCCTTGGGTTTGGGCTTGGGCTTGGGAGGGGGGTCCTTGGGTCCGGCCTTGGGAGGGAGGTCCTTGGTCTTGGGGGGTTTATCTTTTTGGCAGGGGGAGGGGCATGGGTACTAGCAGGGGTGGCAGGGAGGTGGAAGGGCTGGACTTGGGAGGGGCCTCACTGGGTGGGAGAGGGGTAGGGAACAGGGAAAACTCATACAGGAAACATTTCTTTGGCACACAAGGGTGGTCATGGCAAAATGTTTTGGGAGTGGAGGGAGAGGTACTGGTGGTAAGATGTGGCTTTGTGGGTGTCTTGGGTGCAGGTGTGTGCCTGGGATGCTTGTGTGTGCTGGGTGTCTGTTGCAGGGGTTTATGTTTTTTAAGAGGAGGTGCTGGGAGATGCCATGCTGGATGGGTGACTGTTGGGTGGTGTCTGCAGGTATGGTACATGTGCCTTATATGGGGGTGTCGGTGGTTGTGGTGAGTGTAGATGTGGTGATTGGGGTGGATGTCTGAGGGTCTGATATTGTGGTGACTGTGGGTAAGATGGGACTGGTGGCTGGATCTGCAAATGATGATGTGCTGGCTGTAGGAGTGTCAGGTGTGGTGTCTGTGAAGGAGAGGGTAGGGGGAGTCTGTGCATGCCGGTGGTGGGTATTGTGGTGCTTGTGTTTGTCATTGCCAACCGTGCCTGTTGAGGTGGATTCATGCCTGTGTGAATGTGTGCTCTGGATGGGTGTGCGAGAGGGCTTTGGGATTGGGAAGAGGTAGGTGGAGGGTGGATGGTAGACAAAGGGACACTGGCTGCCATCAGTGAGGAGGCAAGAGCCTGAAAGGATCTCCGGAGGCCAGCTATGGCACAGTGAATGCCCTCCATGAACACATTGCACTTGAGCTGAAAGTCCCTGGATGGCATTTACGATGGTTGACTGACCCACAGTGATGGACCTCAGGAGGTCAATAGCCTCCTCACTGAGGGCAACAGGGCCGACAGGGGCAGGGGCAGAGGTGCCTGCAGTGAAGGAGACACCCACCCTCCTGGGTGAGCGGGCACAGGCAACTGGGTGGGGAGTCACAGGGAGGGCGGTGCTAGTAAGGAGGGTGGTGGACAAAGATGGTGTTGGGGTGGTCCCCGTTGGGTCTGTTGGGTCTGCCACCACCAGGGAGGGTCCACTGGAGGAGGATTCCGAAGATGAGGTGTTGAATCCGGTCTCCCCCATGGCACTCCCCTTGCCCTCCGTCCCACTGGATTCCTCGGTGTCAGTGGTGCCACCTTTTCTGGGTCCTGTGGGCCGCTGCATCCCCACTCGCCTGTGCCCCTTCTCCTCTGCCAGACGATGCTGATGCACACAATAAGAGAGAGAGGAGGGAGAGAGAGAGATAGGGGGCAAAATGGTTAACATACATCTCCCATTGACACAGTTGCACATGTACATCTGTCACAATACATATCATGGATAGGCAATCTCATTTGCAAGGACACATTACCTACAGCAAAACCTATGTTGGACTGCACTACTAGACTCATCCCCATAATGCCAACTAATGCCCTCTTAAGCTGCCACAACATGCACTGAAGACACTATCAATACTATGCCTGAACACACATCTTACCTCTCCATTCACCTATCACCCATTGGATGTCGAGCTGACACAACAGTAAACTGCAGGCCTCTACAGTTACAACACCTGATTAGTATATGTCCTTTGGAATATGTCCATGACAGTGAAGACAACTCCACTCACTGAGCACACACCACCTACCTCTCCTTACACATGGATGGCCACTCAGTACGGTGCTGCCATTATGGAGGACAATGCTGATATTGCCAGTGCCAGTCAGACAACCAAACACTTCACATCAGATGTGTAGTATGTGATTCTGTGGTTTAACCACATGAGTAAT
Source organism: Pleurodeles waltl (assembly GCF_031143425.1). NCBI lineage: Eukaryota > Metazoa > Chordata > Amphibia > Caudata > Salamandridae > Pleurodeles > Pleurodeles waltl. The sequence goes on along the minus strand of NC_090444.1, from coordinate 58,638,273 downwards.
CAGACCCCATCACAGAGCCAGAGCTGCTGGCACAAAACACATATATCCTCACTCAGCAAACTGCTAAGTTCATCCACAATGGGCCATTGACCACATGTAAAACAAACTATCACATCCACTGAGTGCAGTGTCACAACAGATGTACCTCTGGAACACACATACCACATCATGGACAACTTCCCATGCCACCACACATGCAGTTAAACTATTTGGACTATGCACCATAACAACTCCAACCTCACACACCATACAACCATTGGCAAACCCTGTCACTGAGGCCAGATGACACACATATCAGGTGGCAATTCTTTTGCAGGCATGAGTGTAGGAAAGCACCCTCTTTTTGGCATGGTTACCCCATTTTCTGTCTGACGTCGGTGTCCTTGACAGTGTTCACTGGGATCCTGCTAACCAGGACCCCAGCGATTATGCTCTCTAAATTTTGTCACTGCATACTGCATACTGGTAACCCAGTATTTCTCCCACATTTGGCATACTGGTGCCCCCTTATAAGTCCCTAGTATATGGTAACCAGGTACCCAGGCCATTGGGGTTCCAGGGGATCCCTATGGGCTGCAGCATTTCTTTTGCCACCCTTAGGGAGCCCATGCAAAGGCTTCTACAGGACTGGCATTGCAGCCTGAGTGAAAAGGTGCATGCACCCTTTCACTGCCATTTACACTGCACCAGGTCACTTAGAATTCACCCCTATAGCAGGCCCTTCAGCCCCGAGGGCAGGGTGCAGAGTACCTGTGTCTGAGGGCACCCCTGCACTAGAAGAGGTGCCCCCACTACCACTAGGACCATTTTCCCGGACTTCGTGAGTGCGGGGATACCATTTTACAAATACACTGGACACAGGTCACTACCTATGTCCAGCTCCACAATGGTAACCCCGAATATGGCCATGTTTGGTATCAAACATGTTGGAATCATGCTGTAAGGCTTTTGCAAGCCTTGGTTGTATGATTCCATGCACTCTGCCATTATAGCCTTCTGAGGTTTTCCAGGCAGCCCCAGCTGCTGCCACCTCTCAGACAGGTTTCTGCCCTCCTGTTGCTCAAGCAGCTCAAGCCCAGGAAGGCAGAACAAAGCATTTCCTCTGGGAGAGGAGTGCTACATTCCCTCCCTTTGGAAATAGGTGTTAGAGGCTTGCGAGGGGTAGCCTCCTAGAGCCTCTGGAAATGCTTTGAAGGGCACAGATGGTGTCCTTCTTGCATAATCCAGTCTACACTGGTTCAGGGCCCCTAGTCCCTGCTCTGGCGTGAAACTGGACAAAGGAAAGGGGGGTGACCACTCCCCTGTCCATCCCCACCCCAGGGGTGGTGCCCAGAGCTCCTTCACAGTGTCCCTGGCTTTTGCCATATTGGATTCAAAGTTGGCAGGTAACTCTGGGAGCATCTGAGTGGCCAGTGCCAGCAAATGACGTCAGAGCCCTCCCCTGATAGGTGCTTACCTGTGTAGCTGACCAATACGCCTTTCATGGCTATTTAGGGCCTCTCTCTCAAGTGGTTCTTCAGATTCGGATTGCAAGACACCAGCAGGAATCCTCTGCATCCTTTACTTCACCTTACTACCAAAGAAACTGCATCTGGACCCTCCAGGAACTCTACAAACTGCAACAAAGAAGCAAAGACGACTTCTGCAACATTGTATTTTCAGCTCCTGCCAGCAACTGCAACTGTTTCCAGGTCGTGCATCCTCCGAGGACAGCCTGTTTTCAGCATGCACCGAAGAACAAAAGAATCTCCCTTGGAGTGATGGAGCCATTTCCCTGTCTACCTTTGGTGAAGGTAAGAGCTTGCCTCCCCACGCACGACAGTACCCCTGTGCCCCGCATGTTTTGCTGTTGCCAAGGCTTGTTGGCATCCTTCCATGAGGTTCTTCATTCATCTTGCAGCTCCAGCCCCCAACACTGCTTCCTGCAATGCACAGCTTCCTGCGTTGTTCTCCAGCGGCGTGGGACCCTTTGCTGTAGTGCTGGACGGGCCTCCTTTTGCATCTTCTTTATCCCTATGCTGTGGAACTCCTGCCCATGCTGCCTGGTCTTCTGAGGGCTCTCTGAGTTGCTGAGAGCACTCTCTGACTCCCCCTCCTGGGTAGAGTCCACCAGGTCCCTCCTGGTCACAGGCAGCGGCAGTTTCCACTAACCGTGATCTTTGCATGTGCCAAGGCTTGTTGGCGCATCCAGCGACGCAAACCAGACTGCAATCATCCATCCAGTGTGGGACATCATCTGCACCAACCAGGAACCCTCATTGAACTGTTGTTCTTCACCGGTGGTTCTCCTCTTGTACCTTCATCCGGGTTAGCAGGGGCTCCTGTTCTCCCTGGATTCTTCAGTGCTTCTTGGACCTGGTCCCCTTCTTCCACAGGTCTTCAGGTCCAGGAATCCATTGTTGGTATCTTGCGGTCTCTTCTGATTCTTACATAATTTTCTTTCTCATGATTTTTGTGTGTTCTATGAAAGTTACTGTGATTTACTCCTGCTTTCCTGGGCTCTGGAGTGGGTTCTATTACTTACCTTTGGTGTTTTCTAATACTCCCAGCACCCCTCTACACACTATACTTGCCTAGGTGGGAAACTGACTTTCACATTCCACTTTCTTAGTATATAGTTTGTGTTCCCCTTAGGCCATTTCTAACTTTTGTGATATTCACTATTTGCACTGTTTTCTAACTGGTTTTACAGCTAATTCTGCATATTAGTGTATATCATGTGTGTATTACGTACTTCCTAAGGGAGTAGTGTCTATGGTATTTTTGGCATTTGTGTCACCAAAATAATATACCATTAGCTTTGCAACACTGAGTATTTTTTGTAATGTGTGTGAGCACTGTGTGACTACAGTGGTAATGCATGAGCTTTGGATGTCTCCTAGTTAGGCCTTGGCTGCTCATCCACGCTACCCCTAGAGAGCCTGGCTTCTAGACAGACTACATTTCACTAATAATCAATCAATCAATTGTAGAGCGTGCTACTCACCTGTGAGGGTCTCAAGGTGCTGGGGGGGTGGGGGGCAGGGGAGATGCTACTGCTCGAACAGCCAGGTCTTGAGGTGTTTCCTGAAGGTCAGCAGGTCCCAGGTCTGTTGTTGGTGGATGGATAGGGTGTGCCAGGTCTTGGCGGCGAGGTGGAAGAACAATCTGCCGACGGCTGTAGTCCTGTGGATGCGAGGAACGGTGGCGAGGGCGAGGTTGGCAGAGCGGAGTTGACGGTTGGGGGTGTAGAAGGTGAGTCGTTCGTTGAGGTAAGCTGGGCCGGCGTTGTGGAGTGCTTTGTGGGCGTGGGTGAGGAGCTTAAAGGTGATCCTCTTGTTGACGGGGAGCCAGTGTAGGTCTCTCAGGTGGGCTGAGATGTGGTTACTGGACCTGGTCTAAGGTGTAAGTACATTTGGTACCCACTACAAACCAGGCCAGCTTCGTACACCAAAGCAAATGTTTCTATGGCATCTTGAAGCGTTATGAATCTCTTGTCCAGATACAGATATGACACTGGCAGACAGCCAGCTTCATGCCACCTCGCCGCTGACATAAATTGCATTATATGTGCAAAGGGATGTATGATCCAGATGTCCAGTTTGGGGGCATAGGGAGCTGTCTCCACTATCGTCCGCACCATCATATCACATATCTTGGTGATTAGTTGGACAAGGTGTGGATATGTGTGGAGAAGGCCCCTGCGATGCATCATAAGCATCCCCAGTTGTTGACCTTCACATGTGTGTAGGGTTCTCTCCCAGCTATGGTCTGTATCTAACCAGTGTATTGCATGCTGGAGTTGTGAAGCCAGGTAGCATAGTTCCAGGTTTGGGATCTCTAATCCTAGGCTTCGCTCTCATTCCCCATGCAGGGTGGCAGGTCCAACCCTGCAACGCCTACCATTCGTCAAAAAGCTCCATCAGGAGTGAGTCTAATTCTCTGAAAGTTTTCCTTGATACTTCATAGAACGATCCCTGGATGACATAGAGGCATCTAGGCAATACCAGCATTTTAATTAGGGTGATCCTGCCCACCAAAGGTAATTTCAATGTGTTCCAGAATTGGATCGAATGGAGTAATCCCTCCATTACCCGTCCCATATTCATATCATTGTACTTGATTTCCTTGTGGGTAACCTATATCCTGAGATATCTTATTTTGTCTCCTGTCAAGGGCAGTTCGACCTGCAGGGGCTGCTCCAATGGGGTCCTGCTTAGTCTACCCAACAGGAATAAAAGAGATTTTGTTTTATTCACCCAGAGCCCAGAGATCATCACAAACTCCAACAGCTCTTATATCAACAGTGGCAATGAGGCAGCTGGCCTTCACAGATACAGCAATCCAACATCTGCATAGAGGGATATTATCACTCTTACCGGCATTCCCCATCCTGTAAGTACCTGTCTGATGTGACATGCCATGGGCTCTATAACTAAGGCAAAAATCAGAGGTGATAAGGGGCAACTCTGTCGGGTGCCACGCTGTAGCTCTATAATGGCTGAGACGGTACGTCCCGTCTGCACCCTTGCCTGTGGGTCTGTGTATAACAATTTAATCCATTTGATATATGGCGAGCCCAGACCCAGTCCCAGTTTACAGATTACCAGCCAAATATATTCCCAGCACACTGTATCAAATGCCTGCTGTATGTCGAGGAAGGCCAGTGCGTATTCATCAGCTGCCAACGTTGGTGATTGGATCACATGGTCAAGCTGATGAATGTTACAGAGGGTGTTTCTACACGGTATAAATCCTGACTCGTCCTCATGTATTGATTGAGGGAGAAAAGGCAACAGTCAGCTGACAGTATATATCTGAAGAGCTTGAAGTCCACGCTTAGCATAGATAAGGGTGTATATCAGCCGGGTTCAGTGGGGTGTTTACCAGGCTTAGGGACCACCATTATAAGAGTCTCCCTCATAGACCTTGGCACAACGTCAGGTTTAGGGCCTCTGCATACACATCCAATAATCTATCTGCCTGGACTTCTGGGAATTGATGATAAAATTCCACCAGAAGGCAATCTGCTCCAGGGGATTTAGCTGGCTTCAAGGCCTTCATCGCGCATTTTCCATCCCATTGTGCTTAATGGGGCAGGCAGTATTTCATGGCCCTCGGGTTTAGGCATGGGGGTGCAATCCCTCCTAATATGTTAATTTGCCCTGGGACTCCATTGCACTCTGGTTCAGTGTATACCTCTCTCAAAGGCGCTGCGGACATGTCATTAATTGCCTTCTGTGTAAGTACCCAAGTTCCACTCGCACCTCACACCTCCAATACTGGGAGTAGTTGGTTCTCTGCTCTAATGAGGTGTGCCAGTAAGCTCCCAGATTTATCACCCACTAAGTACCACTGCCTTTGGTTAGCAGAGCTCACCTATCTATCCCTCGCCTCCCCTACTTTCTGTCATTGAGCATTCCACTTTACATCAGGATTCCCTACAGTGAGAGTTAGCTCAAGAGATAATAATTATCTTTCCTGTGTGGATAGGTCTTCTAGTGTATGATGTATCCCCTTCACAGCTGACATTCATGCTCCCCTGACAATCACTTTCATGCTGTCCCATTCCGTGGCCCTTCTATTAGTGGACCCCCAGTTGTGCTCAAAGTAATTTGTTAGGGTCTGTGAAATTGTTTCTCCAAACAATGGATCTGTAAGTGCTTCTGTGTTGAGGCACCACAATGGGACCCTATGTATTGGTCTATGCAGTGTTTATGTGACGAGCAATGGGGAGTGGTCAGATAAATAACATGCCAGGATCTGGGCGTCAATGATTCTATGAGTCACTGACACTTGTACAAACACGTAGTCCAAGTGACTGTAGGTGTCTGTCGCCGGAGAATGGCAGGAATATACTTGTGCTGTCGGGTTTTGTCACCTCCATATGTCTATCAGGCCTAGACTACTCTGCACTTGTTGTACGGCTGCTACTGCCTTGGGGTTAGTACCCATGTGGGTAGGGGATCTATCTAGTGTGCCATCTAGTACACAGTTGAAGTTTCCTGCCATTAAGATCTCAGCGTCAAGGGAGAGTTGTATCTTTCCCAACATTGCGGCCAGGAAATTCCCATCATCTGCATTCGGGGCGCATACCTTCAGTAGCCATACAGCATGTGCATCAAGTGTTCCCTTTACCATCACATTTCGGTCCTCAGCATCAATACATGTTCTAGTGTGCTTGAAGAGAACTGTGGGGGCTACCCGGATTGATGCACCTCACGCCTACCCCAAGTAGGAGGTAACAAATATCTTTTCTTAGCATACTTATTACAGTCACCCATAAATGAGGTTCTTGGAGGAATGCAATCATTACCCAATATCTCCTCAAGTAAGCATAAATTGGTTACGTTTGACAAAATTATTTCGGCCACGTACATTCCACGTTATGATTTTGTGATCATTCCCCGCCCCTTTCATGTTTCATTGTTAGAAAAGCAATCATATAGCTTGCAGTGGAAATATATAAAGTCCTCTAGTATTGAAGTCCCTCCCTCCTTTGAACAATACCCAATCAAGTAAGCCCAATGATGAATAATTCATAACTATCAAAAATAACAGGTTGTATCATCTCCCATTAGGCAGTGGTCGCCCATCTCTCCCACCTCAGCAGTAAGCCAGAGGACAGCAAACCCCGTCCTACAGTTCACTTTCCTTACCCCGTAAATCTAAACTGAAATCTCAAAGTTAACTCTTACAAGCAAAAATCTAATATCAGAGTTTAGCGTGAATCCTTGATGTAGTCACAGTGCCGTGCTCAGACGAGGAGACCGGACTATTATGCTCTATATACTTTAACGGGACCAGTGGCATTTCCCTGTTAGTCCCCGTAATACTTACTAATCAGTTTTGGCTCCATGTCTCGACAGCCCTCACCCTCCTAGTTTACCTGCGTTCAGCAGCAGGCCCCCCCACCCCCCAATCCTAGTTATGTTCTTCTTTTGTTAGACCATTGATGTTTCCTTGCCTTCCTCGGTGTCGGACATTTGGTTCAAAGGCAAAAATGAATTTCTGGTCTCTGGGGGACAGCCTCCACCCTCAAAGTACTATCCTTACCAACCATTATATGTCCCGTGGATTGTTTCTCTGTGGTAGGCTCCACACTCGGCGAAGGTGCCCTCCTGCGAGCCGGCCTTCGTCTCCTTTCGCGCTCACTCCATTCCTGATTGTGGCCTGTCTATTTGAGTCCCTCTGTGTCCATCCAGTCCATTGCGTCATGAGGGGACTAATAAAATGTGCCTTAGTACCATGTTGGACCCTGAGTCTCGCTGGGAATACCAGGCTATATTTGATGTTGTGTTCCCGTAGTCTACGTTTGGCCGCTAGGAAGCCATTATGGAGGTCTTTTTGTTGTGTAGCCATTTTAGTTATAGCTCCATGCACAGTATTTGAACATACTAGGCCTGCTGTTGTGCACTTTAACCTAGATATATTTTATTCGGCTCCGCTTTGTTATTAGTACAATAGCCACTTTTACGGTCTTGTTTTATTTATCTCTATCTAACTGTTTTTGCCTAGACTAGTACTCTGTTCTCAAACAAGACATTCTTGCTCACTCTGTGCTTTTCCAAGGCTGCAGTAACATATGTTGCCGGTGAACGTGGTGTAGTTTTGTCTCTGACATTCATAGAAAATACACATCCTTACGTAGGGACATTTTCTCAGGACATCAGCTGTTGCGTTATAATAACACGTCCCTGTCTCTTACGCGTTAGAGGGAGATTCCAGCCAGAGAACCACAACTGTATGCTGATTGCTGAACGCTTCTCTACAGCTGCTTATGCAGACTTCAGGCCTTTGCTCAGGTATGGGGGATGTCTTCCCAGGGGAACCTGAAGGGCAGAATTAGAGCTTAACACGCTGTGCTCCATTATAGCCTGGGTAGGAATTAGTTCATTGACTCTATTGACAATATGGTAGCATTATTTTTATGCTTTACTCTTCTTGTCACAATTTAAATCTTGTCATGCTGTATCGTCCTGGTTATTGCAGCCTATGCTTTGATATCTAAGATGCAGTCGCTTTATTAAAACATTATTGAAACATATACTGCCTCTGTATGTCATTGTGTATGTGAGACCAATGTAATCGAGAGAAACGTATGAGACCTGAGTGACCACGATTTCCCTGAGAAATCAAGTATGTCATGCGCTTGGCTGCCCAATCATCCCTGCCTTTGGGTAGAGATGAGGCACTGCTAGTTGGCCGGAGCAAAACCCGGATTGGAGCGACAGGCGTCACCTGTAGTATATCAGACTCAGTATCCCACACCGCAGGCGATCCTGCAGCTCTAAATTCAGTAGTCTCATTAGAAGAGCCTACGCCACATGGCGCTGCCAATGTGTGGTCAGACTCTAATGTTCGGGTCCTCCTGAGTATCTCTGTCTTACTATATAAAAAGACACCTCAGTACTATATACGGAAACGTCCGTGGTATTGAGGGTTTCCTCCTCAGCTAAATAGGGAACACCTATCTGATGCTGGAGGTTGTTCAAGCTTGAACCCTAAAAGGAAAATCACCATTTGGTGTGTTAATCTCTGAACAAATCTACCATCTAATATCGTGAATCCACAACAGGTAGCAATTGCAGTTAATATGAGACAGCCCCTGAGTGCACATTTATTGGCAAATGGCCTAACTGCCCAGGGGGGTCCAGTCACATTTGTTGTTGATGCACATGCAGCTTATACAACAGAACTTTTTTTATTCTTGGGTCACATTTCCAGCAGTTGAATGGAACACAAACACATTTCATCACTATACACTTGCAAACGTACCTGGACAATACAGAGCATATGCATATTTAGAAATACCTTTATCTTATCAAGAACATATTAATTGGCTTGATGGCGCCCTACCCCACACACTGCTACTAGTTAGATTAGGTCCTCTAAGTAATGATGGTCCTACCTGGCCTTTATTGGCCACTTATACACCACATCCTGCAGTAGCAAACTTAGCAGTAGCTGAAGTCCGTCGCTTATGTACTGAGCTGACGGCAATATACAGACGTCCAGTACAATTTGTAATGAAAACATTGAATACAAACCCAGCACATGCTGCACCAGCGCAACCACATGCAGTAACGCCAGGCATTAATCCTGCGACTGTACATTCGATCATGGGTAAGGTACCCGCCAAACAAGAAGATATTCAGTTTTGGCTCGCTCACAAAATAAATGCACTGGAAGCAGTATTTCCCCATACGGGACCTCAGGATAAACATAGAATTCTGACAATGTGCTTGCCATTTTGGATGGCCCCACAGTAGATAACTGTAATACCTGGGGCACGGTATTTGCCGCGCTCTATACTACCGCACACGGTACACCGACACTTGCAAACTTACCGGAAGTGTTGAAACAAATTCATGATGAATACGGGGCTGCCCTGGCCCTAGACTTGGGAATGCAATTAATGGGCAACTTTGCCACAATATCCTCAAATATTTTAAGTAACCTTAAAGGGGAAGCGGTCGCACTAGCGGTACACATGCGGCTCCGGGATGTTCCTCAACAGGATCAAGAACGTGAGTTGCCAAAGATTATCGCAGAGACCTACTCTATTATTGGTCGTGATAGTCTAGGGGCCAGACCAACTAAACCACAATTTCAGGGCAAATCTAATAAAGATTTTTCCAAGCAGGCTCCTGAGGTTAATAAGAAATGCTGGGATAAAAAACAACAAACTCCTCCACAAAAGAAAGGGGAGAATCTCCACGTACGGAGACCCTACAGAATAGATATAATCTCAGAAATAGAGATAATATAAAAACACCTGACAGATATCAATATACTGATACACACCAATCTCGTTCCTTTCAGGACTCATTGGAAAAGCGCAGTGAGAGAGGTGGGCGGTCAGAGAGAAGAACAGAGAATGTGAAACCGAGACAAGAATCACAACGCTCAACACAGGTTTCTGATAGGGTGTATAAAGTAACGCTACAGTTAGAAGACACATTGAACCCACAATAGATGCGATCTTTTGGGTTGCGTAGTGAATATTTATGATGTTTTGTTGGCAAAACAAGATTGGCAACCTGATTTTGTCTGTACTTGCCCATATGGGGAAGATGTTATTAAACTTTCTTTCTGGCCCCTTGTTCCGGAGGAACTCCCAGAATCCTGCGTCATTGATTGGGCATTGGCACGGGCACCCGCGTAATATCGTAACCACATAGGATGGGATAAAGATTCCCCTTACCGTGTAATTCCTATTAAAAATCAACCTCAACCTCAACCTCAGTATCCAATAATACATGATGCAAAAGCACCCATGAGAGAATTCATGGAGTACCAGGGCGTAATTGAACCCTCTGTCTCCCCAATGAATAATCCTTTATTCCCTGTAGCTAAACCGGACCATTCATACAGAATAGTCTTAGACTACAGACACCTAAACAGTCATACACGCATATATGCTATACAAAACTCACATAGCAAAGCTCTAATGAACAACATAGTGTGCAAAAAATACAGACATTTCCAATGGTTTCTTCTGCCAGAATATAGCGCCTGAGAGTAGAGACTTAACAAGCTTCAACGCACTAGGCTCCCAGAAAAAATTCTGTTGTTTACCCAAGGGGTACAAGAACAGTCCAGGACTGTTCGCAGCTCGTGTGACTGCAATTCGACACGACATTGACCCTGAAGCATTGTCCTATGTAGATGAAATCTATCTCACGGACGATGAATTGCTACAACATTTAAGACGGGTAGCCTGCATATTTGTGGGATTTGCTGAATTTGGATACAAATTCAACTTTAAAAAAACTAAAATCACCTTCCTCAGCGTCCTGTTTCTGGGATATGAGCTATCAAGTGAAGGAAAGAGCCTACTGCCACAATTCTTAGAAAAATGCACACAATTACAACCTCCATATATGATTAAAAAACTCCAATCTTTATTAGGTTTCCTAAATTTTGGCAGAACTTACATTCCAGATTATGCAACATCATAAAACCTTTATATGACTTAATATGTCCTGACTTTTCAAGTCAATTTTGGACAGTCGAACACACGCATTCTCAGAGACCTGCAGACAGACATGCTTGCAGCGCAACATCTACACACAAGAGACAATAAAACACACTTGGTTATCAGGGTGATTGCTGGTGCCATTGGTTTCACCTATGTAACCTTTAATGAGGGTGAGACCGTCCCGGTTGCATACAAATCACATTTGTACTCAGTAGCAGAACAACGCTTTGCTCCCACTGAGAAAATTCTCACTGCTGTACAGATGGCTGTCATTAAAGAAAGACCTCTAGCCCATGGCAAATGCATTAAAGTAGTTTCTCCCATCCCAGCCCTTGAGGCTGTCACGAAAGCCAGTGTTCATAACGTGAAAGCATTACATCCACGTTGGATACAATGGGCCACGTCTTTGACAGCCACTGATGTAGACTACATTTTTTACCCAAAATTACAAACTCAAGAATTTTTGCAATATGATCTAGAATACCCAGTTCCTGCAAACACACTGCCTATTGATCAGTATCAAAGAGTCATGTATACCAATGGCTCTGCACAACCTGCAATTGGCACAAAGCATCAATACTCTGCTGCTTGCGCAGTCGTAAGTGGCTACATGGAGGATAATACATTTTGTCCGCAACATACATTCACGCAAACCCTAGGGGATTGCACAGCGCAACTAGCAGAGCTAAAAGCTCTGGTGATGGCACTGGAACATATGGATCCTGTAGAGCTAATGCTGATTGTTTGTGATTCGTACTATTGTGTCCAGTCCTTCAATGAATACCTGCATTACTGGCGCCAGAATGTGTTCAGAGATTCTAAAGGAAACACCATCAAACACAGACTTCTGTGGGGGAAGGTAGTAGATCTGAAGGAAATGCTACCAAACGTCCATGTTGTACGTACACTTGGACACCAGCGCATCAGAGTACACGTTGCTGGGAATACACTGGCTGATGAGGCCGCAAAGTCAGCAGTTGCTATGGCCACTGTGGCTGCAGTAACCCACTTAAGTGCAAAACTGGACGAAGACATATGGGCTGCCGTGAAAGCTACTGGTGATGGTACGCCCTATCCAAAAGCATTTCCTGCTAAATATTCCTACCGAATGGGAGGCTGCCTAAACGCTAAGGTTAAGATTCCAGGCACAGGGGTGCGAGATATTCCCAACAAAGATGTAAGATCAGAGTTGATTGAAGCAGCGCATGAGGGGGTAGCATCTGCCCATGCTGGTGTGGCGGCTACAATATCATTGCTACAAGCCTGTTATTGGTGGCAGGCCTATACAAGGAGGCCAAGCAGTATGTCCTTTGTTGTGACATCTGCCAACAAATTAAAGTTTCCACTGCTAAGCACTCACTTCAGACACCCCTCCTAATTTCAAAGAAACCTTTACAAAGTGTGTACTTGGACCATTGCGGTCCCCTGACACCGGATTGTGCATACAAATACATTCTAGTCACTGTTGACTCTTGCTCCAGATTTCTATGGGTGTGGCCACAACGCTCGGCTGACACTCAGACTGTTTTTAAAGAGATAGTCTTTTTCGGTACATATGCAGTTGCGGCGTTCCACTCAGACCAGGGCCCTGCTTTCTCCTCAAGGGCATTCTGGGACGCCATGGCTTTGTTGGGGGTCCAACTCCAGTACTCGTCTCCATTTCATCCCAAGGGAAATAGTGTAGTGGAGCGATTAAACAGTGATTTAAAGCAATCCCTAACAGCCAGAGTCTTAGGTACGGGTAGTAGTTGGCTTAACCCCCTGTATGGGGTCCAGAGAGCACTTAATAATCTGCCTAGAAGCTCCCTGAAGGGTCATACTTAATATGAGTGCCTGTTCGGAACTCAAATGTATGTTCCAGATCTTGATGGTCCTGGCGTGGAGGTGGCAGAAACACCTTTTGACATAAATGATCATGTCACTGTCTTACAGAAATTACAACAGTTCCGTGACAACAACGCTTCTGCAAGTGCTGCCTCCATAGGAATTAAGGATGTAACTGTAACACCTACTGGCTGGATTCCTAGAGTGGGGGATCTAGTACGTGAAAAGGTTGCTGAAAATGATCTTGCATTAGTTCCACTGACATGAAATAATACAGAAATAATTGATCGATTTGACACAATATCAACACAGACGGATGGTGCCATTTATTCAGTGCCACCGCGGGAAACACCAACACCACCTACTAACACGGCTCCAGTTTTTGCACAAACTGCTTCTGGATACTTTGCCAATGTCGAGACAGGGCAACTCACCTGAAAAGCAGGATGTCTGCAGGGGTGATGGTATGCCCCTGACCTCCTGTAACACCTCTTTGCACTTCCTGGTGGACACAGAAACCCCGGCAGGTGTCCCAAAAGGAAAGGGGGAGTGGAAGCGAAAGAGACAAAACACTGCCACGTCTTGCGGTCCAGACAGGCACCCTGTATCTTTGGGGGGCAGGTCGTTGTTGACAGAGTGATAGTAGATTCTGTGCACTCAAATTCCTTGAAACTGATTCTCTCTTTCTGATATGGGCACGGGAGCGGTAGAAGAACACCGGGATGCTCCAGCACTTTTCTTGGATAATAATAACTGCTGGCACAACTACAAACACTGCATTACCAAAAACCCAAACTGAGTACCACAACAATAAGTACTGCGACACTAGGGCTGGCTTCACAGAGATTGACTGTTGCACACTACAACTAGAACTGTGGTTGCACTTATCATGCACAAGAAAGACAAACAAGGGCATTAATTATATCACGTCAAACTTTCCTGCATGAATAGGGTTAAACTAAAAGGAACAAAAACACTCCAAGAAATACAAATGTCCACTCTGGGTTTAAACAGTTAGGGTGGCACAGTTTGGTTTGGTGTCACTGGGTGTGTGAAAAACCCTTCAAAAGCAAATTCCTCAAACCTGAAACACAGGCATGAATGACACAATTTAATTCCAAGAGTTATGCTATTGGAGAAATAAAAGTCACGTAAATGCTCTTTTAAAATTGTACTGTCACTTTTTGTAGTACTTGAGCTCAAGCAGATTTCCTGAAGCACATTTAGGCAAGTAACTACAATAATAATGTAGAATGTTCAGAAATGGATTTGTCTCTTCAAGATAAGCACTCTGCCAAAATATGAGGTCTGAAATACAACAGCTGTTCTAGGAAAGCGCGGTGCTCAAAGAACAAACTCCCTGGAGAATACTAGTCACTTAGCTGCAGTCTTTTCTGGAGTTCTGGAGGAATGCCTGGTGTCAGCTGGTACAGGAATAAAGAAAACAATTGCCTCAAAAGTCCTGAATACGAGGATGACATCAGGGGCTGGACTGCCAAATCAGATGCTGAGATCAGGAAGCAAAACAAAGCCAAGCAGGGAGGTATGCTTCACTCTGCTATTTATAGCCAACCAGGAAAGCAGTTGAGTTTCCACATGTGGATGAGTCACCCCACCCAATTAGAAGCACATGTCTACACCACACCCAATTAGAAGCACATGTCTACACCTGCTCACATTAGCAAACAAGCATTGGTAAAACAAGCATTGATAAAATCAATTGTGGAACACAGCACATTGGGGGTCATTACAACATTGGCGGTAAAAGCCGGTGCCCGCCGTGCAGAAGACCGCCAATACACTGCGGCGGCGGCAGGAGACCGCCACAGCTATTATGACACACATCACGGATTCCACCGAAATTCAGACACCCACAGAAGTCCGCCACACCAAAGGTCAGCGATAAATATGCGGAAACAAATCCTCCACCTCCACGCCAACAGAAACACACCCATGCTATTACGACCCACGAATCCACGCGGCGGTCTTTCAACCGCGGGATTCCATTGGCGGTACACACCGCCGCGCTCAAAATACACACACACCTCCAAAACACCGCCACATTGGACAATTACAAATACACACGCCTGATACACATACACACACCACTCCCACACACCCAACACAATATAAAACACACACCCACATCACCCACAAACCCCTACGACCACAAATTAGAGACGAAGGCCAGAGAGAGACAGCACAGAATAGATACCACCATTACACAGAGGCACATAACACCATCACCCACACAACATCCGGCACAAAACACCACATACCACTACACTCACCACACTCATCAACACATACACCACCCCACACATCACACACACCACCCCATGTCACGCCAAAGACAACCCCGCTTCTCCGAGGAGGAGCTCAGGGTCATGGTCGAGGAAATCATCAGGGTAGAGCCACAGCTATTTGGCTCACAGGTACAGTACACATCCATAGCCAGGAAGATGGAGCTATGGCAAAGAATAGTCGACAGGGTCAACGCTGTGGGACAGCACCCAAGAAATAGGGAGGACATCAGGAAGAGGTGGAACGACCTACGGGGGAAGGTGCGTTCCACGGTATCCAGGCACCACATCGTGGTACAGCGGACTGGCGGCGGACCCCCACCTCCTCCCCCACAACTAACAACATGGTGTAGGAGGCTGGACTGGCTTGTAGTGAGTACCAAGGGGTACTTACACCTTGCACCAGGCCCAGGTATCCCTTATTAGTGTATAGGGTGTCTAGCGGCTTAGGCTGATAGATAATGGTAGCTTAGCAGAGCAGCTTAGGCTGAACTAGGAGACGAGTGAAGCTCCTACAGTACCACTAGTGTCACTTGCACAATATCATAAGAAAACACAATACACAGATGTACTAAAAATAAAGGTACTTTATTTTTATGACAATATGCCAAAGTATCTCAGTGAGTACCCTCAGTATGAGGATAGCAAATATACACAAGATATATATACACAATACCAAAAATATGCAGTATAGTCTTAGAAAACAGTGCAAACAATGTATAGTTACAATAGGATGCAATGGGGACACATAGGGACAGGGGCAACACAAACCATATATATTCCAAAAGTGGAATGCGAACCACGAATGGACCCCAAACCTATGTGACCTTGTAGAGGGTCGCTGGGACTATTAGAAAATAGTAAGGGTTAGAAAAATAGCCCACCCCAAGACCCTGAAAAGTGAGTGCAAAGTGCACTAAAGTTCCCCAAAGGACAAAGAAGTCGTGATAGGGGAATTCTGCAGGAAAGACACAAACCAGCAATGCAACAACAATGGATTTCCAAAACGAGGGTAACTGTGGAACAAGGGGACCAAATCCAAAATTCACAAGCAAGTCGGAGATGGGCAGATGCCCAAGAAATGCCAACGGTGGGTGCAAAGAAGCTGCTACTGGACAGTAGAAGCTGAGGATTCTGCAGGAACGACAAGGGATAGAGACTTCCCCTTTGGAGGATAGATCCCCCATGCCGTGGAAAGTCACGCAGAAGTGTTTTCCTGTGGAAATACAGCCAACAAGCCTTGCTAGCTGCAAATTGTGCGGTAAGGATTTTTGCGTGCTGCTGTGGCCCAGGAGGGACCAGGATGTCGCCAATTACGTCTGGGGACAGAGGGGGCATCGAGCAAGACAAGAAGCCCTCTCAGAAGCAGGCAGCACCCGCAGAAGTGCCGGAACAGGCACGACGAAGAGGAGTGAAACAGTGCTCACCCGAAGTTGCACAAAGGAGTCCCACGCCGCCGGAGGACAACTTAGAAAGTCGTGCAATGCAGGTTAGAGTGCTGTGGACCCAGGCTTGGCTGTGCACAAAGGATTTCCGCCGGAAGTGCACAGAGGCCGGAGTAGCTGCAAAAGACGCGGTTCCCAGCAATGCAGTCTGGCGTGGGGAGGCAAGGACTTACCTCCACCAAACTTGGACTGAAGAGTCACTGGACTGTGGGAGTCACTTGGACAGAGTTGCTGGTATCAAGGGACCTCGCTCGTTGTGCTGAGAGGAGACCCAGAGTACCGGTAATGCAGTTCTTTGGTGCCTGCGGTTGCAGGGGGAAGATTCCTTTGACCCACGAGAGATTTCTTCGGAGCTTCTAGTGCAGAGAGGATGCAGACTACCCCCACAGCATGCACCACCAGGAAAACAGTCGAGAAGGCGGCAGGATCAGCGTTACAGAGTTGCAGTAGTCGTCTTTGCTACTTTGTTGCAGTTTTGCAGGCTTCCAGCGCGGTCAGCAGTCGATTCCTTGGCAGAAGGTGGAGAGAGATGCAGAGGAACTCTGATGAGCTCTTGCATTCGTTATCTAAGGAATTCCCCAAAGCAGAGACCCTAAATAGCCAGAAAAGAGGGTTTGGCTACTTAGGAGAGAAGATAGGCTAGCAACACCTGAAGGAGCCTATCAGAAGGAGTCTCTGACGTCACCTGCTGGCACTGGCCACTCAGAGCAGTCCAGTGTGCCAGCAGCACCTCTGTTTCCAAGATGGCAGAGGTCTAGAGCACACTGGAGGAGCTCTGGACACCTCCCAGGGGAGGTGCAGGTCAGGGGAGTGGTCACTCCTCTTTCCTTTGTCCAGTTTCGCGCCAGAGCAGGGCTAAGGGGTCCCTGAACCGGTGTAGACTGGCTTATGCAGAAATGGGCACCATCTGTGCCCATGAAAGCATTTCCAGAGGCTGGGGGAGGCTACTCTTCCCCTGCCTTCACACCTTTTTCCAAAGGGAGAGGGTGTAACACCATCTCTCTGAGGAAGTCCTTTGTTCTGCCTTCCTGGGCCAGGCCTGGCTGGACCACAGGAGGGCAGAAACCTGTCTGAGGGGTTGGCAGCAGCAGCAGCTGCAGTGAAACCCCTGAAAAGGCAGTTTGGCAGTACCCGGGTCTGAGCTACAGACCCGTGGGATCATGGGATTGTACCAACAATGCCAGGATGGCATAGAGGCGGCAATTCCATGATCTTGGACATGTTACATGGCCATATTCGAAGTTACCATTGTGAAGCTACACATAGGTAGTGACCTATGTGTAGTGCACGCGTGTAATGGTGTCCCCGCACTCACAAAGTCCGGGGAATTTGCCCTGAACGATGTGGGGGCACCTTGGCTAGTGCCAGGGTGCCCACACACTAGGTAACTTAGCACCCAACCTTTACCAGGTAAAGGTTAGACATATAGGTGACTTATAAGTTACCTAAGTGCAGTGGTAAATGGCTGTGAAATAACGTCGACGTTATTTCACTCAGGCTGCAGTGGCAGGCCTGTGTAAGAATTGTCAGAGCTCCCTATGGGTGGCAAAAGAATTGCTGCAGCCCATAGGGATCTCCTGGAACCCCAATACCCTGGGTACCTCAGTACCATATACTAGGGAATTATAAGGGTGTTCCAGTATGCCAATGTGAATTGGTAAAATTGGTCACTAGCCTGTTAGTGACAATTTGGAAAGAAATGAGAGAGCATAACCACTGAGGTTCTGGATAGCAGAGCCTCAGTGAGACAGTTAGTCATATACACAGGTAACACAGTCAGGCACACTTATGAGCACTGGGGCCCTGGCTGTCAGGGTCCCAGTGACACATACAACTAAAACATCATATATACAGTAAAACATGGGGGTAACATGCCAGGCAAGATGGTACTTTCCTACACATGGGAGGAGCAAGTCTTGTCCATCCTGCATCCTGAGGGCCTCGCAGGAGTCAGTGGAGGAACGGACAATGGTAAGTCAAATCTTCACTATCATATCCCCCACCCTACCTGCCTGCTATCACACACCCCCACCTTCACACCCTCCCCTATCACCCTAACTCCTCACTAATCTACCCATAACACCAACCACCCATCCCAACCCCAAGACCTGCATGACACAACTAAGCATGGACACCCATCACTAAAGCATGCCCACTGCACATACCCACAACACCCCCCAAACATCACCACACAAGCTCCCACACAGGAATGCCTGCACTGGGGTTCACGCACACCCAACCATTGCACACCATGAAACACACACATGCAATAATCATGTACTTATACCCCCGCAGGAACCCGAAGGAACGTCACCACACCAGAGGGTCCAGACAACACCACTCCACCCCCAGAAGAGGCCCACAGTAACGACAGCAGCTCTGCCCTACTGGATCTTGATGACCAGCCCGGACCATCGTGGGCCTCAGGACAGTCGGTTCCCCTTGCCCAGCCACAGCCCAACACCGATCTTACACCGTCTGGTAACCCCAGCACAGCACCCAGCCAGCGGGCCCATACCTCCCTACCCAGGACAGGTCAATCAGCAGTGTGTCCACCACTATAGGGCACCCAGGCTAACCCACCACCCCAACAACAACAGGGACCTGGGGGCAGTGGTAGTGGGCACAAGGTCCAGGGGACGGAGGCACAGGAACACCGGGGAACTGGGAGGGCTGCTGTGCGACAGAGGGAGGACAGGCCAAGGGAACCTACTCTCAACGAGGCCCTATCCTCCATCATGGGAGCATACCACCACTCCCAGGAGACGATGGCAACGGTCCTGGACAAGTTGCAGGAGACCCTGCATCTGCAGGAGGAGCAGTATTTGGGGTTCAGGGAGGAGCTCAGGACCATCGGCTCCGCCCTGGGCACCATCGTAGGGGTGCTGACGGACATTCAAAAGACCTTGAGGGACACCGTGGCACTCCAAGGGGCCCCTGACACTAGCCAGGACGATGAACTGCCCACCACCTTCGCCGGCGCTAGTGGACAGGACGCCCCGCCACAGGACCAACACACCAGCACCCCACCCCCTGCAGATGGACAACCACCACAAAAGCGGGCCCTGAGATCCAGGAACAGGACAGAGCAAGATGGCAAGACCCCCGCCAGGAAATAAGACCACCCTGATTGTCCCCCCACTGTCCCACTTTGTTACCCTGTCCAGCTTGGAACTGCCCCAGCTCCACTTCCAATGGCCAGATGTGCAATGTACCTGTGAGACTAATAGACTGGACTCTGCCGTGGACATTCTTCCACCATGACCTCTCCCCATTTCACAACCCCCCTACATTTTTATGCACTTCAATAAACACCCTTGAAACCTCAATAATATTGGAGTCAGTCAATGATTGTGAACTTTGTATTGTCAATTACAGTGTTAAAAAAGGTTACCCATTTGAAGGTCAACATACCAATGTCACACATCACAAGCCTTTTAAGGGTGCAAGCTGTTGACACGTAGGTTACCACATTACTGAAACTGAAATGGAAGGGGACAACTCAGTTACCAAATAGGGAGTGAAATGTAGGTACAGGATAGAGGTAGACGTGTGAAAGGTAATATAATGTGAAACATGAAATTGTACTCACCTGTGTCTCATTGAAAATATTACTGTATGACTGACTCCTTGTTGTCGTTTTCATCTTCATCAGCTTCATCCTCATCACTGTCCACAGGCTCAACCGCTGCAACAACACCGTCATCTGGATCATCCTCCTGCAGAAAAGGCACCTGGCGTCGCAATGCCAAGTTATGGAGCATAGAGCAGGCGATGATGATGTCGCACACCTTCTTCGGTGAGTAGAATAGGGACCCACCTATCATATGGAGGCACCTGAACCTGGTCTTCAGGAGGCCGAAGGTCCGCTCGATCACCCTCCTAGTCCGCCCATGGGCCTCATTGTACCGTTCCTCTGCCCTGGTCCTGGGATTCCTCACTGGGGTCAGTAGCCAGGACAGGTTGGTGTAACCAGAGTCCCCCAATAGCCATACATGGTGCCTCTGGAGTTCACCCATCATATCAGGGATGCTGCTATTCCGCAGGATGTAGGCGTCATGCACTGAGCCAGGGAACATTGCATTTACCTGCGAGATGTACTGGTCTGCCAAACAGACCATCTGGACATTAATGGAATAGTAACTCTTCCTGTTCCTGTACACCTGTTCATTCCTGCGGAGGGGACCAGAGCTACATGGGTCCCATCAATGGCACCTATGACGTTGGGGATATGTCCAAGGGCATAGAAGTCACCTTTCACTGTAGGCAAATCCGCCACCTCAGGGAAAATGATGTATCTCCTTACATGTTTCAGCAGGGCAGACAACACTCTGGACAACACGTTGGAAAACATAGGCTGGGACATCCCTGATGCCATGGCCACTGTTGTCTGAAAAGACCCACTTGCAAGGAAATGGACCACTGACAGCACCTGCACGTCAGGGGGGATTCCAGTCGGATGGCGGATTGGTGACATCAGGTCTGGCTCCAACTGGGTACATAGTTCCTGGATTGTGGCACGGTCAACAGGTAGGTCACGATGACATGTCGCTCTTCCATTGTCAACAGGTCCACCAGCGGTCGGTACACCGGCGGATTCCGCCATCTTCCAATATGTTCCAACTGACGGTGCCTAAGAAGGACAACAGCGAAGAAACTGTCAGCATTCCTCCAGGTATGTACCCACAGTCACACACAAGACTACAACAGACAATTAACCCATCCGGGAAAGGTTTTGAGTGTAGGCCTCGGTATGTGTGACGCAGTAGTAATTGAGCCATGTGGGCCCCTGAAATGGCGGCTGCCTGACCTCTAAACTGGGACATTGGAATTGTGGGGTAACTGCGCTGGCGTTGGACACCGTCGCGGTAGGCGATCGTAGAGCGCAGCGCAATGCTGCATTGGTTAACATTGGACCCTATGGGTCTCAGGAGCCAATGAACAGGTGTGCTGGCGGTGATGATGCGCACCGCCGCGGACGTCACTGCCGCGGACGTCAGCACCATTTTCTATCTCTTCAATCATTAGATACCTGAACTTCGACAGGAGAGGACCTACACTGCTAGTGCTGCTGTGACCTCGGTCTGGAAGCGACGATGGCTGCTGCGTCTGGGGAAAGGGCCCCTGCCTTCACTACACAGGAGCTGGAGAAACTTGTGGATGGGGTCCTCCCCCAGTATACGCTACTCTATGGTCCTCCAGACCAACAGGTTAGTACACAGGGAGCACGTTGTGTGGGCTAGGCCTGGATGGAGAGGGCTGGGAGGATGAGGGAAGGGGGCAGAGTACATAGAACAGTCATGCATGGGGATGAATGGGCCACAGGGATAGAGTTGGGAGGGGGCCAATTACAACGATGGTGCTGTAGGTAATGACTGTTCCTCTTTCCTTGTGCATGTCATGTAGGTCAGCGCCCACCGGAAGAGGGACATTTGGCGTGCCATCGCCAAGGAAGTCCGGACCCTGGGGGCCCACCAGAGACAGTGCACCCACTGCCGGAGGAGATGGGAGGAAATTCGACGCTGCAGCAAGAAGACGGCGGAGGCTCAGCTGGGGATGGCCTCCCAATGTGGGAGGGGTGCCCATCGCACCATGACCCCCCTGATGTTCCTGATCCTGGTGGTGGCCTACCCGGAGTTGGATGGGCGCTTAAGGACATCACAGCAGACACAAGGGGGTGAGTACAACCTCTTCCTATGGACTTTGCGTGCAGTGGAGCTGTCTGGGTGGGGGTGGTGGGCTGTGGGTGTCCCTAGGCCAGGGCGAGTTAGGTAGGCAAGGCCCCTCCGTTATGTAGGCCATGTGGCACTCTACCCCAGCTCAAAAAAATGGCAAATTGATGTATAGTTGCCCCTTTGCCATCCATGTGGGCAGATTTCTACCATTGCCATGTAGGCCATATCCCAGAAATTGCATGTGCAGAGGGCAGGAGCACGGCGTAATGCAGGGGGGTGCTGCGTTTGACTTGTCCGCCAACGGTAGCGGTATGCCATGCACTAAAACTCTCTTTCTTCTGTCTCCACCCTTTTTCTGCTCTCCCTGTCCTTCTGTACATCAGCATCAACAGGCGGAGGTACAGTGGCACCGGAGCACAAGGGAGCTGCATCCCACATGGCCATGGAGAGCCACACCACAGACTCTGAGTCCACCAGTGGGACGGAGGGCGAGGGGAGCTTCACGTCGGCATCAGGATCACCAAGCAGCGACACGGAGTCGTCCGCTGATGGGAGCTCCCCTGTGGTGGCGGCACCATCTGTGCGCCCCACTTCTACAGGTACAGCCGCCACCTCCCCTACCAGCACCGCCCTCCCAGCAGCCCCTCAGCGTTCACCCCGTGCCCGCTCACCCAGGAGGGTGGGCATCACCTTCGCCCCAGGCACCTCAGGCCCTGCCCCAGTCACCCCAGCTGCCCTCAGTGAGGAGGCCATTGACCTCCTCAGGTCACTCACTGTTGGGCCATACAGGGTGTAGAATGAGAGTTGAAACACGGTAAAGCATTCCTGGAAGGAATTCTTTCTGGTCAGGCTGTCCTTCAGCAAACCCTGCAATCTGTGGCCTCAGCACTGATGGCAGCCATTGTCCCTGTGTCCAGCCTCCCCCCTCCAACTTCCTCCACCCAGACCCAATCCCCTGTACCCCAGCCCATCCCAAGCACACCTACAGACCAGCATGCACACAAGTCAACACACACAAGTAGCTCAAGCAAACATAGGCACCACACACACCACAGGCACTCACACAAGCATCAGACCCATACAGACACAGCAACATCCACTGTCTCCACTGCGTCCCCCTCCTCCTCTTCTCCCTCCCTCCCAGTCTCGTCTACACACACACCTGCATGCACCACATCTACAGGCACTAGGACTCGCACCAGGACACCCAGCACCACAAGCCGCTCACCTGCACTCACCACCTCCACTGCCATATACACGTCCCCTGTGTCCTCTCCCAGTGTGTCTGTGACGCCCCCTCCCAAAGTACACAAACGCCAGCAATCACTCACCCAACATCCATCCACCTCACGACAGCCTCCAGTACCTGCACCTGCACCCAAAACAGCTAAAGTGACACCTCCTACAACCACCTCATCTTCCTCCACTCCCAGAGCCCATCCAGCTACCCATACCAGTGTACGTCAGAAACTGTCCCTATGTCAAATTGACCTATTTGACCCCACCCCCCCTCCAATTCATCAGTCCCATCGTAGCGCCTCAGCCAAAAAGCCTCCAGTACCAGTGGTGCGTGTACCAGGTTTTTGGAGTGCCCCGTCCACCAGGGCAGGCAGTAGGACCCAGAGCCAAGGCACTGTCAGCCCTCCCCCTGTAAATGCTCCGAAATTGGAGAGTGGACGACGGGACCGTGTCAAGACTCCTGGTGGGACAAACAGTGAAATGGGATCCAAGGCTATTGGTGAGTCATCTGTAACTCAAAAGAAGGTGGGGAAGGTCCCGAGGAAGTCTCCCCAACCTGTTGTGAGTGTCACGGCGGAGAAGTGCGCCATCATTTCCGGCGGTCCAGACACAACCGCCAGCACCGTCGTTACTGGTCCAGAGACCACCGCCAGAGTCACAGCCCAGGAAGGCTCAAGTATCGTAACTGGTCCGGAGACCACCACCAGAGTCATAGCCCAGGAGGGCCCAAGTATCGTTATTGGTCAGGAGACCACCGCCACCGCCGGAGTCACAGCCCAGGAGGGCTCAAGTATCGTAACTGGTCCGGAGACCACCGCCAGAGTCGTAGCCCAGGAGGGCTCAAGTATCGTAACTGGTCCGGAGACCACCGCCAGAGTCATAGCCCAGGAGGGCCCAAGTATTGGTACTGGTCAGGAGACCACCGCCACCGCCGGAGTCACAGCCCAGGAGGGCTCAAGTATTGTAACTGGTCCGGAGACCACCGCCAGAGTCATAGCCCAGGAGGGCTCAAGTATCGTAACTGGTTCGGAGGCCACCACCAGAGTCATAGCCCAGGAGGGCTCAAGTATTGTAACTGGTCCAGAGACCACCGCCAGAGTCATAGCCCAGGAGGGCCCAAGTATCGTTACTGGTCAGGAGACCACCGCCACCGCTGGAGTCACAGCCCAGGAGGGCTCAAGTATCGTAACTGGTCAGGAGACCACCGCCAGAGTCATAGCCCAGGAGGGCCCAAGTATCGTTACTGGTCAGAGACCACCGAACAGGGCAAAGACCGCCATGGCTAAGCACCGCTGAACAAGGCCAAGACTGCCATGGTGAAGACCGCTGAACAGGGCAAAGACCGCCATGGTGAAGACCGCTGAACAGGGCAAAGACCGCCATGGCTAAGCACCGCTGAACAAGGCCAAGACTGCCATGGTGAAGACCGCTGAACAGGGCAAAGACCGCCATGGTGAAGACCGCTGAACAGGGCAAAGACCGCCATGGCTAAGCACCGCTGAACAGGGCAAAGACCGCCATGGCTAAGCACCGCTGAACAAGGCCAAGACTGCCATGGTGAAGACCGCTGAACAGGGCAAAGACCGCCATGGTGAAGACCGCTGAACAGGGCAAAGACCGCCATGGCTAAGCACCGCTGAACAGGGCAAAGACCGTGTGGGTATGAGTAGTCCGGCACATCAGGCATCGTTCTCCCATGTGCAGCTGGGACTGTGACAGGACATGTACTTTCACGGGGAGACTCATCCAGTCTGGGCACCAGTCCCACCCAGTACCAATAGAGAACTGCATCTACTTGCGAAGATGTGTCTTTGCACTCCCCAGGATGTAACAGTGGGCAAGCCACCCACTGTAGAGACTTGAGAGACTGTGGCTTTGCACTCCCCAGGATGGCACAGTGGGCAACCCACCCACTGAAGTGACTTGAGAGACTGTGGCTTTGCACTCCCCAGGATAAAGCAGTGGGCAAACAACCCACTGGAGAGACTTGAGAGACTGTGGCTTTGCACTCCCCAGGATAAGGCAGTGGGCAAGCCACCCACTGTAGAGACTTGAGAGACTGTGGCTTTGCACTCCCCAGGATTGAACAGTGGGCAAACCACCCACTGTAGAGACTTGAGAGACTGTGGCTTTGCACTCCCCAGGATTGAACAGTGGGCAAACCACCCACTGTAGAGACGTGAGAGACTGTGGCTTTGCACTCCCCAGGATACATCAATGGGCATGGAGCCCCGTTGTGGATCTGGCTTCGCATTCATCTGGCTGAGGTGCCCCCCCTTCCCTTCCCCCTGAGGTGCCTGTATTGTTTCTATCTGATGCCCCGGCAGTGTTCTCTCGGATTTTGGTCAGGTATCTATTGTGGGCGTCGCCCATGCATGTTTGGACTGTTGGTGCACGGACATTGTTGTGTACATCTCTGCACTACTTCTTGTATTGTACATTTATTTTTGACAGATTTCGTGATATATATATCCGTATATTTTTTAATGAGTAGTATATTGGCACAATACAAAGTTTGACCGCTATTCGCTTTGTCTTTGCATTCTTCCGGGGGGATTGTGGGTTGTTACTGTGATTTTTGTGAATGCATTGGTGTGTATGTTGTAATATGCGAGGGTGGGGGTGGGGATGTTTGGTGGGTGTCCCCGTAACTTTTGCCTCCCCCCTCCCCCGTGTCGTAGGTGCTGTACTCACCGGTATGTTCTGCGCCTATGTCGCTGTTGGTCGTAGATGAGCAGGAATGCAAGGGCAGGTAAGATTTGTAGTTCCGGCTCCATGGTGTCCTCGTGCCTCGTGGGATGTGTTGAGGTGAGCGTTTTCCCATAGCAAAAGCTGTTTCCGCCGTGCTTTTATCCACGGTGAATCCGCCCCAGAAAAGGTGGCGGATTGGTGTGTTGTGATAGTGTGGGTGGTACATTGTCTTCCGCCTGTCTGTTGGGGGTGACCGCCGTGCTGTTTGTCTGTACCGCCGTGGCGGGCGATGTGTTAAATTGGCTGTCTTAGTTGGCGGTTCCAGCCAGGGTCGTAATTCCCTTTTTTTGTCCGCCGGCCTGTTTGCGGTATTACCGCAGCTTTAACACCGTCCGCCAGGGTTGTAATGACCACCATTATGTCTACTTAGAAACATGAAGGTTTAACCAAGAACAGAGATATGATTTACCCTAATCCCTGGGGATACTGACAGATAATGCAGGAGGCACCTTGGGGATTCCTGACAGTCGACATTAACGATGATGTTCCGGATTCATTCGCCTCTTCGACACCTGAACTGTCAAAAACATGTGAGCTGATAAATTGGCTTAAAACAACTTATGTTATCCTTCCATGGAACTGTCCTTGGCTTTCCTTGACTGTACTGGCTTTCCTGCTTTGGATTGGGTTTGTTATAACATTCTTTTTATTAATACATGGTAATTTTCTTCCTGAAAGATCAACAGTTGGACTGGTGGATGAGTTCCTAAAACCCCATTTTTCTTCTCACAAGGTCCGCAGAGACTTGTCTTTTATGAACATTTCGGCCATACCAATTCCTGATGGGATTATTTGGGATAAAGTAACATTCGATATATATGGCCCTACAGAGGTCATTTAAATACCATATGTGTTTAAACTTTCTATGAACGATAATAATAATACCCGGTGTTGTTTCTGATGATTGGGATGTGAAAACAGTTGATTCTATGACGACTGAATTATAGCATTATACTGTATTTGAAAATGAAGATGTTTATCAATCTAAAGAGAATTATGGTGATATGTTTTGCTATAATTATTAGGGGCACTATTTTGACCACAGAGCAAGAACCCAAAGATCGTTTACAATTACACACAATGGGAACATTGTCCAACTCTACCACAAAGGAGTTCTAAAACTTATTCTGAAAAGTTCACATATTTTTCTGGGCACGATGTTAAAAATGCTGAGTCGTATTATTTTGAATTGCCACCAACACAAAATGTACGCATATTATCAACAAATACGAAATGTATTTATTCGGATGCCTTTGTTTCCCGGTTGACTATAGAGGGCTATGAGTATTGGCTGAAGTCGATTGACTTAAAAAGTGTGTGGGGAACTAGACATTGGCAAATACAGGAAAAGAAAGCTTTATTTAGAGCATGCCTGATACCTGTACAAATTATGGCCCTCATTCTGACCTTGGCGGGCGGCGGAGGCCGCCCGCCAAAGTCCCGCCGTCAGGTTACCGTTCCGCGGTCGAAAGACCGCGGCGGTAATTCTGACTTTCCCGCTGGGCTGGCGGGCGGTCGCCTTCAGACCGCCAGCCAGCCCAGCGGGAAAGAGGCTTCCACGATGAAGCCGGCTCGGAATCGAGCCGGCGGAGTGGAAGCTGTGCGACGGGTGCAGTTGCACCCGTCGCGTATTTCACTGTCTGCGCAGCAGACAGTGAAATACATGTAGGGGCCCTCTTACGGGGGCCCCTGCAATGCCCATGCCAGTGGCATGGGCACTGCAGGGGCCCCCAGGGGCCCCGCGACCCCCCCTACCGCCATCCGGATCTCGGCGGTCCGACCGCCGGGATCTGGATGGCGGTAGGGGGGGTCGGAATCCCCGCGGCGGTGCAGCAAGCTGCGCCGCCGCGGAGGATTCAATGGGGCCGCGGTACACTGGCGGGACCCCGCCAGTGGTGCCGGTCCGACCGCGGCTTTACCACCGCGGTCGGAATCCCCATTGGAGCACCGCCGGCCTGTCGGCGGTGCTCCCGCGGTCCTCCGCCCTGGCGGTCAAAGACCGCCAGGGTCAGAATGACCACCTATATTTTTAAATTAAACTGTACAACAAACAAGTTGTTTAGGCATAGCAAAGATTAAGGAATTGAACATGCCCAGTATTCCTACACCTGCAAAATGTTATAAATGGTAAAAATATATAAATGTAACTGAAGATCAGCTCGATGAACGGTTCTAGAATGTCACATTTAATGTCTCACTGTCACGCCCTGGCAGGTGGTTATTGTGGCCAATAGACACCAATGAGTGTCATAAACGTTTTATAAATTCCTCTGGGGGTTTTAGAACTAGTAGGCCGGACCCTCGCTATATATCTTCCGAACATGCGGGTATATTAACAACATACAGTGTAGGTAAACTATGCCAGCAATGGTTGAAGAGTTCCTCACTAGATGCAGTTAGAGATCACGTCTCCTGTCTAATAATACTGACTTACAGGACTTCCTGTTAGGCTCCAGAAAACAACGCAGAAAGCGCTTCTTATAAGAAGTATACAATGAAATATGGAAGCTTTCACAACAAGAAGCTGCTGCCCGGTTAAGGCAAATAGATCAGGAAAACTTACAGAAGGCATTAGCTGTTGTAGATAACGGGATTAATACCCTGTCCGACCGGATATACACCTTAAATAACATTGTCTCATCTGCTATAGACATCATACAAACCAATATGTCTTCATTACACCACGGACAGAGTCAACTAAGGTCCATTATGCAGTTGGGTTGGACACTCCAAACACTGAAGGCGGGTCGCGTTCCCTGGCAACATGTCAGCCCAAGGGAAATATTTTATACTTTTAAGTTAATACGACAACAACAACTTACGGCTAAGAAACAAGCAACTTATGTAATGCTAAACATCGAAAAGTTTGAAAAATTGCCTTTTACTGTGGCTGAAATACCATCTGCTGAGTGGTTAATACACGGGGTCATTGATCTGCCTATTTCTACACTTCAATTCACCTCCTGTTTAAAACACATTCCAGTAGGCAGATATGAAAGGCTGGGAGATAGTTACATCCATGAGGTGTGGGAGCTACCCATCTCGTACAAATGTCTCAGTGGCATGAAAGAAGTCTTTCTTAGCAGTAGTAGATGTGAGACTTCTGTCAGCCATTCAATGGTTTGTAAACAGCTGTCCTTGCATGGGGCGTGTAACGCGTCTGTAGCTAATTTGGCTTGTTATCAGAAGGGAGTTCCAGTCCCCTTGATTAGACCTACGTTCCAGGTGCTTTCAAACAGCAGTTATGTTTTCCTCAATGGTGAAGACTGTTGTGAGATGCGAGCCAGAATAGTTTATCTTGTTTCAGTCTCTAAGATTGTTACTTGCTGCGGGAACGTACTTTTTCCTCCCACTAAAATAAAAGACGCAACTGACATTTGGCCTCGTATTGGTACTTCTAATGTGAATTTTGACAAGTTGAGCAGACTCAAGGCTTTACTGTTTCAAAAACATGTGGTTCTCACATCTGCACAAGACCTACGCACTTCAGGTGGCAAGGCCGTCAGCAGAGATACAGGGGGTCATTCCGACCCTGGTGGTCATGGACCGCCAGGGCCGGGGACCGCGGAAGCACCGCCAACAGGCTGGCGGTGCTTCCTGGGACATTCTGACCACGGCGGTAAAGCCGCGGTCAGAAAAGGGCAACCAGCGGTTTTCCGCCGGTTTACCCCTGGCCCAGTGAATCCTCCATGGCGGCGCTGCTCGCAGCACCGCCATGTGGATTCCGACCCCCTTCCCGCCATCCTGGTCCTGGCGGTAAAAACCGCCAGGAACAGGATGGCGGGAACGGGCGTCGGGGGGTCCCTGGGGGCCCCATAATGATTTTCAGTGTCTGCTTGGCACTGCACTCGTCGCACCATCTCAACTCCGCCGGCTCCATTCGGAGCCGTCTTCATTGTTGAGGGGGTTTTCCCGCTGGGTCGGCGGGCGGCCTTTTGGCGGTCGCCCGCCGGCCCAGCGGGAAAGCCAGAATGACCGCGCGGTCTTTTGACCGCGGTGCGGTCATATGCCGGTAACCGCATGGCGGGCGGCAACCGCCGCCCGCCGCGGTCAGAATGACCGCCACAACAGTCCCTTTTAAGTACCAACTTTCAAGACACTTTAGTGAACTCGTGGGACGGATATTTAATGCGTCCAGTACTTTTGAAATCGCAAATTTCTTTAAGGCTGTTGGTTCTGGTTTAGTTCACATCTTCTCCTCCATATTCGGTTTAATACTATCAGCCATCCACTCAATATTCTCCAGTATTTTCGGGGGATTTCCAATAACTTTGGCTATAATAGTTGGTGTTTTGCTGTTGTTATTTTTTTGCGCAATGGCTGTCCCACCGCAACAAGGAGGAATGAAAGCGTTCCCATCAGTGCAGCGCAGCTGTATCGTGAACGCATGATGCAGTATTTTGGAGCAACACTCCAGGAGCAATTGGAGTGTGACTGGTCTCTGTCATTCAGACCGGTCTTGCAGTGTGTACAGCCTGTGTTTCGGTGTCTCTGGTGCTCTTACGAACATGCACTGGAAGTTTGTCTTTCTACGCAGCGCTTGCTTTCATTGGACGCTGATCTGTTCATGTTCTCGCTGAGGGCTCATTACCAGTCATGCGCATTGAGGGTTTGTTTGCTTCGGGAAGCTGCTTATGAGTTGCCCTTCCTGGAGGATGTGGCTCTTAACTCATTATTGGGCACACCACGTAATGCATCCTTGGCTGAGGCTCAGGCTATGGAACACAACTGCTCCTTGGTCTTTCTCGCGATGCCTTCCCAACTTTAACACCTGTTGAAGTGGAAGATTTCCTGTCCTCTATTGTTCCAGAATCGATTGGAAATTTAAAACAATAACCCTGACTCTTGAAATTCAGTCCTTTTTAAGCCACATGTTAACATTTTAAATTGTCCTTTTATATATGCTCATGTGTCCTTTTAACTTGTCACTATTGACATTTTTTATATATATCTTAGGTTGAGTTTAGAAGCTTTTATATATTTTTAGGCTTTAAACCACCTTCAACTGACAAGGGGAGGGTGTTGTGTAGCCATTTTAGTTATAGCTCCATGCATGTTATTTTAACATACTAGGCCTGCCGTTGTGCACCTTAACCTAGATATATTTTATTTGGCTTCGCTTTATTAGTAGTACAATAGCCTCTTTTACGGTCTATCTAACTGTTTTGCCTAGATCAGCACTCTGTTCTCAAACAAGACATTCTAGCTCACTCTGTGCTTTTCCAAGGCTGCAGTAAGATAGGTTGCCGGTGAACGTGCTGCAGTGTTTTGTCTCTGACATTCATAGAAAATACACATCCTTACGTAGGGACATTTTGTCAGAACATCAGCTGTTGTGTTATAAAAACACTTCCCTGTCCCTTAAACGTTAGAGGGAGATTCCAGCCAGAGAACCACAACTGTATGCTGATTCCTGAACGCTTCGCTACAGCTGCTTATGCAGACTTCAGGCCTTTGCTCAGGTATGGGGGATGATGTCTTCCCAGGGGAACCTGAAGGGCAGAATAGGAGCTTAACACGCTGTGCTCCATTATAGCCTAGGTAGGAATCAGTCCATTGACTCTAGTGACAATATGGTAGCGTTATTTCTATGCTTTACTCTCCTTGTCAAAATTTTAATCTTGTCATGATGTATCATCCTGGTTATTGCAGCCTATGCTTTGCTATCTAAGATGCAGTTGCTTTTTAAAACATTATTGAAACATATACTGCCTCTATTTGTCATTGTGTATGTGATACCAATGTAATTGAGAGAAAAGGATGAGACCTGAGAGACAACGATTTCCCTGAGAAATCAAGTATGTCATACGCTCGGCTGCCCAATCATCCCTGCCTTTGGGTAGATATGAGGCACTGCTAGTTAGCCGGAGCAAAACCCGGATTGGAGCGACCGGCGTCACATGTCGTGGGTCAGACTCAGTCTCTCACACCGCAGGAAATCCAGTAGTCTCATTAGAATAATGAGAGCATACGCAACATTTTACATTTTTGGTATTGTCAGGGTATATCTGAACCTGTTTATCCTCGTATCAAGGTGTGCCATGAGCTCGGACATGTTGTAGGATTGCGCCTGGATCTCCGTGATTAAACAGTCATGACCAGCTGGCTTGTTTGTTCTTCTTTGTCTGTCAGTTTTGATGGGTGTGAGGGTGTCTTAGAAGTTCTTGAACAATTTGTTGAAGTTGGGGGATGCTCTTGTTGAGGTTGTTAGTGCTGCTGGGTTGGTCCATGTTGAGGGTCTTGAGCCAGTTTGCTTCTGAGATTTATCCACAGCTGATGCTTGATAGGCTGATGTTGGCTTGGTGTCATGATTTGGAAGTGTGTGATAGAGTGGTCGGTCCATGTGAGTGGTGAGGTAGAGTCATTTATGATCCTGTTGCAGATGGTGAAGATTGGGTTGAGTTTGTGTCCTACAATATGTATCGGGATGAGCTGGGTGAGTCCATTGTATTCCAGCCTTTAGAGAAGATCTGTGGAGCAGGGGTCCATTTGGTCCTCTATGTGGAAACTGAGACGCTGAGAATTATGAGTAGTCTGAAGTCCCTGGAGATGATGGTGAAGTGGGCAATGAAGTCCCTGATGAGGCTGCTGAAGTTGGTATGCGGTCCAGGTGGTTGGTTTGGTCAGTGTTCCCTTTAGGGTGAGTCTGTCACCGATTTGCAGTTTGAAGTGCATGTGTTCCATGAAGGTGGTATTGTTCTCCCTGGATGTAGAGCATTTGATGGTGTCCATGTGGTGAGTTCTCCTCCTGGCTTGTGAAGGCAGTTCTGTTGTGTGACCTTATAGCCCGTTGGGATAGCCATGGAGATGCTGGGTGCCAATGTTGGGCTCAGCCAGGTTCCCGTGAGAAAAATTAGGTATGGCGTGTTGTTGCTGAGTAGGTCCCAGATCTTTGTAGCGTGTTTGCTGGGAGATCGTGTGTTGAGAAGCATGAATGCGGGTGGCTAATGGGTTGTGGATTTGGTGTGTTTAGTGGTGTTAAGTTGAGGGGTTAGTGGTGTTGCTGGTACTTGTGGAGTGTGTGTGCTGTTACAGGAGAACCTGAAGTGGATGTATGTGAAAGCTCCTATTGTGTTGTGCAGTGTGGTACATCAGCAGTGGACAGCGTGGTGTTGAGGGTCAGGTGAGCAGAGAAGCACTGCTGAGTAGTGCTGAGGGGTGAACTGTGTAGCCGCTTACTAATAGTCTTCTGTCTACTCAGACCCCGTACTCTGAGTACTTACTAAAGAGTGTCACACATCTAAATTCTAGCCCTGAGAAAGATCGTTATAAAAAAAGGCCCCTTTTGAAGGCAGAAACGCACTGGCGTGTATAAGTGGGTTGATGGAGACTAGTCCCACACTGACTATGAGCTGAGTATAATTTTTGAGTACTCTGAAGCAGAAAGGGGCAAAAACAGCAAATAAATGGCCTACTGATTTCTTCAACTTAAATGATGGAACGAGGGAAGTTGCGAATTTGCCAAACGGCATGAGATTTGTTAGACGCTTTTATATGTTGCGTTTTCTCTGTAATAGCTTTCATTTCTTGAGGCAATAAACGGACACTTTTTATGTGAATGTCGTGATATTGTGATGAATTTGGTTTATGACTGGTGTTTATGATTTCTAAAAAAAAATTATTTATTTAAGTCATTATACATTTTTGTCTTGTAAGTGTTGTCAGTTCATGTATATTGTACACAGATAAGTTAGTGCTTTGGTAAGTTTTATAAATACATATATGGTGTACATGAGCTATTTGATGCAAATACATTTAAACAGAGCAGCAGGTCACAATATGAAGTGGATAATTGATTTATCTTTCAAGAATTTAATGTAGCTGTGCTTTGGATTAAGAAAATGAAGGTATGAGTTAGTAGAGCAAAGTAGTTATGTGGTATATAAACAGGTTTGGTGAATCTATGGTTGTCAGGAGCATTGCCTGTTTTTTTACATTATTGGGAACCCAGCCCCCTAATCCGGAATTGGATCGAACCCGTGTTGTAACTGGGGTTATTAATATTTGACACCACCAGCCTTTACTGAGTAATCAGTGAAAATCTCAATCAGGCGCATATTAATTGTTTATACTGAGTATAAATGTGGTTATTAATTGGTGTGGATGTGAGTCCAACACAAGGAATAAGGCCACAAACTTGTCAGGGTAAAACAAGGCTTCATTCGTTTAAGCCTCAGCTGAACCTGCAGGTTGTTCTTGCACATGCCAGACAGGCTTAGCCTAAGAAAAACTATTGCAGTAACAAAACAGTTAGAAGAGCTAAACCACAGCACAATTAAAAGCCTACAACCAATTCCTAATAGTTGTGAGAAATAGAGAAAAATCAAAAGAGTAAAATTACACCAAAACAACAAAAGTCCAGTAACAGCAACCAAAGATATGAATTTTTACAGATTTAAGGCACTAATGTGTCAAGAAAAAGTAAATTGCATTGAGAAGTCACTGTTTGTGGTTGACTGGGACCTACAAACTACTTCAGGCTAAACGCAGTAGAGCACTAGATGGATAAACCAAGGAGGCCATCCCAGTCAAAGATTATACCTTCTGACTTGGTCTCTGAAATGGAAATTGAAATCCTTCAGCAGGGCACTTTTGTGGGATGTGTCTGATGAAGTCCTCTTGAAACAAGATAGCCATTGAATGAGGTCCCACTGATGCCTTTGGTCATGGCGAGAAAAGGTCTGAGCGGCAGAAATTCATATAGTGTAGCAGCAGAAGTCCTGGTGTCACCAGGATTCTTTTAGTCCCTTCGCCTGGTCAAGATGTCTACCTTCAGACTACAGAGAGCCCAGGAAACAAAATACTTCTAATTCCTAAGTATCCTTTTACCCATAATTATTAGTAGGCAGGCCTCAACTATTTCAGGTTCGTGATGTTCCTGAATCCTCCCAATATGCTCTTCCTGAGCTGATCCATCACACTCAAGTCTTCCTGCCAGAAAGCCTATGCCATTGTTTCTGCTCTTGGAGCAGCTTTCACAACTCGTTAAGGGGAAGCATTGACAGGAACCAGTTGCTGGTGGGCTAATACTAATTAGCTTACTGGAGGTTCAGGGAAAGACTAGCTTTTTAAAAGTAACTTTTCCTAATTTTTATTAAAACTGTCAACCGCTAAAATGGACTTTTAATAAAAATTACAAATAGTATTTGAATTATTCTAGTAGCTTGTCCCATACTAATGACAGCAGAGTGATGATTTTAAGCTGAACTTTAGTTTTTCTCATAGGACAGCTTCGGACCTGTCATACTATGTAAGGAAATGTCTCTTTTTGATTGATCACCCCCTATGTTTTGGACTGACACTGTTTGTTTTTCGATTCTGAGAGTGCTCTGACACCTGCTAACCAGACCTCAGTGCCAGTGTTCAAACCCACTGCAAAGGTAATGATGAATTGACTACCTCCAATTGGCATAAACTGACTTACTTATAAGTCCCTAGTAATGGTGACCAGGGTACCCAGAACAGGTAAAACAGAATGTCCACCCAGGACTACAGCACTGCTTATGCCACCTAGTGTGTGGCAAAATGGCTCTGAGCCTGCCATTGCAGCCTGGAAGAGCAGTTTTAAAACGGGTAGATCAACTTTGTCATTTAAAACAATGGCAAAACCACCACTTCCCTTAATAACAGGGTTACAGGCTGGCACTCAAGCCCTACTTACTTCCGAATGGGGCAACCCAATTTGGTACTTCAAGGTAATCTTTGATATTAAAACCAACTTGATGGCCAAGTTAAATTTAATGCCACTGCTGAGGAAAAGCAACATTTTAGAAAGTTGCCTCTCTGTTGCCCAATTTTTCTGTGGCCTTTGCAGATGCTGGCCAACAGACAGCCTTCTGCCCTCATGGGGAGACGTGTCAGTGACTCCCAGGCTTAGAAACAATAGAGTCCTTCCAACCCTGCTTTCAAGATTCATTGACTATTGCAATGATTATGGGCTTGAAATTAACCGATTAAAAACCAAGTGCATGGTGTTTGGCGATAGGAAAGGCAGAATGCGACGACCTATTTATTTAGAGGGTGCCGCGCTGGAAAGAGTCAGCGACTTTGATTATTTAGGCCTGAAATTAGAAGACTCGCACAAGTGGCAGCGCCACATCCAGAAGGCAACTTTACGATTGCAACAGCGAGCGAGTGGTATTGCAAGATTTGCAGCTATATCTCCTAGCTTTGCCATGACGCCCGCAGTAGAAATTTATAAACTACAAGCAACAGGGGGAGCAATTTATGGAGCTGAACTGTGGGGCCACTGTTGCCTAGATGATTTGATAAAAGTGGAGAACTCTTTTTTAAGGTCACTGCTAAGAGTTCCTCCCAGCACCCCACTGCTCCCAATACGCATGGACCTAAATCTCCCTTCTATCAACCAGATTGTTGCACTCAAGCCCCTGTTGTACTGGATTCGCTTATGGTCAACAGATTCTCTCGTCCATTATAGATGTGCACTAGTTAACTTGATGGCCAACAACACTAGCTCCAAAATCAAGTGGTGTGCATATGTAGAAAGGACCCTCTCGCTTCTTGGTTTGGGGTCCTATTGGAAGGAACCATTATCTATCCCTAAGAACGCAACCCAGACACTAAAGGATGCTTTCTGGCTCCACGCTCAACTTTCCCAATTGTCCGTTGTCTCGCCATCATCCATGACGGGAAACTTTCTATATTTTAAATGCCATTATGAATTTGCCCAATATATGGATATAGTATCTTCTCCGTTTGCTCGTTCATTATACATCAGATTCAGGGTGGGCTCCCTTCCTTTGCGTTCCCTCACATATAAATGGTCTAATTTTAGTTGTTCTTCTAAGATGTGTCCGATGGGCTGTGCCAGAGAAGAATCAGTAACTCATATTCTCTTCCAATGCCCCGCATACTCCAAACAAAGAGCCCGTTGGATTATTCCTCTGTGCAGAAGTAAGGGTTTTAAAAACTGCTCGCTAGCTTTGAGAATTTTTAAATCTGATTCATCGGTTTTAGTGGTTTGTTGTTTGTCAAAATATTTAGATTCAATCTGGCGTATCAGACTGAACACGCTTAAAAAAGCAGAGGGAAATTTAACAATGAATGTGGCAAGCAACAATTGATGGACTTATTATTGTATGCACATATTACTTTTATTGGTTCAGACGTATTCCCCACCTGCTGTTTTTATCTCGTTTTGTTCTTAGATACTTTTTAAATAGAAACGTCCTTTTTATCTGATATGGTTTGCCAGGCTTGTATTTTATTCTTTTACCCACAATGTGTTTTTACGTATAACTATAAGGTGCGATTTTCCAGTAGGGAACTGCTTATGTTTAAATATTTCTCTCTTCTTTTTTCTCTCCTTTTTAATCTTTTATGACTTAAATTGTTTATCATGTAGCTTGCCGTTCCTTTTTTATGTGATGTGCTTTTATGGTATTTATATTTACCGAAATAAAGCTAATGATGATGATGATGATGAATAGAGTCCTTCCACAGAGGGAGGTGTTACCTTCCTCTTGCAGGAAGCCACTCAGGATGTTAGCCCAAAAGTCGAGCTTCAAAGTGAGAAGCTGCCTTTGATGGGCAAGTGGCACACACACTTGGGGAGGGCTGCCCCTTTGTTCAGGTTGACAGGCTGGGGGCAGGAACAGAGAAGGGAAAACAATAGTAAAACCTGTTTCATCATGGGGGTGTGGCCCACAGATAGCCACACCTCTTGGATGGGCTTCCAGGCTCCTCAGGACCAAGGAATGATTCAGACTTCTTGAGAGTGGGCAGAATAGCACACTGTGGGATTGCTCGATGTCACACATAGCCAGAAGTCATCATTAGGCGGGAGAGTTCCTGGTAGCCCATTGTCTAGTGACCGCATCCTCCCCTCAGGGCACTTTCCGGGCATAAATATAGCACCACTGGCACTTCAAACCTCAGATCACATCTCTACTGGAGGGAAAATTAAGAAGAACTGCCCTACTGACCCCTAGACCTGGCAAGAGAGGCTGCACCAAACGCTGTGCCTGTGGTTCCTGGCTCATGGAAAAGTTGATCCTAAGACCCCGACTGAAGTCTTGACTCCAAGGGTCAATCTACTGACCTCCTGTCCCAGCACTAAGGATACAAACGCTGGAAGTAGCCTATTTAGGTAGTAAGTCACCAACTTCAAGGAATGGCCACTGACCACCTACGTGCAGCCAAGAAGACCTCTATTCAAACTCAAAGGTTACACCCATACTTGCCAGACCCAGTATAGTTACCAGAATGTGGTTTGATCACCCAAGATGGACACTAACTCTCACCAAAGAAAACAGCTGGACCCTCTGTGTTGTGGTAGCTCAGCTGTAGCTGGCATTGTACTGCCTCAAAGAGGACTTCGAGGGGCCACAACCTCCGTGGCTGAAGTCACCCCACCTGACACGTGGACCGAGGAATAACAGCAAGGATATCTCTGTTGACCGCATAGCATGCAGAGCATCTTTAAGCATCCTCAGCATCCTGAATCCTCAGCATCAGGATCACTCTGTTAAAGTCTATGGTGATTCTGGTGTAACTTCTAGAACTGTACTTGAGATTGCGTTTGTCTGTCCAAAAAAAACTTGTTGGTGACCGTTGCTTGTTTGTGCTTTAGACTAAAACGCTAAGATTGATGTTTTCTTTGATAATCTATATCTCCAGAATTCGCTGGTAGATTTTGCATATGTTGGTTTTTAAAAATGTATATAAATATAACCTATGTTTATAAATTGCTGTCAGATTTTTTTCATGTTGTGTGACTTTCTTATTTCATTGTTGTTGCTTTTCAAATTCAAATTCAAATAAGCTTTATTTCAGCAACAAAGGCCATAAATGCACCACACATACTACCAATAAATACTCAAAAGATTTAGCTAAGTAAAAACAGCAATAAAAACACTACTAAACTTCATACATAATACTCTCTGCCATTGCCAGATAAAGAACCCTGGGCTCTGGACACAGAGGACAGAGACGCCATTAACATACCTCTAAGAGGTACCACTGTAAAAAAATATGAAAGGTGGAAACAGGACGATTCATACAAAAAACGAAATACAGTATTGAAGAGCCACCAGCAAAATACAAAATGAAACGGGGAATCAGCTACATCGTTTACAACTTAGGCAGCTGTGTCAGCTTACACAACACATGACTTCTCGGCCAGAGTATAGAAAACAAAGGCTTCTTTACACAAAGGCCCTTTTTAATAAATGAGCAACTCTATCAATTTACTGGCAGAGCAGCACAAGTAAAGGCAACAATACCCTGGTCCCGACACCCCTCCTGGAGCAGTGGGACAACACTATCACTCATTCAATTCCCATTGCTTAATCGCCTTTGCCTTGATGAACCAAGGAATTTTGAAACTGTACAGGCGTACAAAGGGATAGGGCCCGATTGTTAAATTCTTAAAGCATATTTGCTATTGCACGTCCCTAAAGCCCTAGCAACCGGTTTCATCCACTTCATGCACAGACCTTCATAGGCCCGGCAAGCAAATAAAAAAGACCAACTGATTCCTTGGCTGACCTTAAGCCAGGGCATAGAGATGATGCTACAGAATTTGACGCCCAGCTAATTGTGAAGGACCTCAGACGGAGGGAACAAATTCTGAATGGAATATAAAGCTTCCTATCACTTCACTCTGAAATAAAATCTTAATCCGATTCCAAAGCCCTAGCGGCCTTGAAGTCCAAACTTGATACGGGACTTCTGCCTCCAGAGGCTAAGTCCTCCTGATGGACCCAGGACCAATAACACCACTTCAGTTGAGCCTTTGAAGGGATTAATTCTAGTTGATTAAAATCCCAAGTAGCTTGCAAGTCTAAGGCAGTTGGCAGCTTCTTAATATTCTTGAGCCATGAGATATTATGTGACACATCGCTCCTTAATACCTCCTTAAATGCAACAGCATAATTGTCAAGCTCCCAAGTAGTCTTCAATCTTCTCCAATACAACAAGGGTCACAGCCTGGCCTTGTCCCCAATGGATTGCCAACCATATCCAATTTCAGTGGTAGGAATGGGGTACTAGCTGGCAGTTAAACTAGGGTTCTAATAAACTTATGCTCCAACCTGGTTAGCTCATTAACGCCAGAGTTCGGCCCCATACAATGCCAATGCCACCGCTTTTAACTCATAAATATGTTTAGAAGCTGCTACTTGCCTGGAAAAGGATGCTCTATGTTCCGGCAGAACAACACCAGCTATTTGCCTTCATTTGATTCCAATTTTATCAACATGGGGTTGCCATGTCATGTTATTTGACAGCTTAATGCCTAAGTAATCAAAAGTATTCACTCTCTCTAAGATGTCACGACCCAGTTTCAGGATCCCTCTAAAAGACCTATGCGGATTACTAACCATAAATTTAGTCTTGCTACTATTAATAGCAAGACTCCTATTTATACAAAATTCTTCAAATCTATTCAGCAAACGCTGGAGGCTAGCTTGAGTCTTAGCTACCACTGAGGTATCATCTCC
The DNA here is from genome assembly GCF_031143425.1 of Pleurodeles waltl. Classification (NCBI taxonomy): domain Eukaryota; kingdom Metazoa; phylum Chordata; class Amphibia; order Caudata; family Salamandridae; genus Pleurodeles; species Pleurodeles waltl. Next base: position 58,597,611 of record NC_090444.1, on the reverse strand, counting down.
AAATAGAAGGGTTGTTATTTTGTGCTTACCAATCGAGGGGGCGTCTGCCAGAGGGATAGACAAAAACTTGACTACCTCATTTAAAAACAGAGAGAATAGGATAGGGGTGAGAACACTCCCTTGTTTAACACCTTTATCAATACCCATCAGTTCAGTGATTTGTCCTTGGCCCCCCCACCGAATGACAGCTTGATTGTCCTTGTGCAAGCGAATAATTACAGGCAAAATGTCACTTGGCATGCCCATATCTGATAAAACAGACCACAGTTTTTTCTGCGGGACTGGTACATTAAAGTGCCCATACTGCCCAGGTTCGCTACTAAGTAACTCAGATAACCTTGACTGGTAGTTTACGCCTGACGGAAAGAAACTGAGTCTTGTGCTTAGAGTAGGTTTATAGAAGTAGCCCACTGACAAAAGCTCAATTTCCGGGCCCACCTCTCTACAATGGCTATCATCACTCATTAACCTGAATTCTATCTCAGGGTCTTTAAAATTCATAATCACACAATCCATCTGGTGGTCAGCTCGTCCTGGGCCTACCCACTTGACCATGTGTGTTGATAGTATCTTATATGCCAGTCTAGTAGGAAAGTTCTTATTTTTACCTAACCAAATGCAAGCATTTATTAGTTACTCCTGTGATTCAAACAGGCCCACCGTCAGCTTTGTGACTCCACATAGAATGACAACGTAGGGAGGCGATGATGGGGGCAGAATATTAACAGGGGGTGGTAGTTTGTATGTTACCACTATCCTCTTGAGGATAGTGGTAATCCTTCCATTGCCCCTCATTCCTACTGCAATGAGCCACACCAGATCCTCCTTCTGTAGGGTTAGGAGGCTCAGCCCTATGAGCTGTCAGGGATCTAGGCGCATAAGCTTGCTGGGTTGTTTCAGATTGCTCAGAGGATGGTAATGCAGGACCAGCTGAAACTCCAGGTCCGGGCCAGGATGAAACTGCACCACCCACCAACTGCCTAATCTGAGAGTGTGATTCAATCACAGATGTTGTTTGCCTTGCTAGATGCTCTCCAACATGATGCAAATGGCACCTTCCAATGATTATAACCATTCGGTGTGGCTAGTGAAGAACAACCTCAGTGGTGTGTCAAGGTACAACAAGCAGTGACATGTTTTCAAAGGCTACCTTAAGTGGATGGCACAATGAGTGCAGTAGACCCACTAGTATAATTTAATTTACATGTCCTGGGCACATATAGTACCATTTACTATGGGCTTACAAACAAATTAAATGTGCAGATTAGGTGTATGCCAGTTTTACCATTACTGGTGACAGCACAAGCACTTAAGCACTGGTTAGCAGTGGTAAAGTGCACAGGGTGCTAATACCAGCAGAAAAGAATTCTGTACAAGAGGAGGAATTAAGGCAAAAAGCTTGGGGGAATACCGCACCAAGAATGCCAGGTATGATAAGCCCTTTAAAGTTAATCTGCCATTTTGTGTCACAAAATACCTATCTATAGGATTTAATACAGAGAAATAACAATTCACCCTTAAATGCATGCTTTTCACAATCAATATGTCAAGCCTAATATGTTTATCATTACTTTCCATAACAAAGAGATCAGACCAATGGCAACAGAAAACGTTTTTCCTCATAAACCAATCAGACCAGTAGCTGTTATCAATGGCTTATCGCCAAAAATCAACAGCGACCTCCAGTAGCAAGCATAAGATTCCACACAAAACAACCATCAATCATGCAATACTGAAATTAAATATCAAGCAAAAATACTGTTGTCAAAACAAAATACTATCTCTCATAAGAGGGCCTAATAAGGATTCTAGTCACAGAGTTTGTCAGATTGGTTAACCAGCACCAACATATTTGCATACTATGAAATCTGAGAGTCCATGTAACAAAGTACCTATCCGCAGGCTTTAATACACAGTAATAATAATATATCCCTAAATGCCCATTGCCTTTAACATATGCTTTCACAATCAATAGGTCAGGCCTACTGCCTTTAATAACCTTTCACTATAAAAAATCTAGATGGTAATCTTTATCAATGGCTTGTCACCATAAGCAACTCAGGCCAACTGTGTTGGTTCACAAGCATTTCAACAAGGCAACCACCAGGTATACTGTAATAAAATGACAAATATGTACGGAAGAAGGTTGCCTAAAAAATACAAATTCCTTACTAATAAAGCCTAGAAAGGATTTAATCACTCAATCTATCAATGCTTGTAAAGCGCAACTACTCACCCGTTAGGGTCTTAAGGTGCGGGGGAGTGTAGTGTTCACCTTAAAAAAGCCATGTCTTCAGTTCCTTCGTGAAGATAAGGAGGGAAGTGGTTTGTCTGATGTGGAGAGGAAGGGTGTTCCAGGCAGTGGCTGCGAGGTAGGAAACGGATTGTCCTCCTGTTCTCGTTTTCCTGCCGCAGGGTACTTCTGCGAGAGAGAGCTGGGCTGAGCATAGGGTCCTGTGGGGTACGTGGAGGTTGAGTGGCTGGTTCAGGTAGGCTGGTCCTGTGTTGTGGAGGGCTTTGTGAGCGTGGGTGAGGATCTTGAGGGTGACTGTTTTCTCTATGGGAAGCCAGTGCAGTGTATGCAGGTGTTGCGAGATGTGGCAGTGTTGAGGTAGGTCGAAGACCAGTCTGGCGGCGGCGTTCTGGATGTTTTGTAGTTTGCGGATTAGTTTCTTGTTGATTCCGGCATAGAGTGTGTTGCCATAGTCCAGTGTGCTGGTGATGAGGGTGTGTGTGAAAGTCTTTCTATGTTCGAGGGGGATCCATTTGAAGGACTTGCGTAGGAGGCGGAGGGTGCGGAAGCAGGTGGAGGTGACTGAGCTGATTTGATGGCTCATGCTGAGATTGGAGTCCAGGATGATCCAGAGGTTTCAGGCTTGGCTGGTGGGGGTGGGCGGGTTTCCGAGGGTAGGTGGCCACCAGGAGTCGTTCCACGTGTTGGGTTGAGGGCCCATGATGAGTACTTCTGTTTTGGTTGCATTGAGTGGAAGGCAGCTGTTTCTCATCCAGTTGGCCACTGCATCCATGCCTTCGAGGAAGTTGTGTCTGGCTTTGTTGGGTTAGTTCTAGAGGGAGAGGATGGGTTGGATGTTGTCAGCGTAGGAGATGATGTTGATTCCGTAGCTTCTGACGATGGTGGCTAGCGGGTCCATGTAAACGTTAAACAGCGTGGGGCTGAGGGAGGATCCCTGGGGTACTCCGCAGGTGGTGGGTGTGGGGTCCGCGAGGAAGGGGGCGAGTCTCACTCGTTGAGTTCTGCCGGAGAGGAAGGATTGGATCCAGTCGAGGGCCTTGTTTCCGATGCTGGCTTTGGGGAGTCTTTAACTCATGCTTTTCACAATCAGCAGGTGTAAGAAATTAGGTTTTTGATTAAGGTGGGGGAAGACCCTTCTCAAGGAACAACCACAATCAACAACATAGACTTTTGCTTAACCTTCTGGTAGCTCAGACAAAAGCAGTCAGCCTTTACTTACAGGCACACGGTTAAGTGAATATGCAGTACACAAACTGCAATAAAGTGAAAACACAACACAAGAAAAATCCCATATCAATTGAGACAGATAGAGAAAAATGTAATAAATAATTTGACACAACAACATAGTAAATCCGTTCAGTAGAACCAGAGTTAGGTATTTTTAAAGTATTAAGTGAAAAATAGTGTTTAAAAGACTAAGGGCCAGATGTAGCAAAGACTTTGCGACTCGCAAACGGCGAAAATCGCCGCTTGCGAGTCGCAAATGCGTCTTTGCTATGTAGAAATGCATTTTGCGAGTCGGAACCGACTCGCAAAATGCATTTCCGAGTCGCAAATAGGAATGGGTGTTCCCTTCCTATTTGCGAGTCGCAGTGGTATGCAATTCCATTCGCGGTCGCAAATGGACTCGCAGTTACCATCCTCTTGAAGTAGATGGTAACCCAGTCGCAAACGGGAAGGGGTCCCCGTGGGACCCCTTCCCCTTTGTGACTGGACCAAAAAATAATTTTTCAGAGCAGGCAATGGTCCAATGGACCACTACGTGCCCTGAAAAATAGCGAAACAAAAGGTTTCGGTTTATTTTTCAAAGTGCAGCTCGTTTTCCTTTAAGGAAAACGGGTTGCACTTTGAAAAAAAAAAAACTGCTTTATTTAATAGCAGTCACAGACATGGAGGTCTGCTGTTCCCAGCAGGCCTCCATCCTCGTGAGTGCCCTGAGTCGCTATGGGGTCGCAAATTGCGACCCACCTCATTAATATTAATGAGGTGGATCTTTGCGACCCCATAGCGACTCGCAGAAGGTGTCTGAGACACCTTTCTGCATCCCAAATTGCGACTTGCAATTTGCGAGTCGCAGGGACTCGCAAATTGCAAGTCGCAACTTGGGACTTTCCTACATCTGGCACCAACCCTGGGAGATATGGCTGACAGTGATGGAACAAGTTTCAGATACACAAGGTGGATTGTGCCTGATCTCTGCTCACTGGCGAATTTAGAAGACATTTTGAAGAAAAGTTCCTGAGAAGGTAAACTTCAGTGGAGCAAGGCAGCCTGCAACACCCCAGGAAGAGGCTCGGGAATCGGGGGAGCAGTTGAACAAAGTCGCTGTGAAGATTTCTACATTTGGACTACGTTACTTTTTGGGAAGTTGAAAATCTCCAGCAGAGCAAAGCTTTAGCCTGTAGAGGATGAATGCTCCACGAGGCCAGATACCTTTCCTGAGAGGTCCCACTGACCGGGATTTGCTGCTGCAGAGAACGTAGCAGGAGCTATAGTGAAGTAAAGCTGACCGGCCTGCACGTAGGTGCCAATCTTTTGTTGGATTTACAGTCACTTTTTGGTGAACATTTTTCTAAGTCCCATATTTTGGAGTTTGGTTGAAGGAGCACCTTTAGTGTCCCTTCCAAGAATCTGTCCCTTCCAAGACTGGGTGGGCACCACTTGGGGGGGTCAGGAGTCTCACAGGCAGTGGGTAGATGTAGATGCAAGGTCTCTGGAGCTTTCTGTGTGCCTGTAGCTCACACAGAAGGTCAGCCAACTCGCCCTTGGAGTCCCTCTGATAGTCCTGGGATCAAGTAGCAAGGCAGGCCTCAAGCGTCAGGGCTGTCCTCTGAGGGTACAAGGCAGGCCTCAAGCAGCAGGGCATTCCAGTGGTACCAGCAGGGCAGTCCTCTTAGCTATACAACAGGCCTCAAGCAGTAGGGTAGCCTTCTAAAGTACAAGGCTGTCCTTCTGAGGGTCCTCCACAGGTCCAGGAGTGTAATGAAGTGTGGCTAAGGAGAACCAATAATTATACTTGATGCCATCCTTTAAAGTGGAGGGGGGGGGGACGTCTAGGCTACCCTCCATTCAGTTCTAAAAATGTCCTTCTTTCCCCTGCCCAGGCTCCAAGTGGTCTAGTCTGACAAAAGGCTTTTAAGTGTGCTGGAGGCAGCCCTTTGACATGGAAGTGGGAAAGGGAACAGCTCTATCCCACCCAATCTGACAGGTTAACCCATCCTGCCAACACCTATTTCCCCTTTATCTAACTGTCTGGGAAGAATACTCATAGGCCAATAACCATATTGACAGTCATGTGACTAGGACATAAAACTGCAGGCACCAAATGTTTAGGACAAAAAAATGGCAACTTTCTAAAAGTGGCATTTTCAGAGTTGTGACTTAAAATCTGACTTTGCTATTGAATAGAGTTTTAAATGACAACTCATTTGGGACCAAACATGATAGTTTTACCTCTTCCCAATCAAAAGTTAACACTTATTAAATAGAATAAGGTAACCAAATGCTATCCTGTGGGAGAGGTAGGTCTCACTACCAGGACATGTAAAGCTTGAAAGCACATGCCCAACTTTTCAAATACAATGCACCCTGCCCTAATGGCTGTCTAGGTCCTACTTTAGTGGTGACTTATATGTATTAAAAAGGGAGATTTAGGCCTGGCTGAAGGTTTATTTTGCCAGGTCGATTTGGCAATTTAAAACTGCATACAGGTTGCAATGCCAGACCTGAGTCATGTTTTAAAGAGCCACTTAAATGGGTGGTATACTTAGTGATGCCGGCCCACAAAATGCATTTTATTTACAGGCGCCGGTACATGCAGTACCACTTTACTAGGGACTTATAATTAAATTAAATGTGTCAATTGGATGTCAGCTAATTTTACCATCTTGAAAGGAAAGAGCACAAGCATGTTAGCACTGATTAGCAGTGGCAAAGTGTACAGAGTCCCAAAGCCAACAAAAACAAATTTCAGTAAACAGGAGAGGAGAAGCCAAAACATTTGTGGGCACTGATTAGCAGTGGCAAAGTGTACAGAGTCCCAAAGCCAACAAAAACAAAAACAAATTTCAGTAAACAGGAGAGGAGAAGCCAAAACATTTGTGGGAAAGCTACACCAAAGGCTGTCAGGTCTAACAGTAGGCCAGGCACACTGGCTTTGCCGTAATGTTTCATATTGAACTGATCAAACCTGTGAAATCTAGTTTGCTTTTCCCAATGGACTGATAAAGCTGTTACCCTTTAATACTGGATTTTCACTTTACCCACACTAGCCCATTCAAGTGCACATAAACTTACAATCATTGTGCATACAGTTATACAAATAAACTTGTGTAGAAAAATACAGCTTACAAACAAATATAGAACCCCTTTCAACAGGGCCTAACCAGACTCATAACAGTGAAACCCTCCAAGGTTTGTCTGAGAGGATGGCAAGCATCAAACCCTTGCCTACTATGTTATCTTGTGAGATTCCATTCATTAAAATACCTATATGTAAGCTTTAATATAGAATAATAACAATACACACCTAAGTGCATATCAACTTTAACTTAAGCTTTTCAGAGTAAATACACCAGGTCATAATAAACAGATCAAACCTAAGCCATGTTCATTGGTTTGCCACCATGACCAACTCACCCCTGCTGCGTTGAGTATAAAGTTTGCCATAAGCCGACATTTGCTATGCAAGCAGTCTTTCAGTGGAGGCACACAAATTTGGCCCAATCAAATCATGTACTTGGCAGGCCCCAATGTGCTAGGGGAACCTAAGCTCCTCTCTCAATAGGACACTCAAGGAGTTTTTGATGATGATGTAAGGTCAGGTTGCAGTTGAAATGTTGCGTCAGGATGCTCTTCTTCCATCTGTGCTGCTGCCAGAGAAAACACATAAACTATCTAGTTAGTAAAGACACTTTAATAGCATTACAATGTCATGTGTGTGCCCCTGAAAATGAATACACAAGTAGCACTTTTTTGTGGTAGCACACAATTGCAGCCCAATCAAAAGATCCACTCCTGGTTCCCAACATGTGGGCGAAGCCAAAGCCCTCTCTTGGTGGTACTCTGGCAATAGCTGCCCTGTCAAGCCTACCATAAAAAGGAAAACAGTCACCTGTGAAATACAGTACAAAAGACATTCCCCCTCACCTGCAGCCTTTACCAACAGATTACAATCTTGAATCAATGCCCAGCCAGATATGGAAAATAGCTCTGGGATCCTTCACCTTAGGAGTGCAGGCTTTCAGCATCTTCATTCCAAACTTACACCATCAACGCCACACTGCTGAACCTCAAAAGAGCAGGAGTATATCTGTCATATTTGACGAATTATGCGAAATGACTGCATTTGTCTGACAATGTCACCTATGAAGTGGCAGAGGCTTCAGATGATGGTACAGCTGTGAGATTTTTCTGGGAATCTCTGAAGGTAAAAAGTGCACATTATAACATGGACGAGAAGCCCTGAAGCGGTGTTTTGTGCCCAGGGACTCAGAGGGTGGAGATGTGGCATTCTGTGGATGCAGGAAGAGACTACTGAGTCGATGATGCTACAGACATACATTGATCCTTTCACTCAGTCAGATACTTGAACATTCAACCATTCATTCAAACTATTGATCTTAAGCGGCTGTAATGACTTTTTGTGGCCTCCCTCGGCTGTGCCCACTGCTGAATGTCATTGGCACCAGAAGGGCACATTTTTAACCCTTTGGGTGATAGGGAATCATTTATATAAATTATTGGAATCTAAAGGGCAGTCCCTAGGCCATATTGTGCCCCCTGAAGTGGAGGGATGAGGGACCCAGTCGCGCACATTCGTCCATTTAAATGCCTCATCTTCATTTACATACCCTACCTGGTCTCCATGGTTACTCCTGCTTCTTTGGTCATTTCGATCCCCTGTATCCCTTACAGGTCTTTTATCACTCGATAACATGCTATTTTCATGCCATTGGCTCCTGGTGGCTTTGATGCACCTAGTGCACGAGCCTCACCTGTTCCAGGTGGGTGCAGACTGCAGGGTGCTGCACGGCTTGACCACTAAGGGAGGCCAGCAGGTCCAGGAAAGGAAGTAAGGGTGTCTGCTGTCGGCCTCGCCTGTAGGTGGCAGCATGGTTCAGCAGAAGCCCAGTGTATGACAACAGATGGTAAGTAGAGTGTTGTTGACATCATCCAACCCGAGCTGTGATGCCACACAGCACACCCGGGACTTGTAGTCCTGTGTTATAATGTAATGAGTAAAACTACAAGTCCCAGAATTCAAAGGAAAAACCTGGACTGGAACAGCACATCAGGGATGGACCTGGGAAACTTGGCAGTGCTGCTGGTAGGCACAGAGAGATTCCACACAGCAGTGGTGGAGCCTTGATAAGGGGGCAGTGTCACTAATGATGGCTCGATACCCTTTGCCACCCATCACTTAGACAAGGGTACTCACAAATCTTTACTAAGGGGCACAAGTAACGGTTTAGGGGTTTGCCAGTGACCACATTAGTGGGGGAGCAATCCTAGATGCAAAGTAAGATTGAAAACAAGAAATGTATGATTTCTTCTGAAACCTACTATAAGCCTATATTTCTGTATATTTTATTTCCTCTTATTCTTCTTGTGTTTGACAAACTAGAGAAAACAAGTTGAGAGAAGTTCACCTAGAAAAGCAATCCTGAAATAAGTAATTCATTTACGTTTTAAAATGCTAATATGATATGCTAAGGTGCCCTAGAAGTGTGTTTCTTCCCTCTTCTGTAGGTTCCTGCAGTGCCCCTGGTGTGTATTGAGTTGTGTTTACATTTCAATAGTGAAACAGTTAAGCACTCTGACATGAACGTGTCTGCTTTCACTGGCTTAGGCTTCCAATAGCACTGGAATGCTCAGGAAGGGCCTGGCGGGCCGCATGTGCCCCACGGGCCGGGCAGTGAGAATCAGAGACTTAGGGCCCGATGTACGAAGTTCCGATATTGGAAATCGGAAATTGCGAGTCGTTGCGACTCGCAATTTCTGAGTCGCGATATCGGATGCAGAACGGTGTCTCAGACACTGTCTGCGACTCGCTATGGGGTCGCAAAGACCCACCTCATTAATATTAATGAGGTGGGTCGCATTTTGCGACCCCATAGCGAGTCCCTGCACTCACAGGGATGGTGGCCTGCTGAAGTCAGCAGACCTCCATGTCTGTGACTGCTTTTTAAATAAAGCAGCTTTTTTATTTTATTTTGCAGCCCGTTTTCCTTAAAGGAAAACGAGTTGCAAAAAAAAAGAAAATAACGAAACCATTTGGACCACTGCCTGCTCTGAAAAAACCTTTTTGGCAACATTCACAAAGGAGAAGGGGTTCCATGGGGACCCCTTCCCTTTTGCGAATGGGTTACCACCAGTGTGACACTGGTGGTAACTGCGAATTGCTTTGCGACCGCGTTCGCGGTCACCAAGCAATTTAGCATCGCGATGCGAGACGTAAATAGGAAGGGGACACCCCTTCCTATTTGCGAGTCGCATTCACAATTTGCGAGTCAGTACCCACTCGCAAATTGTGAATGAGCATCGCGATGGGCATTTTGCATGGCGCAAGCTGCGATTTTCGCAGTTTGCTCCATGCAAAATGCTTGCTACATCTGGCCCTTAGAAACACCGCTTCTGAGCCGCAGAGAGCGCCTCTAGCCGCTCTGAAAACTGATTCATTGTGGAAATCGGTTTCAGCTTCAACAGCCATGATTTGTATGGCCAGAGCGGCCCTGCTTTTTGGTTTGGCGTTCACCCAGACTAACAATTCCTTGTTTGTTGATATTCGGTGGGCAGATGCACCAAAACATTTTTGTTGAGTTCTGCTTTAATAATCGCGCAGTCATATGCTGGACGCGTTATACTTGTTTGTTAAAAACATTCTGGTCCATTGAAGCCTTAACTTCCATCGGTGCTTCTGTCTCTCGCTTGTCAGTACCCCTTTACTGGATATATTTCACACAGGTGAGTAGTTCCGCAATTTATCGGACAGCTGGCCGTGCAGCAAGCAAACAACTAGTTTTAGCTTAAATAATACTATTTTAGTAAAGAACTGCCTGTTTCATTGCTGGTTAATTCTACACGTCTGGCCGTGATTCTACAAATCAACCCATCTCTCGTTGCTTTCAGCCAGTCCCACACCTCACTTGATTCATTACCTATTGCAGTGTCTGCCTCTGTGGGTTTTGCACATACATCCGTATTGACGATAAGCTGGGCCGTGCAATAGCTGCACAGGTCCGTACTAGCCAAGTACCGGTCGGAGAGGGCGCAAAACCAGCGACACAGTGTATTCTGAAACAACATAAAAAGTCACGTCCCGTCCATAGTCAGACTCGGCGGGTCCCTACTGAGAGTAGAAGACAGATTCAAAAACTCTTTCTCGCCCTTTAATTCTTGAAGGCCACCTTGTGGCAAAACTTTTCATTAATTCTGTCCCCTCACATCACCCCACGCTCACCAACCGGACCCGCCAGCACACACCTAGACGTAGAGGGAGGGGAGATCTCCTCACAGCGCCCTCTACCCTTCTAACTTTCAGGGTTGGAAGGAGGGGGTAAAAGGTTTCCTCCTAATTCCACCCCCACCCAACCCCCAGGCACACCTGCCAGGTTTCCCAGGTCCATGCCTGTGCTGCTCCAGGCCAGTTTTTTCCTTTGAATTATGGGACTGGTAGTCCTGTTTTTATAATGGAATTAAAAAAAAAACGACAAGTCCCAGAATTCAAAGAAAAACCTGGACTGGCGCTGCACATCATGCATGGACCTGGGAAACATTGGCAGGGCTGCTTCAAGTGTTACACAGTCCAAAAGAAACCAACACGGTGACCTTCAAGGTAATTAATCAAGTGAGGTGTGTGGGATTGGCTGAAAGCAATTAGAGACGGGCTGATTTAATTACTGCCGGCCAGACTTGTAGAACAGTAGTAGGAGTTACATCATACACCTAACATGACCAGACCTACCGTAAGAAATTGAAATACATTTGTCAGTGACATCTCCAGCCCCTCGGTGAAGGCAGCGCTCATCCCTCACACTGGTAGGGTGTGCATCTACTTCTAGGGTGTGTTCACACTGTCACACTTCTTTCTGCCCATCTGGCTTGAGATGGTCCTTGCTTCCTACTCCAGTACTGGGATGCTGGTGGCCACTCCCAGGGAGATCCCCCTGGCTCGCAGAAGTCCTTCTCGTGACTCTAAGATACCTTACCTCTTATAGTGCTCAGCAGGAGCCACCTGAGCTCCTGCCCCTGGGTGGAGGGAATGACTGTAATTTCATTCACCATATAGTTCCCTCCCCTTGTCCCTGGAGTGGCATGATCAGTAGGCGGAAAAGTATAGTGATGATAATAGCACAATGGGCACCTCTGTGGTCACGAGAGCTGTGGTGGTTTGCTCCTTGGTGGTTGGAGGAGCAGACGTGTAGACAGGACCCAAGGGTTGTCAGGTTTCCAGGCACCTGCTGTCCTCACCGAGCATCCTTTGAGGTCACTTGCAAGTGGTGCATTCACCTGGACCTCAGAAACTGGAGAACCACCAGCCCCCCCGACAGGACTGTCCAGATGTCACCCACCGCCACTAGCTGAGAGTCACTGCAGGTTAGTATGGCCGTCAAACAAGCCTACTAGGGATAGCAACTGCTACCCCTGTCTGTCCTTTGCTCTTCCCTTACTACCCCAGGTCGGAGCAGTCAGGAATGCGGCAGCTGAACAGTCCTTCTAACTCCTTCAATAGTCCCTCATTAGCAAATTTAACATTCCTTCCCTTCGGTCTTTAACTCAACTATAAATCCCTTTCACACTGTCAGTATTTTAACATGTTCTGGAAAGACTTTAGGGATTATTTGTTTAAAAAAAAAATATATATATGTGTTTTAAAATAGTTTAGAAGTGTTGTTTTTGAAGTTTGAGGCAATCCCCATGGGCTACCTTCAATATACAAAATGTGACACATGTATATTCACCTGCCCCTGATTTCTTTATAATCGGAGACTTGTGATGCACCCAGTTGTCAAATATGTTGAAAAGTCTTCAGACCTGAGTACTGTAAGGTACAACAGTGGAGCTCTGGTCACAGTGCCCGCTGCCAGGGCCAGCAGCAGAGGAGACCGGCAGGCCGGGCACGGAGCATCATTCATGCCGCTGTTAGCAATGAAAACATTGCTTTGCTTTTTTCTGCTAAATTTTTCTAGCTTACAATGACAAGCAAAGAGAACATGTTTTTTTGCATTCTTCAGATAGAGAAAAGGAGGACGTTTCCACAAATTCCGAGCTACTGAAGTTTTTGTTTATTTATTTCTTTGTTTTAAACTGACTTGTATTGAACTGTTTCTACTATCTGTTTGCAACAAATATGTAACAGGCTTTTGATGTGTTTAGTTGTGCACAAGAGATTTTATTTTTATTTTTCATGTTTGCAAACATGCTCACTCTTTCATATGAAAGAGCTACGCACCAAGGATTTAAGTGGTTTGTGGAAATGGAGATTGTGTGACCATGTATTATAGGAGATAAAGTACCCACTTCCATACATTGTAAGGACATTTTAAGTTACCTCTGAGTTGCACAACCTTTTAAATGAACTCCTTCATCCTTGTTCCTCTATATTGTTATGGGATGCTTATGTGACTTGCAATATCTGTATAATGTATGACAGGGGGTACTTTATCCATTGTTTAATATCAGGTTTCTTGTCATATTGCAGTTACAGGAATAGTCTGCCAATGTCAGTGCGGAATGTTATAAAATGACTCCTTGACTATCAATCTCAATGTATAGCAATGGCGACTGGTGTATTTTGAAAGTGGTGGGGTGCAAAATTGAGATCTGAGTTAAATGCTTGCGCAAGCGAGCTTGAATTTAAAGAAGATTTGCTGGAAGGGAGACCAGATTGCTCTATAATACTGTGACACGATTTTTCTATCCCTGGACTTTGGGTTTACATACCAATGCATCCTGGGAGTTGTAGTCTTGGTTCACTGCAATTGAACCAATATGCCTGATAACAAAGATAGGTAAAAGCATAGTCCAAGAATGGAAAAGTGGTGTCCGGATTGTATAGAGCCATCTGGTCAAACATTGCTCTTTACAGTGTAAATTGGAAACATAATTAGAAACAAGCAACAAGTCCACATATAGGAGCATCCTTACCCACTTAATTCAAGTACTGTGCATGGAAGAACAGTGGTTGAATGTGAAAGGAATGAAGAGAGCAGATAAAGAACGGGGAAAGAAAATGAGGATGGCAGAGAAGCTCATACAGGATACTATACCCCGCTCCACTGTGTGCCACTCCACTGTACACTATTCCACTATATGCCACTCCACTCTATGCCACTCTACTGCATGCCACTCCACTTTTCACCACTCTGCTCTATGATATTCTACTCTATTCCACTCAACAGTACCCCACTCTCCGCCACTCACCTGTACACCACTCCACTGTATGCCACTCCACTCTCAACTATTCCACTCTATGCCACACCACTCTACACCACTGTACTGTATGTCACTTCACTCTAGGAAACTCCTGACTACACTATTCCACTTGATGATATTCCACTCTATGCCACTTGACTACATGCCATTCCATTCCACACCATTCTACACTATGCCACTTCACTCTACACTTTTCCACTGTACACCTCTGCATTCTGCACCACTCTACTTTACTTTAAGCCACTCAACTTTATGTCACTCCAATCTACGGTTTTCCACTCTACGCCACTCTACTCTATGTCATTCATCTCTATGCCATTCCACTCTATACCACTCCACTTTACATTATTCTACTCCACTTTATACAACCCCACTTTACACCATTTCACTCTACACTATTCAATTTTATGCCACTCCGCTCTAAGCCACTCAACGTTACACTATTGGACACTACACCACTCCACTCAATGTTGCTCTACTGTATGCCACTCCACTCTACACTATTCAACTCTATGCCAACTCTATTAAACTTTATGCCACTTGACTCTATACCACTGTACTGTACACCACTCCACTCTACACCTTTCCACTCTACAACACTCCATTCTATATCATTATCCTTTATGTCACTAAACTCTACACCCCTCCACTCTATGATATTCCAGTCTAGGCCAACCCCTCTATGCCACAGCACTTTACACTATTACACCCTACACCACTCCATTCTACACTACTCCACTCTATGCCAGCCCACTCTTTCTTACTCACCAGTACACTATTCCACTCTACACCAGGTCACTCTACTGCACTCTACCTCTACCATTCCATTCCACTCCATGCCACTCCACTCTACCCTACTCCAATCCACCCTACTCCGCAATGCGCTCTTTGACAGTATGCCACTTGTTAGAAATGGTGTCTCTAGTTAGCAGTGATTTGCACCCTGTCCAAGTGGGGACCCTCCCTCTAGTCAGGGTAAGGGAGCCACACAGCTAAGATAACCCCCTACTCACCACCTTGGTAGCTTTGCACGAGCAGTCAGGCCTATCTCAGAGGCAATGTGTAAACTATTTGTGTGTATACACACACACCTGCAGCCCCTATGGTATGAGGGCTCCTGAGCTCCAGGGGACACACTCAGGACAGAACACAGGCGGTAGGCCCCCAACTTGCCCCAGGTGGGAGGGACCCCTTCCAGGTACTTTGCGGGGGGACCACAAGTTTTGTTACGCCACTGAACACATGTGCACACACACACTCCTCACCTTTCCCCTGAGGCACCTTGATATACATATAATTGTGTTTTCATGACCGGGCACCCTGCCTCGCCGTCTATCCGCTTTCCCCTGCCCCAACTTCTCAGTTATTTTGAGGTCTGTGTGCAATACATCACAAGAGAGAACCTTCAAATATGCAAGTTCAGAAACTGTCCCTTTTGACAAATACCTCTTGAAGCAGAGATCTAATCTGACGTTCTAAGGTGAAATGCTTCAGTATTTAATGGAAATACGCTTTTGTGAATTTTAAGGACATTTTATCATGTTTTAACATAATGATTTACATGCCAAATGCACTCAGTATGTTTATTGAGCACAAATAAAGTTGTTATTGTAATACCTCTCCCAATATGAAAACTTCCTTCCCGGAGAAGCAATGTGCCTAAAAATATTTGTTTTGATCATTTAATTATAAGGCTTGTTTTAGCTTTTATTTACTAATTATTTATTTAAAGTAGAGCCCTGCTCAGTTAGCAATTCTCTTGAGGTAAATAAAATGAGCCCTTTCTAAGATTGCAAGAAACAAATTATTTACTGAGATCTTACACTGCTGTAGCAAGTACTAGGTAAAGCAAACAGCCCAACAACTATTTCTGATTCTTGCATTGCTTGTTACTGTCCAGCATGCCGCATCTATGCCCCTTTTTGACCCTGGCATCTTGAAATGCTAAGAAGGCCAGCACTGAGTGTCTCAGTGTGATGCAACAAACTGGATGGCATCAGGCCAAGGTTCCCAATTGTGCTCTGGCAGCCTTGTCCTCCAGCAACACCAGGATCCACCCTTACTAACACACCAATAGCCTCAGTGCTCATCTATCTGGCCCCCACGCCCCCAGCCGTGTCACTCCCATGTCCTCTCAGTGCTCCATGGACTCATCTAGCCTTTGGAACCCCTTTCCAGCCTTCCTCCTCCTCCTCTCACACTTCAGCAACTCCTGTGGTCCCTTTGAGCACTCTCCAGGCCCAGGACCCCTCTGAGCCCCATGCAGACTCAGGGGGCGTGAAGTAATTTATACGGACATCTGTGAATTACTCAATTTGCAAAAGGGTACCGCCACATGAGAACTTTTCATATGACACCTCTTTACGCTGCTCCCTGCTGTTGTATGCAATTTTATTTTGTATTCTAACAATAAACAAGTTCATAACACTTTTACAGAGGTTCAGTAACTTATATTTCACAACTGCTCACCAAGCTAAAACTTACAAGAAAAAAATGCATTATTAATCTTCTGGGCGAAACCATCACATTTACCAATGTTTGTTTTAATATAGCATGATACACTAGTTTGCTTACGCACAAGGGCCGTTGGAATTATGCAATTGTGCGGCCCCGGTGATTTTCGCATAGTTATAGATTTGCCACAGTTCCAGCATCATCCAACATCTGCCACATAATCTGCAGATTTTAACAAAAAAAATAGTTTCTAGCTGAAACGGTTCAAAAGTTATAAAAAATGCAGCGACTTGTTACTGCGCAATGTAAGGCCCTTTAGCAGAGCTGCACTGGTCAACTTTATGATGCTTATTGCTATATGTGGGTGTTAAACGGGTACTAATGAAGTGCAGCCAATATCCAGACAGCAATACCAAGTTAAAATGTGATGAAATAATGAAGTAATACTATCACAAAATGTGCACCATTATGCTGCATAATTTGCCTTTTTTGGCCACATAATTTGTCCCTCTCCTGCCGCAAAATTCCAGTGGCCCTGTTTATAGGACACACTTTTGCATATAGCATGCATGGTATAGATAAAAGCATAATGCTTCATCGTGGATGCAATGGACATATCTCATACTTACCTTATAAAGTCTGGTCTGGCAACATGGGTATACTCACCATCAACTATTAAAACGGTAAACTGAAATTAAACATTATCAGCTTGATTTTCAAACTGTGGCATAACAGCCAGAGCTGCCAACTTTCGAGCTGGGGAACCAGATTCCAGTCTCGGCGTCGGCTCAACATCCTGTGATTCTGAGAAGATCACTTAATCTCCCCATGCCTACCAAAAATGAATGCCTCCTTGTGTAACGTAACTGGTGCTCATGAGACAGTGCTCCAATACATTTGGGTTGAGCTTGCACCATATAAAACCAAAAAAGACCAACAAACTGCATCTTAGTACTACAAAACGTATTACAAATTGCAATGAACAAACTATGTGCAGAGTCTTACGACTCCACAATGCCTATACTTATGTTTGCAGAGTCTACAAACATGTAAGCTTATGTTTTAGTAGTAAATGTAGGAGGAACTTGATTGAGTGGGTGGAAAAAGGAAAATACTTTCTACTGAAGGGGATTGGATTAGGAAGGGGTAAAAGGACTTCATGGAAGATCAGAGAGGGATTTAGGTAGGAACGCCACCCACACACACAAGAATAATTAAATTATATCACTCTCGGGTGGAGACATGTAATTTACACATTTGTAGCAAGTTTACATCCGGAGTTTGTGAATACCAAAAGCAGGAAGCTTTCTACAAAGAGTTACTCAAAAGAGTAACTTACCTTTGTGAATCAGGTCCTAAGTACCTTGCATTTTTGTAAAAAAGTATCGTACTCATACAAATGACAAACTGCCAAACTTCAGGTCCTCAGTGCTCTCCCACACCCACCATCAAATCTAGGTGGTGCACCAGAAGAACATCTCAATTAAAGACTTTGGCAGTGTTCAACAAAGAGAGGAGGTGACCAAAGCTGCTGCTAAGAAAAAGGGTCTGTCTTGTAAAGTTTCAGAATCAACATTTATCCAGACTTGTGTCATGCAGCACAACCTAGAAGACAGGATCTTCAGGTTCATAAGAAGAACATGAACAGGGAGGATATAGAGGCCTTCATTTAGCACTTGTTAAAAGTGGAGAGTGGTGTAAGGTATGGTGGTTTGGGTTTTGCACTAAACCTGAAGCAGCATGAAACTTTGACAGTGTTAAATCCAAGGAAAGACAATAGGAGACTCGGGCCCACTATGATTTCTAGTCTCTCTTGGTACATGTGCCAGGCTGCCACTGTGCTTGAGAATAGAGAAGTGAAGCAGCACAGCTTAGGCAGTTGTAGGCAGAGCAGCTATGAAGTACTGCAGCATGATTGTAGTGACTGAGCACCGCCTAACAGTTGGCTGCTGGTCCAGTGATGTGGGCTCCCTTCACCAATTTATTTTTCCTGGAGGCCTCATTGAAAGCTATGTGGCCCATTCCACACAGTGTCTACGGTCACAGGGTGGTCATCTAAGGAGGAGCTTCCTAAGCCCAAAGAAAAGATAGCGGACATACCAGCAATACTAATCCAATCTTTTCCAAGCCAAGAGGCAACTGGAAAGAGTCACCTCTACCTCTGGCAGACTGATTCACAGAAGACAAGACCATCCAAGTGTGAAATCCTAGACAACAAGGTTACAGATTGTCTGCATAATTTTGATTGCCTGTTTAAGGGGATTTTCCTTGAGGTTTTCTGTGAGTTTTTTCAGTGATTATTGTGAATACATACTGGTGAAGTCATACTACTATCTTGGGCCCCGCACCCTTCTCCCATTTACTGTGACTGGGAGATAGGGAAAAAAACATTTATGTTTGGATGGAAGCTGGATTCTATCATTGACGCTTATGCTCTATATTGTTGTGATGGACAGCTGTATTTTCTTCTGTGAACTCACTTAATAAAACTGATTTAAACAATATGATAATAGATTTATCCTTTCTAGCAGTCCCATTCTGACTGTCGCCAAACAAGAACAGAGGCACAGTTACTCCATTATGCTCATGTGATTTGGTGCACTTCTAGAAGTTACATGACAATACATGCTTTCCATTCAGGATCTACACTTTGTTATTAAAAACATTCCATATTTCTCCAGTCCAGGAGTATCATTATAGGAAAACATATAAGAATCTGACAAAGTACATGGGCTAGACCCCTATACAGCATCTACATTCCTGGTTCAAATGAGCCCTGTATACCTTCCAGATGTGCTTTTTGACCACTCTTCCCCTCCAACATGTAGTTCACGTCATACTCAATGGCTGTAGGAACGTAGCCTCTTTCTAGCCTTGTTACCCCCACTTTTGGCCTGTTTGTGAGTATATGTCAGGGTGTTTTTGCTGTCTCACTGGGATCCTGCTAGCCAGGATCCAGTGCTCATAGTGAAAACCCTATCTTGTCAGTGTGTTTGATATGTGTCACTGGGATCCTGCTAGCCAGGACCCCAGTGCTCATAGGTTTGTGGCCTATATGTGTTCCCTGTGTGGTGCCTAACTGTATCAGAACCTCAGTGTTTATGCTCTCTCTGCTTTTAAAATTGTCACTGCAGGCTAGTGACTAATTTTAGCAATTCTTATTGGCACACTGGAACACCCTTATAATTCTCTAGTATATGGTACCCAGGTACCCAAGGTATTGGGGTTCCAGGAGATCCCTATGGGATGCAGCATTTATTTTGCCACCCTTAGGGAGCTCAGACAAGTCAAAGAAACTTTATTTCGGCTACAAGAGCCATAAAAGCGCATAGCAGCAATAAATACAAATAAATACACAAGGTAATAAATATAACAATACATATAATGATAAAAAAATGGAATAAAGATAAAATACACTCACACAGTGCGATGGGACAGTCTTTTTGGAATCATTAGACAGATAAGAATTTCCTTCTGACAAACCAGCTAGCTCCGAGGAACTTGGCGACGGCGATCACTAGCGTTGGCCTAGTGTCTGATATGAGGATTCGCAGGGCGATTTCAGAGCTGCGGACTCCCAGCAGTCTGCATGCCTGGGCCAGCCATTTCCTACGTGAAGCGGTGTACGCGGGGCAGGAAAAAAGGACATGAGAGAGATTCTCGACAGGGGCTTTGCAGGCTGGACAGGCGGATTATTCTTTGTGTGACCAGCAGCTGGTGAAACGTCTTAATGGTAGCGTTCCAATGCGGAGCTGAAAGTACAGTTTCCTTTCCATTGGGACCATGATTATGTCCCAAAAAGCCTCATACTTGCATGTCTCTTTTAGGTTAACAAAATCACAAGATAATGTAGTGTGAAGTGTGGCCCCTATATCTTCGTGATCTGCCATTTGCCAATATAGTTTCTTTAGTTCGCTTTTCGAGGGAAAGACGGAGGTGGTTGGTGAATTCCAGAGTTCACTGAGCCCGAGTGAGTAAAGTGACCACTTGATGTTTCGTAGCCAGGGGATTCTGTGAAAATGATCAGCTTTTAAAATAACCTGCAGGGCTTCAGTAAAGGTTTCGAGCTTTGGGGTAGTCCAGAGATGCCGCCAATACAGCAGAGGGCGTAGGCGGGCTTTATGACCGATGCGTTTTATGCCAAGATCCTTAAAAAGGGGGAACAGTGGAGTGCTTGGTGGAAGGGACACAAGGTTTCTCAGGAAGTTGTTCTCAGCGATGGTTGTGTCTTGGATTTTGGCATAACCCCATAGTTCAGCCCCATAAAGTGCTGAGGTCACAGCCTGGGCTGTGTATATCTGTATTGCTGGGCGAATTGGTTTTGTGTATGAGAGGTGGAAGGTTTTTGATAGTGCCCCTGTTGTTTGCTTTAGTTTTAAGGCTTGCTTTCCTATGTGTGATTTCCAAGACATGTTGTCAGTCAATCTTATACCCAGGTAGCTGAAAATTCCCACCTTCTCAAGTGTGGTGCCCTCTAGTGTAAACTTCCCTCTAAAGGATCTATGGGGATTAAGGGTCATTAGTTTTGTTTTAGAGGCATTGATTTCAAGTCCCCGCATTGAGCAGAATTTTTCAAAGCACGTGAGGAGTTTCCTTAGTGCACTAGGGGTCTTGGATATCAGGAGAGTAACATCTGCAAAGAGCAAGACAGAGATTTTTTGTGTGCCAAGTGATGGTGCGTCAGCCTCCACTCTAAGCAGGAAAGGGACGATTTCATTGATATACAGAGAGAAGAGGGTTGGGGCAAGGACACACCCTTGCCACACACCCCTTGATATGTGGATTCTATCAGTTAGTTGCCCCTTGTTGTCCCACCTAACTTGTGCGTACTTGTCCTCGTGGAGCCGTATCAATATTGCTAGGATATGCTCCGGGATTCCCATTCGGGAGAGAGTGTCCCATAGTTTGTTGCGAGGTACTAGGTCAAAAGCAGACTTTAGATCCACAAAAGCAACGTAAAGGCTCCGTTTACCAATGAGCACTGTTTTCCAGTATAAAAATAGGAATCTGAGGGCTTGATCAGTGGTAAATATTTTCTTCCGGAAACTGGCTTGAAGGGGACTAAGGATATCATGTTCAGTCATCCAGTCTTCGATCTTTCCCAAGAGGCAGTGGCAGAAGGCTTTTTTGCACACAGTCAATTAGACTAATTGGTCTGTAGTTGCAGGGGAGTGATCTGTCGCCCTTTTTAAAGATAGGGATAACAATAGCCCCTTTCCAGGACTCAGGGATAGCCCCAGATGCTGTTGCTTTCGCTATGATGGTGAGGTATCTTGACCAGGATGCTATGTCGGTTGAGAACAGGTCTGCTGGGACACCATCCGAGCCAGGGGCCCTGCCGGGTTTTATGGTGCCTAGGGAATAAGTTTTGTCACTTTGAGAGAACAGCTGGGGTACTTCAGTTGTGGGTGCTAAAGAAGTGTTTAGGCAGGGGTCCATGCAAACAGGAGTGGGGCTATCAGGGTCATGGGAGTACAGCCTGCTAAAATGATCTACCCAGTCTTTCGGGGCGATGTTGGTTGTAATGTCCAATCCACTGCTTTCTGGGCCTCGTGCTGCCAGGGACCAGAACAGACTACAGTTCCTCTCGCGCACAGCGTCACTAAGTGCTGTCCACCACTTATTGTCTTGGTCACGCTTGGCTTTGCGTATGGCTGACTTGTAGGACTTTCTAGCTAGGCGGATGGCGGCGGCATCCTTAGATTTAATAGCTTGGATTAAGAGCTTATTTAGGGACTGACACATTTTATTGAACCAGCAGTGCCTACCTATGGGTCTCTTGCCATCATGGGCTGTGATATCCCTGAAGCATGAGGTGTGGATTAAGCTTATTTCCTTATAGGGGATTGCGGGACCCACCTCTAGGTTCATTAATGTAGGCTTTAGGGTGTTATTGGCTGCGTTGATGAGTGCGGGCCGAGCCATAACCTTGTCCCACTTTAAGTGTAGTTTGTCGTTAACCAGGCTAATACCCTCTGGTGCTGCTACTGAGGAGTTAATCGTGGGCGAGAGGTTGCCCAAGGCTAACGTGTGAACAGAGAGAGGATTATGATCACTTTCAGTTCTTTCAACAATCGTCATATCGATGACTAGGGGCCATAATCTTATGTCAAATAGACAGTAGTCGATTCTGCTGGTATGGTTCGTTTTGTTGAATGTGTGATGGCCTTTGGCGTCTGATTTGGTTCTGCCATTTAACGCCCTGAGCCCGAATTCCATGGTCAGTGACTTAACTTGGACTGCGACCTGCGTCCATCTTTTAATGGGTGGAATGGACAGGGTGGGGATAGACCAAGCTTGATCCTCCTCGTCTGTGGACCTGAGATCATCCCAGTCTAGAGGTTCGAACGTGACATTGAGGTCACCTGCCACAATGGTTTTATGATGGCGGGGACAGTTTTGCAAAAGGGCTGCCAGGACACAAAGGGTTTTGGAGACTTGACCCCCCCTGACCCCTCGGGTGTAGATATTGAAAATGTTCACAACAGTTTCAGGCCCAAATGATAGACGAAGACCTAACAGGTCGGGAGAATCGGTGGGTAGCTGTAATATATGACAGTTAAGTGATGTTCTGATCCAAATAGTCAAGCCCCCTGAAGGCCTGCCTCTAGTACTGGGCACGGCAGGGATGTAGAAGTTTGAATAGCCTGTTCGGAAAAGTGGATTGGTTGACCATGTCTCTTGAAGAAGACATATGTCATGTTCATCAATAAAAGAGGTGAAGGATGGAAGAGGGAGAATAGATTTCAAACCTGCCATGTTCCATGAGACAAGTCATACCCCAGTAAGTGGTTGAACTATCCTGTCTAGTTGCCTGGTATTTACATGATTAGCTGCCAGAGATTGATTTGGCAGGTATGGTTGAGTGGGAAGAAGTAGATCAATGCCAATGTTGGTCAGTGAGATGTTCCTCTAGTGGAGCTGACCTGGCCCTGGTGAGGGAAGTGCTTGCAGGCTTGGCTATCGGTTCTTGATTTGGTGGGCAATATTCCTGCAAGATGAAAGGTGCAGTATTGTCATATTTGCACAGTAAACTGTCAAAGGTCTTGGGGAATATGTCATGAATGGGAGAGAGAATACTTGCACTGGCAGTGTTAGGGATTGCAGCAGCCCCGGGGGTGATTGATATTAGTTGGTTGCGTGGTTTATCAACGTAGATTTTAGATGAAGCTTTAAGTCAATCGTTCTCGCCAAGGGTAGTTACATTTTTTGCTGGGCAGTAGCTCGGGCAATCCCCGTAGTGCGTAGGTGGCCTAGGGTATTTGAACTGGATGCGCGAATGTGCTGGTGGGCTTGTTCTAGCATCTAGGGCCACCAAATTGTCCACCATGGTCCCGTCCTTGAGTGTCAGTTTTAAAATGTCAAAGTGTGTTCTGGTCTGGCCATCTTGCTACATTGATTATGTCCTCGCGTATTACAGAGCGACAGCCTCTTACATGGCGAATCCAATGGATTGCCTTGTTTTTAATAGTCTGCCCCTTCCTTATGTGTCGATGTGTTTAACTTGGGAACGTTGACCATTAGAACTACATTACCTGATTGAGACCAATCAATGGCAGGCTGTGCAGAGTATCTTGGGGCAGTATTGCTCATGAGTTTGGGGATTTTGTGATGGTCGTCTAGTGTTTTCCCTGCGCCTAAACTGTTGTGCGAAGGAGGGTGGAGTAAGTTCTTGGTCTTAGCACCGACTGGGAGGATGCCATCACAGCTGGGTGCTGAAAGAATTGGCAGATTTGTCATGGTGCCAGGTAGGGTTGGGCTTTGGGTAAGGTTCATGGTGGCCGTGCCATCTGCAAGAGTTAACTGTTTTACTATTGCAATTAAGGAGTTAACCATGAGCTTAAGTTCTAGTACTTCCTTTTTAAAATCTTGTATGCATTGAGTGTGCTGTGGGTTTATGTGGGTTGAGTGTGTGCTTGCGGCTGCTAGCCCATCCATCCTGATACCTGGGTCGATGTCATCATGTGATTCTAGGGCGTTAATTAACGTATTAAAGCGGTTGCTGCACTGGATGAAATCGTTAGAGCCCAGTGGTGGCTCCTGCACTAGAGATGGAGCAGTGTGGGTGATAACATTCCTGCCCTCTCCCTGCCCTGTAGTGGCTGTGTCTTGTTGCCCACATTTCACAAAAATCTCAGCAATTTTCTTTGTGCCAGACCTCCTATTGGTTGAGGGTGCTCCTCCACAGTGCCGTTAGAATTATTTCCCTGAGGAGTAGTTAAAATTCCCTTGCATTCACCCAAAAGAGAGTCAATTCTGTACATAACGCAGTTACTAGCTGCATGCTTGTGTCTTTTTCGCTTAGCTTTTAGCACAGCCCCTGCCCCAGCCTCTATTGCTTTCCTTTTACCCATCTGGGACGGTTATTGGTGATAAAATGTTGTACAGAGTATCAGTATAATGAAGCAACCTACGGGATGGCACAGTGTTGGCAATAGCGCATAGAGCTAAGATCAATGATGCCTACTTGAATGGTCAAATGTTAGGGGGGTGACCCAGCCCAGCCTCTTCCAGGCTCCGACGGGAGTGGACGGGCCCGCCCTTGGCCCAGGCTTCGCCCACGCAGCGAAGTGCCCCCACGCGCTTTGTAGCGCTTGTTGGTGTCAAGTGGGTGTAGGTGCAGGTGAAAATGGCCGCCTCCTGGGGCCTCAAAGCAGCTTGGGATATGTAGTCCCTCTTGAGTTTTTAGCGCGTACCGCGCAGCGAAGTGCTCCCACGCGCTTTATAGCGCTCGCTGGTGTCAAGTGGGTGCAGGTGAAAATGGCCGCCTCCTGGGGCCTCAAAGCAGCTTGGGATATGTAGTCCCTCTCGAGCTTTAGCGCGTCCCGCGCAGCGAAGTGCCCCCACACGCTTTATAGCTCTCGTTGGAGTCAAGTGGGTGCAGGTGAAAATGGCCACCTCCTGGGGCCTCAAAGCAGCTTGGGATATGTAGTCCCTCTTGAGTCTTTAGCGCGTCCCACACAGCGAAGTGCCCCCACGCGCTTTATAGCGCTAGTTGGTGTCAAGTGGGTGCAGGTGAAAATGGCCGCCTCCTGGGGCCTCAAAGCAGCTTGGGATATGTATAGAGCCTGGGTACTGCCAAACTAACTCTCTGGGGTTTTCTCTGCAGCTACCGCTGCTGCCAACCCTCGGACAGGTTTCGTCCCCCCTGGGGCCTGGGCAGCCCAGTACCAGGAAGGCAGAACAAAGGATTTCCTCTGAGAGAGGGTGTTACACCCTCTCCCTTTAGAAATAGTTGTGAAGGGCCTGAGAGGAGTAGCTTCTCCTGGCCTCTGGAAATGCTTTGAAGGGGACAGAAGGTGCCCTCCTTGCATAAGCCAGTTTATACCGGTTCAGGGATCCCCCCGGCCCTGCTCTGGGGGGAAACTGGACAAAGGAAAGGGGAGTGACCACACCTCTGCCATCTTGAATGCAGAGGTGTGAGGGCACAATGGAGACCTCTGAGTGGCCAGTGCCAGAAGGTGACGTCAGAGACCCCTCCTGATAGGTGCTTACCTTTCTCTGTAGCTAATCCTCCTCTGAGGGCTATTTAGGGTCTCTCCTGTGGGTTTCTCATCAAACAACGAATGCAAGACCTCACCAGAGTTCCTCTGCACTTCTCTCTTCGACTTCTGCCAAGTATCGACCGCTGACTGCTCCAGGACGCCTGCAAAACCGCAACAAAGTAGCAAGAAGACTACCAGCAACATTGTAGCACCTCATCCTGACGGCTTTCTCGACTGTTTCCTGGTGGTGCATGTTCTGAGGGCAGTCTGCCTTCACCCTGCACTGGAAGCCAAGAAGAAATCTCCAGTGGATCGACTGAATCTTCCCCTGCCAACGCAGGCACCAAACTTCTGCATCACCGATCCTCTGGGTCCCCTCTCATCCTGACGAGGGTGGTCCCTGGAACACAGGAGCTGGATCCAAGTGTCCCCGACAGTCCAGTGGCCCTTCTGTCCAAATTTGGTGTAGGTAGCTTCCCCACGCCAGACAGTAATCCTGTGTACTGCGTGAACTGCAGCTGCTAGGGCTTCTGTGCACTTTTGCAAGACTTCCTTCGGGCACAGCAGAGCCCAGGTCCCCAGCACTCCGTCTTGCATTGCCCAACTCGCTGAGTTGGATTCTGACTTCGTGGGACCCTCTTTTGTTGTGCTGAGATGACTGCCGTGCTCAGCTCTTCTGAATGCCTGTTCAGGTGCTTCTGCAGGTGCTGCCTGCTTCTGCATGGGCTCTCTGTGTTTCCGAGCGCCCCCTCTGTCTCCTCCTCCAAGGGGCGACCTCCTGGTCCTTATTGGGCCCTGGCAGCACCCAAAACCTTCAACTGCGACTCTTGCAGCTAGGAAGGCTTGTTTGCGTTCCTTCTGCGTAGAAACAACTCTTCATCCTCCAGCACACCGTGGGACATCTTCTGACTAGAGGAGAAGTTCCTGGCACCTTCAGTTGTTGCAGATTCTTTGGCTTCTTCCACCCGG
The DNA here is from genome assembly GCF_031143425.1 of Pleurodeles waltl. Lineage (NCBI taxonomy): Eukaryota > Metazoa > Chordata > Amphibia > Caudata > Salamandridae > Pleurodeles > Pleurodeles waltl. The sequence goes on along the minus strand of NC_090444.1, from coordinate 58,571,013 downwards.
TGGCAGCCCTTTTGCACCTTCGTCCGGGGTTTAGCGGGCTCCTGTCCCCCCTGGACACTTGCGCGACTCTTGGACTTGGTCCCCTTCCTTTACAGGTCCTCAGGTCCAGGAATCCGTCTTCAGTGCTTTGCAGTCAGTTGTTGCCTTTGCAGAATCCCCTATCTCAACTTTTCTGTCTTTCTGGGGTAGTAGGGTACCTTTACTCCTACTTTTCAGGTTCTTGGGGTGGGATATCTTTGACACCCTTAGTGTTTTCTTACATTCCCAGCGATCCTCTACACACTACACTAGGCCTGGGGTCCATTCGTGGTTTGCATTCCACTTTTGGAGTATATGGTTTGTGTTGCCCCTAGGCCTATTGTCTCCTATTGCATTCTATTGTGTCCTACAGTGTTTGTACTACTTTTCTAACTGTTTACTTACCTGATTTTGGCTTTTGTGTATATTACCTACCTCCTAAGGGAGTATATCCTCTGAGATACTTTTGGCATATTTTCACTAAAATAAATTATCTTTATTTTTAGTAACTCTGAGTATTGTGTTTTCTTATGATATAGTGCTAAGTGATATAAGTGGTATAGTAGGAGCTTTGCATGTCTCCTAGTTCAGCCTAAGCTGCTCTGCTATAGCTACCTCTAACAGCCTAAGCTGCTAGGACACTACTAATCTACTAATAAGGGATAACTGGACCTGGCACAAGGTGTAAGTACCACACGGTACCCACTATAAGCTAGGACAGCCTCCTACACCGTGCAGCTCGGGCCTGAGCACTCTATCCTTTGATGCACAACTTCTTGAGAGGTTCTCCGGCGGCGTGGGATCCATTTGTGTAGTGCTGCATGGGCCTCCTTCTTTGTCCCCATGCTGTGGGACTCCTGTGCGTGCTGCCTGGTCTTCTGAGAGCTTTCTGACTTGCTGAGAGCCCCCTCTGTTTCCCCTTCCTGGGTAAAGTCCACCAGGTCCCTCCTGCTCCCGGGCTGCACTATTTTCGGCTAACCGCGAGCTTTGAGTATGACAAAGCTTGCTGGCATAATCCAGTGACACAACCGGACTACAGTCATCCATCTGGCGTGGGACAATATCTGTATCAACTAGGAACCCACATCCGTCTTCTTGAGTGCAGTACTGACTGTTCTTCTTCACCAGTGATTCTTCTTTTGCACCTTCATCCGGGTTAGCGGGGGCTCCTGTACTCCCTGGACTCTTCACTGCTTCTTGAACTTGGTCCCCTTCTTCCACAGGTCTTCAGGTCCAGGAATCCATTCTCTTCTGGTTCTTGCAAAATCTTCCATCAAGTGTTCTTATGTGTTCTAGGAAACTTACTGTGATTTGATCCTGCTTTCCTGGTCTCTGGGGAGGGTTCCAATAATTACCTTTGGTGTTTTATGACACTCCGAGCACCCCTCTACACACTACACTTTCCTAGGCGGTAAACCGACTCTCGCATTCCACTTTCTTAGTATATGGTTTGTGTTCCCCCTAGTCCCATTTCTAACTATTGTGATTTTCACTATTTTCACTGTGTTTTTACAGCTATTACTGCATTCTAGTGTTTATACTGTGTAGATTACTTACCTCTTAATGGGGTACAGTATCTAAAGGTATTTTTGGCATTTGTGTCACTAACTTTATTTTTGTGACTGAGTATTTTCTTTCATCTGTGTGAGTACTGTGTGACTACAGTGGTATTCCATGAGCTTTGCATGTCTCCTAGTTAGGCCTTGGCTGCTCATTCACACTACCCCTAGAGAGCCTGGCTTCTAGACACTGACTACATTTTACTAATAAGGGATAACTGGACCTGGTATAAGGTGTCAGTACCTTAGGTACTCACTACAAACCAGGCCAGCCTCCTACATTGGTGGTGCAGTGGTGGGATACATACTTGCAAGTGCCTTATCATTCTGCCACTGGTGCTTTCCTTAGGAAAGTGTACTCTATACCTAGAGCTATACATACAAGTACCTAGTTAGAGGATCTAGTCTCTTACTTTCCTTTTTAAGAGACTAGGGGTTAGGTAGAGTAGGTTTTTCTTTTTCACTTACACTACGCTAACACTCACTATACTATGCCTACTGCTAAGCCTAGCTCTGAGGTCATGGGTACTTCCTATGAAAGCATGACCGTCAAAGAACTCAAGGGGCGTTGCTCAGTGAGGAGCTTAGATGTAGGGAAGAACCCTAACAAAAGTTTTCTTCTGAGCCTCCTTCTTCAGGATGACCAGGAACAGACGGGTAACCAGGAGGAGGAGGAGAAAGATTCTACACCCTTAGAATCAGGGAACCATCCTGAAGATTCAGGGGAGGGCTCTTCAAAAGATCTTCCCCCTAGCAAACCATCTAGCGTAGCTGGCAGTGGGAGGAGTAGTCACTCTGGGAGGGCTTCTTTCACACCTAGAGGTCAGGTCACTAGGTTTACTAAGGTTAGGGAAAGATCTACCTCTGCCCACCCTCATGTCACCTCAGTTCTGAGGGATCCCATGGTTCAACTCCAGGTGATGACTCCATAGATAGGGAGCTCAGGAAACTGAGACTAGAGGAGGCCAAGCTGAGGCTGCAGCAGCAACAGCTAGCCCTAGTTAGGGAGGCCTTGGCTGTGGAGACAGAGAGGCAGGGGTTTGGGTTAATTCCCTATGGTGACAGCAGCAGTTTCAAGAGTTATCGGGTTAGGACGGACACCATTGACTCTAGAAACTTAGATACAATTATTCCTCCATTCAAGGTGGTGGATGGAATCCAAAAGTAATTTGCTGCACTTGAGAGGGCCTGTAAAGTTCAGAGGATCCCTCACAGGCAGTGGCTGCTATTCTCTGGTTGCCCTTCTCTGATAAGGGGAGGGACAGACTCCTCACTGTCAGGTAGGAGGACTCAGACAATTACAGTATCCTTAGTAATGCACTCATAGATGGCTTTGGGCTCACTACAGAGCAGTACAGAATAAAGTTTAGAGAAAGCAAAAAGGAATCCTCATAGGATTGAATTGACTTTGTGGACTGTTCTGTCAAAGCTTTAGAAGGCTGGTTACATGGCAACAAAGGCGTCTGATTATGAGGGTCTATATAATCTTCTATTGAGAGAGCATATTTTGAATAACTGTGTTTCTGATTTGTTACACCAATACTTGGTAAACTGACCTCTCCCCAAGAATTGGGAAAGAAGGCAGACAAATGGGTCAGAACATGAGTGAGCAGGAAAGCTCATACAAGGAGTGACAAAGAAAAGAAGAAAGAAGGTGGTCAGGACCCCAGTGCTCATAATTTATTGCCTAATGTGTATGCCTGTGTAGTGCCTACCTGTGTCACTGAGGCTCTGCTAACCTGAACCTCAGTGCTTAAGCTCTCTCTGCTTTTAAATTTGTCACTGTAGGCCAGTGATTTCTTTTACCAATTTCAGTTGGCATAATGAACCCCCCTTATAAGTCCCTAGTATATAGCACCTAGGTACCCAGGGCATTGTAAATGTAAAATGTAAATTTGCACTTGTATAGCGCACTACTCACCCGTTAGGGTCTCAAGGCGCTGTACTCATACCGCTATGGAACCCCTCCTGGCTTTTCCCTGTGAGGTGCCCACTCCTGGGCACCCCCAGGGTGAAGCCAGGCATCCAAGCGCTGTTGGGGCCGTTGTGGAGATTAAGCAAGCTATTGCCCAGAGTTGCAGAGTGGGACCCATGAATTAGATTAGGCACCGAGGCGAGAATTATCTGGTCAAAGGGAATTGAGCCCAACACCTGCCGAAGCGGGACTTGAACCCTGGTCTTGAGCCAGATCTCTGCTTCAGGGTCTGCCGTTCTAACCATTGAGCCACACTTCTCCATCTTTGGGGTTCCATGAGATCCATATGGGCTGCAGCATTTCTTTTGCCACCCATAGGGAGTCCCATATGTCAGAAGACACTAAGGAGTTTTGTCGCTCCTGTGTCTCCTGCCAATCCAGTGGCAAGACTGGTGGCACTCCAAAGGCCACCTTAATGCCACTACCAGTGGTTGGGGTGCCCTTTGAAAGGGTAGGGGTTGCCATTGTTGGCCCCCTTGACCCTCCAACAGCTTCTGGCAATAGGTTTATCCTTGTGGTGGTGGATCATGCTACAAGGTATCCAGAAGCTATATTTTTAAGGACCACTACAGCTCCTGCATTGGCAAAGGCCCTCTTTGGAATCTTATCTAGGGTGGTCTTCCCTAAGGAAGTGGTGTCAGATAGAGGTAGTAACTTCATGTCAGCATACCTAAAAGCAATGTGGAAGGAGTGTGGTGTTACCTATAAGTTCACCACCCCTTATCATCCACAAACTAATGGGCTGGCTGAGAGGTTTACTAAAACTCTCAAAGGTATGATTATGGGACTCTCTGAAAAACTCAGAAGGAGATGGGATGTCCTATTACCATGCCTCCTTTTACCTTACAGGAAAGTTCCCCTAAAAAGGACTGTGCTACAGCCCCTTTGAACTCCTATTTGGTCACCCTGTTAGGGGTCCCCTTGCTCTTGTTAAGGAGGGTTGGGAACAACCTTTAAAAGCTCCAAAACAGGACCTAGTGGACTATGTACTTAGCCTGAGAAGTAGAATGGCTTTGTACATGAAAAAGGCCAGCAAAAACCTTCATGCCAGCCAAGAGCTCCAAAAGCAATGGTTTGACCAGAAGGCTGTCCTGACAGAGTACCACCCAGGACAGAAGGTGTGGGTATTGGAGCCTGTGGCCCCAAGAGCACTCCAGGACAAGTGGAGTGGACCCCATCTAATTGTAGAGAAAAAAGGTGAGGTCACTACTTGGTAGACGTGGGCACTGCCAGAAGCCCCTTTAGGATACTTCATGTCAATCGCCAGACGCCTTACTATGAAAGGGCTGACTTAACCCTGCTCATGGCTACAGATGAGGGACAGGAAAAATCTCTTCTCCACTACTGAAACTGATGGTTTAGTGGAGGGAGTGGTTCTGGCAGATTGCCTTACTGCTGGGCAGAAGGAAGACTGTAAAAATCTCCTTGATCAGTTTTCTGAACTCTTCTCATGCACACCTGGTACTACTTGGTGTGAACATACAATTGACACTGGTGACGGTTTACCTATCAAAAGTAAAATGTACAGGCGTGCTGACCATGTCAGAGATTGCATAAAAGCTGAAGTTCAGAAAATGTTAGACCTTGGAGTTATTGAGAATTCTGATAGCCCCTAGTCTAGCCCAGTGGTGCTTGTCCCCAAACCTCATAACAAAGACGGAAGGAGAGAAATGCGGTTTTATGTGGACTATAGAGGTCTCAGTACTGTAACAAAAACAGATGCTCACCCTATACCCAGGGCAAATGAGATAATAGATACACTGGCATCTGCCAAGTATCTAAGCACTTTTGACTTGACTGCAGGGCATTGGCAGATCAAAATGTCAGAAGATGCAAAAGCAAAAACTTATTTTCTACCATAAGAGGGCATTATCACTTCTCAGTGATGCCCTTTGGTTTGAAAAATACACCTGCCGCTTTTCAGAGACTGGTGAAAACAGTCCTCCAAGGTTTGGAAGTTTTTAGTGCAGCATATTTGGACGATATTGCTGTCTTTAGCTCCACCTGGAATGATCACCTGGTCCACCTCTGGAAAGTTTTGGAGGCCCTGCAAAAAGCAGGCCTAACTATCAAGGCTTCAAAGTGCCAGATAAGGCAGGGAAAAGTGGTTTATCTGGGCTACCGGGTAGGTTGGGAGCAGATTGCACCACTTCAGTGGAAGATTCAGACCATTATGGAATATTTTCCCCTTACAACTCAGACCCAGGTCAGAGCCTTCTTAGGTCTCACTCGGTAATACAGGAGGTTCATTAAGAACTATGGCCCCATTGCAGCACCTCTTAATGACCTCACCAGTAAGAAAATGACTAAAAAGGTATTGTGGACAGCTAGCTGTCAAAAAGCTTTTGAGGAGCTTAAGCAGACAATGGGCTCTGCACCTGTCTTAAAGAGCTCAGACTACTACAAAAAAATAATTGTCCTAACAGATGCTTCTAAATTTGAGGTAGGGGCTGTACTATCACAACTTAACTCAGAGGGCCAGGATCATCCTGTTGCTTTCATTAGCAGGAGGTTGACCCCTAGAGAAAAGCATTGGTCTGCCATAGAGAGGGAGGCCTTTGCTGTGGTCTGGGCACTGAAAAAGCTGAAACCCTACTTGTTTGGGACTTACTTTATTGTTCAGACAGACCACAAACCTCTATTATGGCTTAAACAAATGAAAGGTGAAAACCCTAAATTGTTGAGGTGGTCCATCTCCCTACAGGGAATGGACTATACAGTGGAACATACACCTTGGAGTACCCACTCCAATACATATGGACTCTCCAGATATTTCCACTTAGACATTGAAGACTCATCTGGGCAAGGTTAGCCTTATTGCCCCTTGTTTGGGGTAGGCATTGTGTAGGAAAGTACCATCTTCCTTGGCATGTTACCCCCATTTTTCACATGTATGTATGTTTTTGCCTGTCTCTCTGGGATCCTGCTGGTCAGGACCCCAGCGCTCATAATTTATGGCCTAATGTGTATGCCGGTGTAGTGCCTAACTGTGTCACTGAGGATCTGCAACCAGAACCTCAAGGCTCTCGCTGCTTTTAAATGTGTCACTGTAGGCCAGTGACTTCATTTACCAATTTCAATTGGCATACTTGACCCCCCTTAAAAGTCCCTAGTATATGGTACCTAGGTGCCCAGGGTATTGGGGTTCCAGGAGATCCCTATGGGCTGCAGAATTTCTTTTGCTACCCATAGGGAGGTCAGACAAACCTTTACACAGGACTGCCATTGCAGCCTGAGTGAAATAATGCACACATTATTTCACAACAATTTTCACTGCAGTTAAGTAACTTATGTCACCTATTTAACGTTCAGCAAGTGAAGGTTAGATGCAAAGTAACTAAGTGTGAGGGCACCCTTGCACTAGCAAAGTTGCCCCTACATATTTCAGGGCCATTTCCCCGGACTTTTTGAGTGCGGTGACACCATTACACGCTTGCGCTGCATATAGTTCAATACCTATATGTAGCTTCACAATAGTAACTCCGAATATGACCATGTAACATGTCCAAGATCATGGAATTGTCCCCCCATTCCAAATCTGATAGTGGGGAGCCAATTACATGCATCCCGGGGGTTCCACTATGGACCCAGGTACTGCCAAACCAGCTCTCTGGGGTGTTCTCTGCAGCTACCGCTGCTGCCACCACACATACAGGGCTCTGCCCTCCTGGGGTCTGGGCAGCCCAGTCCCAGGAAGGCAGAACAAAGAATTTCCTCTGAGAGTAGGGTGTTATACCCTCTCTCTTTGGAAATAGGTGTTAAAGGCTGGGGAGGTGTAGTCTCTCCTAGCCTCTGGAAATGCTTTGAAGGGCACAGATGATGCCTTCCTTGCATAAGCCAGTCTACACCAGTTTAGGGAAACCCCAGTCCCTGCTCTGGCGTGAAACTGGACAAAGGAAAGGGGAGTGACCACTCCCCTGCCCTTCACCACCCCAGGGGTGGTGCCTAGAGCTCCTCCAGTGTGTCCCAGACCTCGGCCATCTTGTTTCCAGAGGTGTGAGGGCACTCTGGGGGCCTCTGAGTGGCCAGTGCCAGCTTTCAACGTCAGAGACCCATCCTGATAGGTGCTTACCTGACTAGGTGGCCAATCCTCATCTGAGGGCTATTTAGGGTCTCTCCAGTGGGCTTTTCCTCAGATAACGACTTGCAAGAATCCAGCAGGACTCCTCTGCACTTCTCTCTTCGACTTCTGCCAAGGATCGACCACTGACTGGTCCAGGAAGCCTGCAAAACTGCAACAAAGTAGCCAGAAGACTACCAGCGACATTGTAGCACCTAATCCTGCTGGCTTTCTCAACTGTTTCCTGGTGGTGCATGCTCTGGGGGCTGCCTGCCTTCACCCTGCACTGGAAGCCACAAAGAAATCTCCTGTGGGTCAATGGAATCTTCCCCCTGCTCCAGCAGGCACCAAACTTCAGCGTCACCGGTACTCTGGGACCCCTCTCATCCTGACAAGCATGGCCCTTGGAACACAGGTGGTGGACCCAAGTGACCCAGAGCATCCAGTGGTCCCTCTGTCCAAATTTGGAGGAGGTAAGTCCTTGCCTCCCCTTTCCAGGCAGTAATCCTGTGCACCGAATGTTCTGCAGCTACAAGGGCTTATGTGCACATTTCCAAGAAATCCTGCAAGAACAGCTGAGCCTAGGTCCCCAGCACTCCGTCCTGTGATGCTCAGCTCCTTGAGGTGATCTCCTGTGTCGTGGGACCTCTCTTTGCAGTGTTGAGATGACTGCCATGTTCAGTCTTCTTTAACCCATGTTCAAGGACTTCTGTGGGTTTTTCCTTGTTGTGTGTGGGCTCTCTACGTTGCTGATGGCCCCCTCTGTCTCCTCTCCCAAGTGGCAACATCCTGGTCCTTCCTGGGCCCAGGCAGCAACCTTTTTCTCCAACAGTGACTTTTGCAGCTAGCAAGGCTTGTATGCAGTATTTTGCCAAGGAAACAACTCTGCATCCTCCAGCACGCCGTGGAACTTCCTACCTCCTTTCGTTGTTGCAAAACCTGCAGCTTCTCCCAACCAGAGGCAGCCATTTTGCACCTTCATCCGTGGTTTAGTGGGCTCCTGCCCCCCTGGACACTTTTGCGACTCTTGGACTTGGTCCCCTTCCTTCGCAGGTCCTCAGGTCCAGGAATCCATCCTCAGTGCTTTGCAGTCTGTTGTGATCCTTGCAAAATCCTTTATCACGACTTTAGTGTGTTTCTGGGGAAATAGTAGTACTTCACTCCTACTTTCCAGGGTCTTGGGGTGGGGTATTGTAGGAGGCTGGCCTGGCTTGTAGTGGGTACCAGAGGAAATTACACCTTGTGCCAGGTCCAGTTATCCCTTATTAGTGTAGAAGAGGTGTTTCTAGCAGCTTAGGCTGATAGAAGGTAGCTATGGCAAAGCAGCTTAGGCTGCACTAGGAGACATGTAAAGCTCCTACTATACCACTGGTGTCATATGCACAATATCATAAGAAAACACAATACACAGATATACTAAAAATAAAGGTACTTTATTGTTATGACAATATGCCAAAAGTATCTCAGTGAGTACCCTCAGTATGAGGATAGGATATATACACAAGATATATGTACACAAACCAAGCAATGTAAAGTTACAGTAGATTGCAATAGGAGCACATAGGTATGGGGGCAACACAAACCATATACTCCAAAAGTGGAATGCGAACCACGAATGGACGCCAAACCTATGTGAGCTTGTAGAGGGTCACTGGGACTGTAAGAAAACAGTGAGGGTTAGAAAAATAGCCCACCCCAAGACCCTGAAAGGTGGGTGTAAAGTACACCTACTACCCCCAGAGAGCACAGAAGTTGTGATAGGGGGAATCTGCAAGGAGAACAAACACCAGCAATGCAACAACAGACCTGAGTACCTGTAAGACAAGGGGACCAAGTCCAAGAGTTGCGACAGTGTCGAGAGTGGGCAGGAGCCCAGGAAATGCCAGCTGAGGGTGCAAGGAAGCTGCCACCAGGTGAAGGAAGCTTGGTGTTCTGCAAGAACGAAGAGGACTAGGAACTTCCCCTTTGGAGGATAGATGTCCCACGTTGTAATGAAGCTTGCAGAGGTATTCCCATGCAGAAAGACCACAAACAAGCCTTGCTAGCTGCAAGGTTCGCAGTTAGGGTTTTTGGATGCTGCTGTGGCCCAGGAGGGACCAGGATGTCGCCACTTGGATGAGGAGACAGAGGGGGTGCCCAGCAAGTCAGGGAGCCCTCAAAGAAGCAGCCAGCACCTGCAGAAGTACCTGAACAGGCACTTAGAAGAAAAGTGAACCGGAGTCCACCCAAAGTCACAAAAGGGAGTCCCACGACGCCGGAGGACAACTCAGAAGGTTGTGCACTGCAGGTTAGAGTGTCGGGGACCCTGGCTTGGCTGTGCATGAAGGAAATCCGGGAAGAGTGCACAGGAGCCGGAGCAGCTGCAAATCACGCGGTACCCAGCAATGCAGTCTAGCGTGGGGAGGCAAGGACTTACCTCCACCAAACTTTGACTGAAGAGTCACTGGAATGTGGCAGTCACTTGGACAGAGTTGCTGAGTTCCAGGGACCATGCTAGTCATGCTGAGAAGGTACCCAGAGGACCGGTGATGCAGTCTTTTCTTGCCTGAGGTTGCAGGGGGAAGATTCCGTCGACCCACGGGAGATTTCTTCAGAGCTCCTGGTGCAAGAAGGAGGCAGGCTACCCCCAGAGCATGCACCACCTGGAAACAGCCGAGAAAGCCGACAGGATGAAGCGATACAGGGTTGCTAGTAGTCGTCTTGCGACATTGTTGCGGTTTTGCCGGTGTCCTGAGCAGTCAGCGGTCGATCCTTTGGCAGAAGGTGAAGAGGGAGATGCAGAGGAACTCTGGTGAGCTCTTGCATTCGTTATCTGGTGAGATCCCCAAAGCAGAGACCCTAAATAGCCAGAAAAGGAGGTTTGGCTACCTAGGAAGGAGGATTGGCTACTAAGAGAGGTAAGAGCCTATCAGAAGGAGCCTCTGACATCACCTGCTGGCACTGGCCACTCAGAGCAGTCCAGTGTGCCACAAACACCTCTGTTTTCAAGATGGCAGGGGTCTGGGACACACTGGAGGAGCTCTGGGCACCTCCCTTGGGAGGTACTGGTCAGGGGAGTGGTCACTCCCCTTTCCTTTGTCCAGTTTCGCGCCAGAGCACGGCTGGGGGATCCCTGAACCGGTGTAGACTGGCTTATGCAGAGATGGGCACCATCTGTGCCCATCAAAGCATTTCCAGAGGCTGGGGGAGGCTACTGCTCCCCAGCCCTTCGTACCTATTTCCAAAGGGAGAGGGTGTAGCACCCTCTCTCAGAGGAAGTCCTTTGGTCTGCTTTCCTGGGCCGGGGCTGCCCAGACCCCCATAGGGTTTTCACTATGAACACTGGGCCCTGGCTAGCAGTATCCCAGTGAGACAGTAAAAACACCCTAACATATACTCAGCAAGGCTAGAAAGAGGCTACCTTCTTACAGTTGTCCCTAGACCTATTTTCTCCCTTTGCATTCTATAGTATTTCCTACTGTTTGCATTGTTCTATGACTATGCACTTGTCTAATTTTGGTGTCTATTGTATATATTGCATATAATACGTACCTGCAGAATGAGTATTGTCTCTAAGATATTGTTGATACTGTGTCACCAAATAAATACCTTTATTTTTGGTAACACTGAGTATTGTCTTTACTTGTGTATTAGTATTGTGTAACTATAAGTGGTGTTGCATAAGCTTTGCATGTCTCCTAGGGATAACTGGACCTGGTATAAGGTGTAAGTACCCAAGGTACCCACTACAAACCAGGCCATCCTCCTACAGCAATGTAGCCTTGTAGTGTAGCCATTTTTAATGTAGCTTTATGCGCGTTTGCTTAACGTGTTAGGCCTCTGTGCACTTTGCCCTAGATGCATTTTATTTAGCCTCGCACTGTTAATTTACAATAACCAGTTTCACAGTCTTGTTTTATTTTCCTTCTATCACACTTTTTAGCTTACTTCAGCACTGAGTTTGCAAACAATACATTCTTCCTCACTCTGTGCTTCAGTCAAGGATACAGTCTGGTACATTGCCGATAGACGTGGTAGAAGTTTAGTCTTTATGGTTCGTAGACAGTACACATTCTTACGCAGGAACATTGGGGTGTTAGTTCACATCAATAGTATAAAAACACTTTCTAGTCCCAGTACACGTAAGAGGGAGATTCCGACCAGGAACCCAAAACTAGACGCTGACTGCCCTGTTGCAGATGCTGATCCCGATCACAGGCCTTTGTTCAGGTATGAGGGTCGATGTCCTCCCGTGGGAACCTGAAAGGTAGGCTTAGAACTTAACATGCTGTGCTCAAAATAGAACTTAGAAGAGAGAACGTAAATATAGTTGCACTATGATAGCGTTATTCTTATGTTTCACTCTCCTCGTTACTATTTCAATCCTACTGTGTTGTATGGTTCTGGTTATTGCGGCTCACGCCTTGTTATCTAAAATGCAGTCGTTTTATTAAACCAATCTTTAAAACTCAAACTCATTTATATATGAGACCACACTGTGTATGAGAGAACTGGTTAGGATCTGAGTGACCACAGCTTCCCTGGGATGCACTAAGATGTCATGTGCTCGGCTGCCCAATTGTCCAATTGCCCAATTGAGAGATGAGGCACTGCTAGTTAGCCGGAGCTCAACCCGGATTTGGGGTGACAAGGGTCCTTCGCCGTGGGTTAGACTTAGTCCCCCACACTGTGAACGATCTTGCTGCCCAAAAATCCAGTAGTCTCATTAGGATAATGAGAGCCTACGTGACATGGCGCTGCCAACGATTGGTCCGGCTCTAATTTTCGGGTCCACCAGTCTCTCTCGGTCTAATATGTTATAATGATCCCTCAGTTCCTTTAACAGAGACGTCCGTGGCACTGAGGACTTCCACCACCGCGATATAGGTAACCCTAAATATAGCGGATGGTTGTTCAAGCTTGAACCTTAAAAGGAAAGACCCCGTTTTGGTGTGCTTTCTCTGAACCAACGCTGTTTTTCTCATAGCGAATCCCCAGGTAATACAAATAGCTCTTAATATGAGACAGCCGCTCACAGCACATTTGCTTTCACATGGTCTTAAGAACAAGGTGTCAGAGTCACCAGATCCTCGGGGTCTGTGCACGTTCACAACACGTCCACTACTGAAAAGCTCCAAGACTCTGATAGATAAATCACAGAGACTGAGAGAGTTCAAGAGGGAAAGAGGGGATTAGGAAGGGAACGGCTGGGAAGGATACCTGTAGTAAGAAAAAGGTTAGAACACACAATATGAAAATTATATCTCCTGAAATCAATACTAAACTATGATTCTAGGCCTAGTCACTCTGAAAACATGAACAATCTAAGAGTTAAGTTTAAAATGACTAAGTTTCTAGATGGCCGGATACCTGTAGGGGAATCAAGATGAATTAAACGAAAACTTTCTTATTCAAGTACTTTCCTTTACATGAGAATCAGAAAAAACATTCTGACTAAATTTTAAACCAGTCATATAAACCCTGTTTTGAGAATGTATACTAGGACCATACAATATTGCATCTAGAAACTATGGCCTTCTGTGTACTCTTAAAATGTTTCAACACAAATTGCGAATATTGCAGATATATATATGTATATAGTAAACACCATTAAAAGGATTGTGCACCATGAATAACACAATATGGAGTCAGGAAACAAATCACATAACTTGTCAACTCAAAAATTACATATTAAATATCTTAGAATAGTGGCATACAATAAACAACATGAATTAAACTCGAGGAGAGAATCGTGCGTCTTGCCAATTCGAGTGTTACCATGTAAAATACCAAGAAATGGTAACATGCGATGAATATCAATGTCAAATCCTCATTAATCGAATCGCCCTTTTGCTGATTCGTAAAACACGATATAAATGTCAAGGGTTAACAGCGCACAATAAATAACAAGATCAAAGTACAATGAAACACATTGTGCTTCTTTTACTGATTCTTAAGCCACCATGTAAATGTCAAGAAATGGTAGCGTGCAATGAACAACAAAGTTAAATGCTCATGAAACGAGTTGCACGTCTTGCCAACTCGTAAAACATCATGTAAATATCAAGAAATATCAGCGCGCAATGGACAACAATGTCCAAACACCATAAAACGAATCGCGCGTCTTGCCGATTCTTAAGCCACCACGTAATTGTCAAGAGATGGCAGCGCGTAATGAATAACGATGTCAAACCTTTATGGAATAAATTGCGCATCCTGCCTATTTGCAAACCACCATATAAATGTCAAAAATGATAGCGCGCAAGTAATCTGTTATTCATTTAAGAATTAAAAAACAAGAATATGAAAATTCTCAATAACGGTGTTAGGAAATGTCCAACCACCGTCTTACCGCCTGGAACAATGATCACCAATGAAGGATGAGGGCAGAAGACTGGAAGATCCAAATAGGCTGCCGGGAAAGGAGCTCAGGAAGAAGCTGCTGCTCTGCACCAGGACCTCTGAACAGTGAGCACTGGGAGTTGGGCTGACTCTCTTTTATAGAGTCTAGGCCCAGCCCAGAACCACGCCCAGGCATGTTGCAGGGAAAGTCTCTGGAAGACCCTGGAAAGGGGCCACACCCTAACACACTCTGAAAACCTGCAGCAATACATTGCAAAGGAACAGTATTTGTAAAAAATTTTAAAATAAGTTTTCAGGATTGAACTCTGCAATGCAAAAGGTTAAACCACAACATATCAGCACAATGCATAAATTACGTTGTTTTGAGAGTGCTGGGTTTTTGCATTTTCTGGTGTTGACAGTACTCCCCTCTCCCAGACGTGCTCTAGGGCCTGGTTTGCATGGATTAAGACGATGAAAGCGTCTCACAAGTACTGGAGCATGAACATCAGATGCGGAAACCCATGAGTTACTTTCAGGACCATAACCTTTCCATGAGATTAAGTACCATAGATTATGCCCTCTCAGTATAGAATCCAACACTTTCTTGACTTCGTATTCTTCTTCCCCTTGTACTAGAACAGGAGCTGGATGAGGGTGGACCTTTTGGGCTGCCTTTTTCAAGAGGGAAGTGTGGAACACTGGATGAATCCGTAAGGATCCGGGCAATTGTAGTTTATAGGTCACCGGATTGATTTGCTGAAGGACAGTATAAGGACCTATGAATTTGGGGTTAAACATGTGCTTCTTCTTGAAGTCTATGTGTTTTGTGGAAAGCCACACTTTGTCACCTGGTTGATATTGCGGTCCCTCACAATGTTTCTTGTCATAATGCCTTTTATATTTTTGATTGGCTTTTTCTAAATGCTGTTGAATCAGTTTCTGGGTTTGATGTAAATGCTGAATGGTTTCTGACACAGCTGGAGTAAGAGAACTTTCTTGAGGAATTGTGATGGGCAAGGTGTCAAGGTGATAGCCAAATAAACCAAAAAAGGGTGTAACGCCAATAGAAGTGTGGAATGAGTTATTGTAAGCTAACTCAGCTAACCAGAGCATAGATGTCCAAGAATGAAGTGCCTTTTCTGCGTAGGCACGTAGGTATTGTTTTAAAGTCTGATTTAGTCTTTCCGTTTGACCATCTGTTTGAGGATGGTGACTAGTAGTTAGTGTAGATGGCACTTGGAGTGTTTTACACCATGTCTTCCAGAAATTGGAGGAAAATTGTGACCCACGATCGGAGAGGATAACCTTTGGCAGTCCATGATAATGAACCACTCTGTTCAGTAAAATATTTGCCAATTCACTAGAAGTGGGCAATTTTTTACAGGCAATGAAATGTCCATATTTTGTGAGACTATCTACTACCACTAGAATTACTGAATGCTGTTGAACCACTGGCAGACCGGTAATAAAGTCTAAAGAAATGTGCTCCCATTGACAACTTGGGGTTGGAAGTGGATGTAACAACCCTTTTGGTTTTGAATGACTTGTTTTAATGCGAGCACAAACTTCACAGTTGTTTACCATTGCTTTTACATCTTTTGTTAGGGTAGGCCACCAAAAATAACATCGGATCAGTTCAAGAGTTTTAGGAGTACCTGGGTGACCTGCCGTAGGTATAACATGCAACCAATGAAACACTTGCAAAGTTTGGTAGTGGGTACGAACAAACGAGCGTCATGAAAGGGTAAACCTTGCTTGATTGACCTTTTGGGATCAGCCTGGGCCCATGTTTGCCATTTTTCAACAGTGAAAGAATTGCGAATTTCTTCAAAGAAATCTTCAGTTTTTATGATACATAGAACCTTGTTAGGAGCAATGATAGCTCTGGAGGCTTGAAATGCAGGCAACATGGTAGACTCTTGACGGGACAAGGCATCAGCCTTGCGGTTATCTTTACCAGGCTGAAAGGTTACTACAAAATCAAATTTGGCAAAAAAAAGCATCCAGCATAATTGCAGAGGGGTCAAAAGTCTGGTGGAACTCATGAATTGAAGATTACGATGATCAGTATATACTGTAACAGTGTATCTGGCACCCAACAAATGATGTCTCCATTCTTTAAAGGATTCACGAATCGCAAGAAGCTCTTTTTCAGCAATGACATAGTTCTGTTTGGCTTTGTTCAACTTCCGAGACATATAAGCTACAGGATGAAGTTTACCAGTGTCTTTATTTCGTTGTGATAAGATGGCTCCTATTGCTACATCTGAAGCATCAGCTTCCACTATGAAAGGTTGATTCGCATCAGGATGGGTTAAGACTGGGGCAGTGGAGAAAGCTTTTTTCAAATCAAGAAGGCTTGATCAGCTTCTGGGGACCATACAAACGTTTCTTTCTTTCTTAGTAGCTTAGTGATTTGAGCCACTGTCTGGGAGAAATGATTTATGAACCTCAGGTAAAAATTTGCAAACCCTAGGAGACATTGTACATCACGAACAGTCTTTGGGGTGGGCCAATCAGATACGGCTTTTAGTTTCTTTTCTGCCATCACCATACCTTGAGGGGTAAGAATAACCCCTAAAAACTCAACTGTGGTAAGATGAAACTCACACTTGGTTAGTTTGCAATATAAATGGTGTTTTTGAAGGGCTGCAAGAATTTTCTTGACATGTTGGACATCTTCGTTTTCATTGTCTGAGTAGATCAAAATGTCATTGATGTAGACTATGGCAAATATGTCGAGGTACTCTCTAAGAACGTCATTCAAGAAAAATTAAAATGCTGCTGGAGCAGTACACAGACCAAAAGGCATGACGGTGTATTCAAAAAGGCCATATCTTGTCTTGAACGCTGTTTTCCATTCGTCACCCTCTCTCATTCTGACCAAATGATAAGCACCTCAAAGGTCAAGCTTCCTGTAGATTTTTGCTCTCTTTACTTGTTCCAATAAGACTGGAATTAGGGGTAAGGGATATTTATTCTTGATGGTGACTTTGTTTAAACCCCTATAGTCAATGCAAGTTCGAAGTTCTCCATTAGCTTTCGGAACAAAAAACAAAGGTGAAGCTGCAGGAGACTTAGAGGGGTGAATAAAGCCATTCTCCAAAACTTGATCTAGGCATTTTCGTAAATGTTGATTTTCATGTTCTGACAGGGCATATACACGACAGTTGGGAAGTATCGCACCAGGGGCTAGATCAATTTGACAGTCATAAGATCTATGAGGAGGTAGAGTCTCTGCTCCTTTCTCATCAAATACATCTTTGTAAGATGAATACTGTTTGGGCAGCTGAATTTCTTTCTCCGCTGCAGTAGCTATGTAAGAGTTGCAAACTTTTGATACTTGAATCTTTTGAAGACATTGTTCGTTACATAGCGCAGATGAGAACACAATTTTTCGTTCTGCTCAATTGATCTCCGGATTCTGATGAGTTAACCATGGCAAGCCGAGGATAATCCCATATTGGGGAGCATGGATCATGTCTAGGATGATTTTCTCTTCATGTTTCTTTCTTTGAATCTTATCTTCACAAATCATCGACAAGGGGATAGTCTGAAGAGTTACCGGACCTCCAGTCAAGAGTTTTCCATTGACTGCCTGGTTGATTTCTGGGGTCTTCTTTTCAATACATTGGATCCCCCATGCACAAACCAATTGGACATCAACAAAATTCCCAGTAGCCCCAGAATCGACTAGAGCTTTTTTGAAATAGATCTTTTTCTTCACCTGAACTCTTATTTCCAGTTTAAGATGTCTAGATTGTGAATGGTCCACGGTGACACCCAAGAGCAACCCTTCACTGCATCTCGGGTGTTTTAGTTTTCCAACTCGACTGGTACATTGGCTGTGACCTTCTGAACTGGACCTTGCTTGTTCTTTGGTTTGATTGGGCAATCTTTGGCAAAATGACCTTTTCGCCCACAATAAAGACATTGTCCATTTTTTCTGCGTAGGTCCTTTTCATCTTTGGTCAAAGGTCTTCTGATGGTTCCAATTTCCATCGGTTCCGGCGTTCTTTCTTTCGGAGTTCTTAAGTCTCTGTTATCATGAACGCACCATGAATATTTTTCAATCTTTTTGCGCGTTCCTTTACGTTCTGCTAAATGATGATCAAGTCTCAAGACAAGATTTATTAATTCTTGACAGACTGTAGGTTGTGGATCGATTTGCGCTAAGATATCTTTTAATTCCTCTTTGAGTCCCTTGTAAAACAAGACCGCTTGTTTTTCTTCAGGCCAGGATGTCTCGGCAACCAGCAGGTTAAAGTTGGCTAAATACGACACTAGGTCTTGATTTCCTTGGCGTAAATCTAATAATTCATGATCTGCTGACTGTGTTACAGTTCTACGATCAAAAACTCTCTCAAATTCACGAACAAAATTTCTCCAGTTATACAACAAGGGACTATTTTTACGCACAAGAGGAATTGCCCAAGTAGCTGCATCCCCAGTCAGATATGATAACAAGAAAGCTACTTTGGAATGGGCATCGGGAAAAGTATTTGGTCTGCAGGTGAAGTGTAGTTCTACTTGAACCAGGAAAGATTGCGCTTTCAAAGGGTCACCAGAGAAACGTTCTGGGGGAGCTAAAGGAATTGCAGATGAAACATTTAGAGAAATCGGATTACTTCCAGAAGCCTGAGAAGAAGTACCTGGCCAAGACACACCTGTGGGACTTTGTTCCTTCTTCTCTACCTTAGCTTGCAACTGACTCACTCTCTCTGCTAAGCTAGTTGTCAATTCTTTGGATGATACCACCTCTGCTTGGAGCTGGGTGATAGCCTTGACTAACTCGTCTAGCGTGGCCATGCTGAGAACATACACAAGCCAAGAGGATAATAATTTGTGGGCTCACTATTCTGTCAGAGTCACCAGATCCTTGGGGTCTGTGCACGTTCCCAACACGTCCACCACTGAACAGCTCCAAGACTCTGATAGATAAATCACAGAGACTGAGAGAGTTCAAGAAGGGAAGAGGGGATTAGGAAGGGAAAGGCTGGGAAGGAGACCTGTAGTAAAAAAAAAAGGGTAAAACACACAATATGAAAATTATATCTCCTGAAATCAACACTAAACTATGATTCTAAGCCTAGTCACTCTGAAAACATGAACAATCTAAGAGTTAAGTTTAAAATGACTAAGTTTCAAGATGGCCGGATACCTATAGGGGAATCAAGATGAATTAAACGAAAACTTTCTTATTCAAGTACTTTCCTTTACATGAGAATCAGAAAAAACATTCTGACTAAATTTTAAACCAGTCATATAAACCCTGTTTTGAGAATGTATACTAGGACCATACAATATTGCATCTAGAAACTATGGCCTTCTGTGTACTCTTAAAATGTTTCAACACAAATTGCGAATATTGCAGATATATATATATATATATATATATATACATATATATATATATATATATATATATATATATATATATAGTAAACACCATTAAAAGGATTGTGCACCATGAATAACACAATATGGATTCAGGAAACAAATCACACAACTTGTCAACTCAAATATTACATAATAAATATCTTAGAATAGTGGCATACAATAAACAACATGAATTAAACTTGAGGAGAGAATCGTGCGTCTTGCCAATTCGAGTGTTACCATGTAAAATACCAAGAAATGGTAACATGCAATGAATATCAAAGTGAAATTCTCATTAATCGAATTGCGCGTCTTGCCGATTCATAAAACACAATATAAATGTCAAGGATTAACAGCCCACAATAAATAACAAGATCAAAGTACAATGAAACACATCGCGCTTCTTTTGCCGATTCTTAAGCCACCATGTAAATGTCAAGAAATGGTAGCGTGCAATGAACAACAAAGTTAAATGCTCATGAAACGAGTTGCGCGTCTTGCCAACTCGTAAAACATCATGTAAATGTCAAGAAATATCAGCGCGCAATGGACAACAATGTCCAAACACCATAAAACGAATTGCGCGTCTTGCCGATTCTTAAGCCACCACGTAATTGTCAAGAAATGGCAGCGTGTAATGAATAACGAAGTCAAACCTTTAATGAATAAATTGCGCGTCCTGCCTATTTGCAAACCACCATATAAATGTAAAAACCGGCAGATTGCAAGTAATCTGTTATTCATTTAAGAATTAAAAACCAAGAATATGAAAATTCTCAATAACGGTGTTGGGAAATGTCCAACCACCGTCTTACCGCCTGGAACAATGATCACCAATGAAGGATGAGGGCAGAAGACTGGAAGATCCAAATAGGCTGCCAGGACAGGAGCTCAGGAAGAAGCTGCTGCTCTGCACCGGGACCTCTGAATAGTGAGCACTGGGAGTTGGGCTGACTCTCTTTTATAGAGTCTTGGCCCAGCCCAGAACCACGCCTAGGCATGTTGCAGGGAAAGTCTCTGGAAGGCCCTGGAAAGGGGCCACACCCTAACACACTCTGAAAACCTGAAGCAATACATTGCAATTAACAGTATTTGTAAACATATTAAAAATAAGTTTTCAGGATTGAACTCTGCAATGCAAAAGGTTAAACCACAACATATCAGCACAATGCATAAATTACGTTGTTTTGAGAGTGCTGGGTTTTTGCATTTTTGTCGCCAATAGAGCGCGTACTGCTCTGGTGTCGACACAAGGGTGGTCCAGTCACGTTTGTGGTGGCCGCCCATGCAGCCTATAGAACAGAACTTTTCTACTCCTGGGTCACGTTTCCAGTAGTTGATGGGAATACAAATAAATTTCACACATATACGGTTGCGAACGCGCCTGGTCAGTACAGGGCGTACGCATACCTAGAGATGACTCTATCTTATCAAGAACATAATAATTGGCTTGATGGCACCCTACCCCATACAATATTGCCAGTAAGGTTAGGTCCACTGAGTAATGATGGTCCAACCTGGCCTTTATTGGCCACATATACACCACATCCTGCGGTTGCAAATATGCCGGTGGCTGAAGTTTGTCGTTTATATACAGACTTAACGGCTACATATAGACGCTTAGTACAATTTGTGATGCAGACACTAAATACAAACCCAGCGCGTGCTGCTCCAGCACAACCACATGCAGTAGAACCAGGTATAAACCCGGTGACTGTACACTCTATCATGGGTAAAGTTCCAGCAAAACGGGAGGAGACTCCATTTTGGCTGGCACAGAAAATTAATATTTTGGAGGCGGTATTTCCCCATACGGGACCTCTAAACAAACATAGAATATTAACTATGTGTTTACCATTTGGCATGGTTCCCACAGTGGAACATTGTAATACATGGGGCACGGTGTTTGCCACGCTCTATACAACGGCACGCGTACATCGACCTTGGGCAACCTACCGGAAGTGCTTAAACAGATTCAGGATGAATACGGGGCTGCCCCAGCCCTAGATTTAGGAATGCAACTGATGGGCAACTTTGTCACGGTTTCTTCAATAATACTAAGTAATCTTAAAGGGGAGGCAGTTGTACTTGCGGTGCGTATGCGTCTTCGTGACGTCCCGCAACTAGAACAGGAGCGGGAACTGCCTAAAATAATAGCAGAAACATATTCCAGTATCGGTCGAGATAGCCTAGGGGCTAGACCGCAAAAAACACAGTTTCAAGGGAAAATTAGTAAAGAAAATGCTAAACAGCAACCTGAGGGTAATAAGAAGCACTGGGAGAAAAAACAACAGACACCTGAAAAAGAAAGGGGAGAATCGCCGCGTACTGAGACCCCGCAGAATAGGTATTATCTCAGAAATAGGGATAATTTGAAGACGCCTGATAGATATCAATATACTGATACACGCCAATCTCGTTCCTTTCAGGACTCATCGTAAAAGAGAAATGAGAGAGGTGGGCGGTCAGAACGGAGAACAGAGTACGTGAAACCAAGACAAGAATCACAACGCTCTTCGGAGGTTTCTGTCAAGAAGGAAGACAAACCGATACAACAAAAACAACAGTTTAAAAACGAAAAGGTGGCGGCAGTCTCAGTTAGACATGCCACACAGGAAGAGACTTGGGCACTAGCACTGCTAGACAGTGCGGCAGAGGTCACAATAGTTCGCCGGAATCTTCTAGAGCATCTGGAGGTGAATGCAACTGATGACTTCATACAACTTGAAACAGCAGATATGCGTGTCTCTGAACCCGATAGGGTGTATACAGTGACTTTACAATTGGAAGGAGACATTGAACGCACTATAAACACAATCTTTTGGGATCGTGTAGTCAAGATATATGACATTTTGCTGGCTGCACAGGATTGGCCGCCTCACTTTGTTCGCACCTGCCCAGTTGGGGAGGAGGTTATTAAACCTTCGTTCTTACCACTTGTTCCAGGGGAACTCGCAGAGTCCTATTGCATCAAGTGGGCTCTAGCACAGGCACCTGCCTTATATAGAAATCACATAGGGTGGGATAGAGATTCTCCATATCGTGTAATTCCGATTAAAGGTGAACCTCAGCCACAACCGCAGTATCCAATAAAACATGAAGCAAGGGCACCAGTGAGGGAAATACTTACACAACTGGAATACCAGGGGGTAATTGAACCCTGTGTCTCACCGATGAATAATCCCTTATTCCCTGTAGCTAAAACGGACCATTCATATAGAATAGTCTTAGACTACAGACATTTAAAAGGACAGACACGTACATATGCTATACAAAATTCAAATAGCGGCCCACTGATGAACAACATTGTGCGTAAAAAATATAAGACGACTTTAGACATCTCAAATGGATTCTTCTGCCAGAATATAGCACCCGAAAGCAGGGATTTGACAAGCTTTAGCGTGTTAGGTTCCCAGAAAAAGTTCTGTTGTTTGCCTCAGGGGTATAAGAATAGCCCGGGACTGTTTGCGGCTCGTGTGACTGCGGTTTTACACGAGTTGGACTCTGAAGCATTGTCATATGTAGATGATATATATCTCAAGGATGACGAGTTACTACAGCATTTAAGACGGGTAGCCCGCATTGTTGTAGGGTTTGCCAAAATAGGCTACAAATGTAACTTAAAAAAATCTAAAATTGCCTTCCTCAGCGTCATATTCATGGGATATGAGCTGTCGAATGAAGGTAAGAGCCTAGCGCCACCATTTTTTGAAAATTTTGCACAATTACAACCACCTAATAAGATTAAGAAACTCCAATCATTGTTGGGCTTTCTAAATTTTGGCAGAACATACATTCCTGATTATGCTACACGCATAAAACCTTTATACAAGTTAATCCGTCCTGATTTTTCCAGCAAATTCTGGGCAATTGAACATACACATACTCTTCGTGAGTTACAAGCAGATCTCCTAGCTGCAAAACATTTACATACACGGGACAATAAGACACATTTGGTCATCAGGGTGATAGCTGGGGCCATTGGGTTTACGTATGTCACATTCAATGAAGGTGAGACAGTCCCGATTGGATACAAGTCCCACTTGTATTCGGCTGCTGAACAACAATTCGCACCAACAGAGAAAATTCTCACTGCTGTACAGATGGCTGTTGTTAAGGAACGACATCTTGCCCAGGGTAAATGCATTATAGTCGTTTCCCCTATTCCGGCCCTGGAGGCTGTTACAAAAACGAGCGTTCCTAACGCAAAAGCACCACACCCGTGATGGATACAATGGGCTACGTCTTTAACAGCCACTGATGTAGATTACATTTTTGACCCAAAGTTACAAACTCAGGAATTCCTGCAATATGAAGTTGAATATCGTGTTCCCTCTGACACATTGCCTATTGATCAATATCAAGTAGTCATCTACACCGATGGCTCTGCGCAACCGGCGGTGGGAACAAAACACCAATATTCTGCTGTGTGTGCAGTAGTGAGCGGCCATATGGAGGGGGAGAAATTCTTCCCCCAACATACTTATACACAAACCTTAGGGGATTGTACGGCACAATTGGCTGAGCTGAAAGCTCTATTGATGGCATTCGAGCATACAGATCCGACACAGTTCACACTGATTGTTTGTGATTCGTATTATTGTGTCCAGTCTTTTAATGAATACCTACATTACTGGCGCTTGAATGGGTTTGGAGATTCAAAAGGTAACACCATAAAACACAGACTACTGTGGGGGAAGGTAGCAGACCTGAACGAGACGCTACCCAAAGTCCATGTTGTACATACTCTTGGACACCAGCGCGTTGGAACACACGTTGCTGGGAATACTTTGGCTGATAAAGCCGCAAAGTCGGCAGTGGCAGTTGCCACTGTGGCCGCAGTGACTCGTTCGAGTTCCAAACCAGACACAGACATTATGGCTGCCATAAAAGCTATGGTTGATGGCACACCCTATCCTAAAGGATTTCCTAATAAATATCAATACTTCATGGGAAGTCTGCTCAACGCTGAGGTTAAAATACCTAGTGTAGGCATACGCGAGATCCCCAATAAAGTTGTAAGACCACAATTGATTAATGCAGTGCATGAGGGAGTGGCATCTGCACATGCTGGCGTGGCCGCCACTATTTCGCTATTACAGGCCCGTTACTGGTGGCCTGGTCTCTATAAAGAGACTAAGCAGTATGCCCTTTGTTGTGACATCTGTCTGTGGGTCTGTGTCTGTGGGTCAATGGAATCTTCCCCCTGCTCCAGCAGGCACCAAACTTCAGCGTCACCGGTACTCTGGGACCCCTCTCATCCTGACAAGCATGGCCCTTGGAACACAGGTGGTGGACCCAAGTGACCCAGAGCGTCCAGTGGTCCCTCTGTCCAAATTTGGAGGAGGTAAGTCCTTGCCTCCCCTTTCCAGGCAGTAATCCTGTGCACCGAATGTTCTGCAGCTACAAGGGCTTATGTGCACATTTCCAAGAAATCCTGCAAGAACAGCTGAGCCTAGGTCCCCAGCACTCCGTCCTGTGATGCTCAGCTCCTTGAGGTGATCTCCTGTGTCGTGGGACCTCTCTTTGCAGTGTTGAGATGACTGCCATGTTCAGTCTTCTTTAACCCATGTTCAAGGACTTCTGTGGGTTTTTCCTTGTTGTGTGTGGGCTCTCTACGTTGCTGATGGCCCCCTCTGTCTCCTCTCCCAAGTGGCAACATCCTGGTCCTTCCTGGGCCCAGGCAGCAACCTTTTTCTCCAACAGTGACTTTTGCAGCTAGCAAGGCTTGTATGCAGTATTTTGCCAAGGAAACAACTCTGCATCCTCCAGCACGCCGTGGAACTTCCTACCTCCTTTCGTTGTTGCAAAACCTGCAGCTTCTCCCAACCAGAGGCAGCCATTTTGCACCTTCATCCGTGGTTTAGTGGGCTCCTGCCCCCCTGGACACTTTTGCGACTCTTGGACTTGGTCCCCTTCCTTCGCAGGTCCTCAGGTCCAGGAATCCATCCTCAGTGCTTTGCAGTCTGTTGTGATCCTTGCAAAATCCTTTATCATGACTTTAGTGTGTTTCTGGGGAAATAGTAGTACTTCACTCCTACTTTCCAGGGTCTTGGGGTGGGGTATTGTAGGAGGCTGGCCTGGCTTGTAGTGGGTACCAGAGGAACTTACACCTTGTGCCAGGTCCAGTTATCCCTTATTAGTGTAGAAGAGGTGTTTCTAGCAGCTTAGGCTGATAGAAGGTAGCTATGGCAAAGCAGCTTAGGCTGCACTAGGAGACATGTAAAGCTCCTACTATACCACTGGTGTCATATGCACAATATCATAAGAAAACACAATACACAGATATACTAAAAATAAAGGTACTTTATTGTTATGACAATATGCCAAAAGTATCTCAGTGAGTACCCTCAGTATGAGGATAGGATATATACACAAGATATATGTACACAAACCAAGCAATGTAAAGTTACAGTAGATTGCAATAGGAGCACATAGGTATGGGGGCAACACAAACCATATACTCCAAAAGTGGAATGCGAACCACGAATGGACGCCAAACCTATGTGAGCTTGTAGAGGGTCACTGGGACTGTAAGAAAACAGTGAGGGTTAGAAAAATAGCCCACCCCAAGACCCTGAAAGGTGGGTGTAAAGTACACCTACTACCCCCAGAGAGCACAGAAGTTGTGATAGGGGGAATCTGCAAGGAGAACAAACACCAGCAATGCAACAACAGACCTGAGTACCTGTAAGACAAGGGGACCAAGTCCAAGAGTTGCGACAGTGTCGAGAGTGGGCAGGAGCCCAGGAAATGCCAGCTGAGGGTGCAAGGAAGCTGCCACCAGGTGAAGGAAGCTTGGTGTTCTGCAAGAACGAAGAGGACTAGGAACTTCCCCTTTGGAGGATAGATGTCCCACATTGTAATGAAGCTTGCAGAGGTATTCCCATGCAGAAAGACCACAAACAAGCCTTGCTAGCTGCAAGGTTCGCAGTTAGGGTTTTTGGATGCTGCTGTGGCCCAGGAGGGACCAGGATGTCGCCACTTGGATGAGGAGACAGAGGGGGTGCCCAGCAAGTCAGGGAGCCCTCAAAGAAGCAGCCAGCACCTGCAGAAGTACCTGAACAGGCACTTAGAAGAAAAGTGAACCGGAGTCCACCCAAAGTCACAAAAGGGAGTCCCACGACGCCGGAGGACAACTCAGAAGGTTGTGCACTGCAGGTTAGAGTGTCGGGGACCCTGGCTTGGCTGTGCATGAAGGAAATCCGGGAAGAGTGCACAGGAGCCGGAGCAGCTGCAAATCACGCGGTACCCAGCAATGCAGTCTAGCGTGGGGAGGCAAGGACTTACCTCCACCAAACTTTGACTGAAGAGTCACTGGAATGTGGCAGTCACTTGGACAGAGTTGCTGAGTTCCAGGGACCATGCTAGTCATGCTGAGAAGGTACCCAGAGGACCGGTGATGCAGTCTTTTGTTGCCTGAGGTTGCAGGGGGAAGATTCCGTCGACCCACGGGAGATTTCTTCAGAGCTCCTGGTGCAAGAAGGAGGCAGGCTACCCCCAGAGCATGCACCACCTGGAAACAGCCGAGAAAGCCGACAGGATGAAGCGATACAGGGTTGCTAGTAGTCGTCTTGCGACATTGTTGCGGTTTTGCCGGTGTCCTGAGCAGTCAGCGGTCGATCCTTTGGCAGAAGGTGAAGAGGGAGATGCAGAGGAACTCTGGTGAGCTCTTGCATTCGTTATCTGGTGAGATCCCCAAAGCAGAGACCCTAAATAGCCAGAAAAGGAGGTTTGGCTACCTAGGAAGGAGGATTGGCTACTAAGAGAGGTAAGAGCCTATCAGAAGGAGCCTCTGACATCACCTGCTGGCACTTGCCACTCAGAGCAGTCCAGTGTGCCACAAACACCTCTGTTTTCAAGATGGCAGGGGTCTGGGACACACTGGAGGAGCTCTGGGCACCTCCCTTGGGAGGTACTGGTCAGGGGAGTGGTCACTCCCCTTTCCTTTGTCCAGTTTCGCGCCAGAGCACGGCTGGGGGATCCCTGAACCGGTGTAGACTGGCTTATGCAGAGATGGGCACCATCTGTGCCCATCAAAGCATTTCCAGAGGCTGGGGGAGGCTACTGCTCCCCAGCCCTTCGTACCTATTTCCAAAGGGAGAGGGTGTAGCACCCTCTCTCAGAGGAAGTCCTTTGGTCTGCTTTCCTGGGCCGGGGCTGCCCAGACCCCCATAGGGTTTTCACTATGAACACTGGGCCCTGGCTAGCAGTATCCCAGTGAGACAGTAAAAACACCCTAACATATACTCAGCAAGGCTAGAAAGAGGCTACCTTCTTACAGTTGTCCCTAGACCTATTTTCTCCCTTTGCATTCTATAGTATTTCCTACTGTTTGCATTGTTCTATGACTATGCACTTGTCTAATTTTGGTGTCTATTGTATATATTGCATATAATACGTACCTGCAGAATGAGTATTGTCTCTAAGATATTGTTGATACTGTGTCACCAAATAAATACCTTTATTTTTGGTAACACTGAGTATTGTCTTTACTTGTGTATTAGTATTGTGTAACTATAAGTGGTGTTGCATAAGCTTTGCATGTCTCCTAGGGATAACTGGACCTGGTATAAGGTGTAAGTACCCAAGGTACCCACTACAAACCAGGCCATCCTCCTACAGCAATGTAGCCTTGTAGTGTAGCCATTTTTAATGTAGCTTTATGCGCGTTTGCTTAACGTGTTAGGCCTCTGTGCACTTTGCCCTAGATGCATTTTATTTAGCCTCGCACTGTTAATTTACAATAACCAGTTTCACAGTCTTGTTTTATTTTCCTTCTATCACACTTTTTAGCTTACTTCAGCACTGAGTTTGCAAACAATACATTCTTCCTCACTCTGTGCTTCAGTCAAGGATACAGTCTGGTACATTGCCGATAGACGTGGTAGAAGTTTAGTCTTTATGGTTCGTAGACAGTACACATTCTTACGCAGGAACATTGGGGTGTTAGTTCACATCAATAGTATAAAAACACTTTCTAGTCCCAGTACACGTAAGAGGGAGATTCCGACCAGGAACCCAAAACTAGACGCTGACTGCCCTGTTGCAGATGCTGATCCCGATCACAGGCCTTTGTTCAGGTATGAGGGTCGATGTCCTCCCGTGGGAACCTGAAAGGTAGGCTTAGAACTTAACATGCTGTGCTCAAAATAGAACTTAGAAGAGAGAACGTAAATATAGTTGCACTATGATAGCGTTATTCTTATGTTTCACTCTCCTCGTTACTATTTCAATCCTACTGTGTTGTATGGTTCTGGTTATTGCGGCTCACGCCTTGTTATCTAAAATGCAGTCGTTTTATTAAACCAATCTTTAAAACTCAAACTCATTTATATATGAGACCACACTGTGTATGAGAGAACTGGTTAGGATCTGAGTGACCACAGCTTCCCTGGGATGCACTAAGATGTCATGTGCTCGGCTGCCCAATTGTCCAATTGCCCAATTGAGAGATGAGGCACTGCTAGTTAGCCGGAGCTCAACCCGGATTTGGGGTGACAAGGGTCCTTCGCCGTGGGTTAGACTTAGTCCCCCACACTGTGAACGATCTTGCTGCCCAAAAATCCAGTAGTCTCATTAGGATAATGAGAGCCTACGTGACATGGCGCTGCCAACGATTGGTCCGGCTCTAATTTTCGGGTCCACCAGTCTCTCTCGGTCTAATATGTTATAATGATCCCTCAGTTCCTTTAACAGAGACGTCCGTGGCACTGAGGACTTCCACCACCGCGATATAGGTAACCCTAAATATAGCGGATGGTTGTTCAAGCTTGAACCTTAAAAGGAAAGACCCCGTTTTGGTGTGCTTTCTCTGAACCAACGCTGTTTTTCTCATAGCGAATCCCCAGGTAATACAAATAGCTCTTAATATGAGACAGCCGCTCACAGCACATTTGCTTTCACATGGTCTTAAGAACAAGGTGTCAGAGTCACCAGATCCTCGGGGTCTGTGCACGTTCACAACACGTCCACCACTGAACAGCTCCAAGACTCTGATAGATAAATCACAGAGACTGAGAGAGTTCAAGAGGGAAAGAGGGGATTAGGAAGGGAACGGCTGGGAAGGATACCTGTAGTAAGAAAAAGGTTAGAACACACAATATGAAAATTATATCTCCTGAAATCAATACTAAACTATGATTCTAGGCCTAGTCACTCTGAAAACATGAACAATCTAAGAGTTAAGTTTAAAATGACTAAGTTTCAAGATGGCCGGATACCTGTAGGGGAATCAAGATGAATTAAACGAAAACTTTCTTATTCAAGTACTTTCCTTTACATGAGAATCAGAAAAAACATTCTGACTAAATTTTAAACCAGTCATATAAACCCTGTTTTGAGAATGTATACTAGGACCATACAATATTGCATCTAGAAACTATGGCCTTCTGTGTACTCTTAAAATGTTTCAACACAAATTGCGAATATTGCAGATATATATATGTATAGTAAACACCATTAAAAGGATTGTGCACCATGAATAACACAATATGGAGTCAGGAAACAAATCACATAACTTGTCAACTCAAAAATTATATATTAAATATCTTAGAATAGTGGCATACAATAAACAACATGAATTAAACTCGAGGAGAGAATCGTGCGTCTTGCCAATTCGAGTGTTACCATGTAAAATACCAAGAAATGGTAACATGCGATGAATATCAATGTCAAATCCTCATTAATCGAATCGCCCTTTTGCTGATTCGTAAAACACGATATAAATGTCAAGGGTTAACAGCGCACAATAAATAACAAGATCAAAGTACAATGAAACACATTGTGCTTCTTTTACTGATTCTTAAGCCACCATGTAAATGTCAAGAAATGGTAGCGTGCAATGAACAACAAAGTTAAATGCTCATGAAACGAGTTGCACGTCTTGCCAACTCGTAAAACATCATGTAAATATCAAGAAATATCAGCGCGCAATGGACAACAATGTCCAAACACCATAAAACGAATCGCGCGTCTTGCCGATTCTTAAGCCACCACGTAATTGTCAAGAGATGGCAGCGCGTAATGAATAACGAAGTCAAACCTTTATGGAATAAATTGCGCATCCTGCCTATTTGCAAACCACCATATAAATGTCAAAAATGATAGCGCGCAAGTAATCTGTTATTCATTTAAGAATTAAAAACCAAGAATATGAAAATTCTCAATAACGGTGTTAGGAAATGTCCAACCACCGTCTTACCGCCTGGAACAATGATCACCAATGAAGGATGAGGGCAGAAGACTGGAAGATCCAAATAGGCTGCCGGGAAAGGAGCTCAGGAAGAAGCTGCTGCTCTGCACCAGGACCTCTGAACAGTGAGCACTGGGAGTTGGGCTGACTCTCTTTTATAGGGTCTAGGCCCAGCCCAGAACCACGCCCAGGCATGTTGCAGGGAAAGTCTCTGGAAGACCCTGGAAAGGGGCCACACCCTAACACACTCTGAAAACCTGCAGCAATACATTGCAAAGGAACAGTATTTGTAAAAATTTGTAAAATAAGTTTTCAGGATTGAACTCTGCAATGCAAAAGGTTAAACCACAACATATCAGCACAATGCATAAATTACGTTGTTTTGAGAGTGCTGGGTTTTTGCATTTTCTGGTGTTGACAGTACTCCCCTCTCCCAGACGTGCTCTAGGGCCTGGTTTGCATGGATTAAGACGATGAAAGCGTCTCACAAGTACTGGAGCATGAACATCAGATGCGGAAACCCATGAGTTACTTTCAGGACCATAACCTTTCCATGAGATTAAGTACCATAGATTATGCCCTCTCAGTATAGAATCCAACACTTTCTTGACTTCGTATTCTTCTTCCCCTTGTACTAGAACAGGAGCTGGATGAGGGTGGACCTTTTGGGCTGCCTTTTTCAAGAGGGAAGTGTGGAACACTGGATGAATCCGTAAGGATCCGGGCAATTGTAGTTTATAGGTCACCGGATTGATTTGCTGAAGGACAGTATAAGGACCTATGAATTTGGGGTTAAACATGTGCTTCTTCTTGAAGTCTATGTGTTTTGTGGAAAGCCACACTTTGTCACCTGGTTGATATTGCGGTCCCTCACAATGTTTCTTGTCATAATGCCTTTTATATTTTTGATTGGCTTTTTCTAAATGCTGTTGAATCAGTTTCTGGGTTTGATGTAAATGCTGAATGGTTTCTGACACAGCTGGAGTAAGAGAACTTTCTTGAGGAATTGTGATGGGCAAGGTGTCAAGGTGATAGCCAAATAAACCAAAAAAGGGTGTAACGCCAATAGAAGTGTGGAATGAGTTATTGTAAGCTAACTCAGCTAACCAGAGCATAGATGTCCAAGAATGAAGTGCCTTTTCTGCGTAGGCACGTAGGTATTGTTTTAAAGTCTGATTTAGTCTTTCCGTTTGACCATCTGTTTGAGGATGGTGACTAGTAGTTAGTGTAGATGGCACTTGGAGTGTTTTACACCATGTCTTCCAGAAATTGGAGGAAAATTGTGACCCACGATCGGAGAGGATAACCTTTGGCAGTCCATGATAATGAACCACTCTGTTCAGTAAAATAGTTGCCAATTCACTAGAAGTGGGCAATTTTTTACAGGCAATGAAATGTCCATATTTTGTGAGACTATCTACTACCACTAGAATTACTGAATGCTGTTGAACCACTGGCAGACCGGTAATAAAGTCTAAAGAAATGTGCTCCCATTGACAACTTGGGGTTGGAAGTGGATGTAACAACCCTTTTGGTTTTGAATGACTTGTTTTAATGCGAGCACAAACTTCACAGTTGTTTACCATTGCTTTTACATCTTTTGTTAGGGTAGGCCACCAAAAATAACATCGGATCAGTTCAAGAGTTTTAGGAGTACCTGGGTGACCTGCCGTAGGTATAACATGCAACCAATGAAACACTTGCAAAGTTTGGTAGTGGGTACGAACAAACGAGCGTCATGAAAGGGTAAACCTTGCTTGATTGACCTTTTGGGATCAGCCTGGGCCCATGTTTGCCATTTTTCAACAGTGAAAGAATTGCGAATTTCTTCAAAGAAATCTTCAGTTTTTATGATACATAGAACCTTGTTAGGAGCAATGATAGCTCTGGAGGCTTGAAATGCAGGCAACATGGTAGACTCTTGACGGGACAAGGCATCAGCCTTGCGATTATCTTTACCAGGCTGAAAGGTTACTACAAAATCAAATTTGGCAAAAAAAAGCATCCAGCATAATTGCAGAGGGGTCAAAAGTCTGGTGGAACTCATGAATTGAAGATTACGATGATCAGTATATACTGTAACAGTGTATCTGGCACCCAACAAATGATGTCTCCATTCTTTAAAGGATTCACGAATCGCAAGAAGCTCTTTTTCAGCAATGACATAGTTCTGTTCGGCTTTGTTCAACTTCCGAGACATATAAGCTACAGGATGAAGTTTACCAGTGTCTTTATTTCGTTGTGATAAGATGGCTCCTATTGCTACATCTGAAGCATCAGCTTCCACTATGAAAGGTTGATTCGCATCAGGATGAGTTAAGACTGGGGCAGTGGAGAAAGCTTTTTTCAAATCAAGAAGGCTTGATCAGCTTCTGGGGACCATACAAACGTTTCTTTCTTTCTTAGTAGCTTAGTGATTTGAGCCACTGTCTGGGAGAAATGATTTATGAACCTCAGGTAAAAATTTGCAAACCCTAGGAGACATTGTACATCACGAACAGTCTTTGGGGTGGGCCAATCAGATACGGCTTTTAGTTTCTTTTCTGCCATCACCATACCTTGAGGGGTAAGAATAACCCCTAAAAACTCAACTGTGGTAAGATGAAACTCACACTTGGTTAGTTTGCAATATAAATGGTGTTTTTGAAGGGCTGCAAGAATTTTCTTGACATGTTGGACATCTTCGTTTTCATTGTCTGAGTAGATCAAAATGTCATTGATGTAGACTATGGCAAATATGTCGAGGTACTCTCTAAGAACGTCATTCAAGAAAAATTAAAATGCTGCTGGAGCAGTACACAGACCAAAAGGCATGACGGTGTATTCAAAAAGGCCATATCTTGTCTTGAACGCTGTTTTCCATTCGTCACCCTCTCTCATTCTGACCAAATGATAAGCACCTCAAAGGTCAAGCTTCCTGTAGATTTTTGCTCTCTTTACTTGTTCCAATAAGACTGGAATTAGGGGTAAGGGATATTTATTCTTGATGGTGACTTTGTTTAAACCCCTATAGTCAATGCAAGTTCGAAGTTCTCCATTAGCTTTCGGAACAAAAAACAAAGGTGAAGCTGCAGGAGACTTAGAGGGGTGAATAAAGCCATTCTCCAAAACTTGATCTAGGCATTTTCGTAAATGTTGATTTTCATGTTCTGACAGGGCATATACACGACAGTTGGGAAGTATCGCACCAGGGGCTAGATCAATTTGACAGTCATAAGATCTATGAGGAGGTAGAGTCTCTGCTCCTTTCTCATCAAATACATCTTTGTAAGATGAATACTGTTTGGGCAGCTGAATTTCTTTCTCCGCTGCAGTAGCTATGTAAGAGTTGCAAACTTTTGATACTTGAATCTTTTGAAGACATTGTTCGTTACATAGCGCAGATGAGAACACAATTTTTCGTTCTGCTCAATTGATCTCCGGATTCTGATGAGTTAACCATGGCAAGCCGAGGATAATCCCATATTGGGGAGCATGGATCATGTCTAGGATGATTTTCTCTTCATGTTTCTTTCTTTGAATCTTATCTTCACAAATCATCGACAAGGGGATAGTCTGAAGAGTTACCGGACCTCCAGTCAAGAGTTTTCCATTGACTGCCTGGTTGATTTCTGGGGTCTTCTTTTCAATACATTGGATCCCCCATGCACAAACCAATTGGACATCAACAAAATTCCCAGTAGCCCCAGAATCGACTAGAGCTTTTTTGAAATAGATCTTTTTCTTCACCTGAACTCTTATTTCCAGTTTAAGATGTCTAGATTGTGAATGGTCCACGGTGACACCCAAGAGCAACCCTTCACTGCATCTCGGGTGTTTTAGTTTTCCAACTCGACTGGTACATTGGCTGTGACCTTCTGAACTGGACCTTGCTTGTTCTTTGGTTTGATTGGGCAATCTTTGGCAAAATGACCTTTTCGCCCACAATAAAGACATTGTCCATTTTTTCTGCGTAGGTCCTTTTCATCTTTGGTCAAAGGTCTTCTGATGGTTCCAATTTCCATCGGTTCCGGCGTTCTTTCTTTCGGAGTTCTTAAGTCTCTGTTATCATGAACGCACCATGAATATTTTTCAATCTTTTTGCGCGTTCCTTTACGTTCTGCTAAATGATGATCAAGTCTCAAGACAAGATTTATTAATTCTTGACAGACTGTAGGTTGTGGATCGATTTGCGCTAAGATATCTTTTAATTCCTCTTTGAGTCCCTTGTAAAACAAGACCGCTTGTTTTTCTTCAGGCCAGGATGTCTCGGCAACCAGCAGGTTAAAGTTGGCTAAATACGACACTAGGTCTTGATTTCCTTGGCGTAAATCTAATAATTCATGATCTGCTGACTGTGTTACAGTTCTACGATCAAAAACTCTCTCAAATTCACGAACAAAATTTCTCCAGTTATACAACAAGGGACTATTTTTACGCACAAGAGGAATTGCCCAAGTAGCTGCATCCCCAGTCAGATATGATAACAAGAAAGCTACTTTGGAATGGGCATCGGGAAAAGTATTTGGTCTGCAGGTGAAGTGTAGTTCTACTTGAACCAGGAAAGATTGCGCTTTCAAAGGGTCACCAGAGAAACGTTCTGGGGGAGCTAAAGGAATTGCAGATGAAACATTTAGAGAAATCGGATTACTTCCAGAAGCCTGAGAAGAAGTACCTGGCCAAGACACACCTGTGGGACTTTGTTCCTTCTTCTCTACCTTAGCTTGCAACTGACTCACTCTCTCTGCTAAGCTAGTTGTCAATTCTTTGGATGATACCACCTCTGCTTGGAGCTGGGTGATAGCCTTGACTAACTCGTCTAGCGTGGCCATGCTGAGAACATACACAAGCCAAGAGGATAATAATTTGTGGGCTCACTATTCTGTCAGAGTCACCAGATCCTTGGGGTCTGTGCACGTTCCCAACACGTCCACCACTGAACAGCTCCAAGACTCTGATAGATAAATCACAGAGACTGAGAGAGTTCAAGAAGGGAAGAGGGGATTAGGAAGGGAAAGGCTGGGAAGGAGACCTGTAGTAAAAAAAAAAGGGTAAAACACACAATATGAAAATTATATCTCCTGAAATCAACACTAAACTATGATTCTAAGCCTAGTCACTCTGAAAACATGAACAATCTAAGAGTTAAGTTTAAAATGACTAAGTTTCAAGATGGCCGGATACCTATAGGGGAATCAAGATGAATTAAACGAAAACTTTCTTATTCAAGTACTTTCCTTTACATGAGAATCAGAAAAAACATTCTGACTAAATTTTAAACCAGTCATATAAACCCTGTTTTGAGAATGTATACTAGGACCATACAATATTGCATCTAGAAACTATGGCCTTCTGTGTACTCTTAAAATGTTTCAACACAAATTGCGAATATTGCAGATATATATATATATATATACATATATATATATATATATATATATATATATATATATATATATATATATATATATATAGTAAACACCATTAAAAGGATTGTGCACCATGAATAACACAATATGGATTCAGGAAACAAATCACACAACTTGTCAACTCAAATATTACATAATAAATATCTTAGAATAGTGGCATACAATAAACAACATGAATTAAACTTGAGGAGAGAATCGTGCGTCTTGCCAATTCGAGTGTTACCATGTAAAATACCAAGAAATGGTAACATGCAATGAATATCAAAGTGAAATTCTCATTAATCGAATTGCGCGTCTTGCCGATTCATAAAACACAATATAAATGTCAAGGATTAACAGCCCACAATAAATAACAAGATCAAAGTACAATGAAACACATCGCGCTTCTTTTGCCGATTCTTAAGCCACCATGTAAATGTCAAGAAATGGTAGCGTGCAATGAACAACAAAGTTAAATGCTCATGAAACGAGTTGCGCGTCTTGCCAACTCGTAAAACATCATGTAAATGTCAAGAAATATCAGCGCGCAATGGACAACAATGTCCAAACACCATAAAACGAATTGCGCGTCTTGCCGATTCTTAAGCCACCACGTAATTGTCAAGAAATGGCAGCGTGTAATGAATAACGAAGTCAAACCTTTAATGAATAAATTGCGCGTCCTGCCTATTTGCAAACCACCATATAAATGTAAAAACCGGCAGATTGCAAGTAATCTGTTATTCATTTAAGAATTAAAAAACAAGAATATGAAAATTCTCAATAACGGTGTTGGGAAATGTCCAACCACCGTCTTACCGCCTGGAACAATGATCACCAATGAAGGATGAGGGCAGAAGACTGGAAGATCCAAATAGGCTGCCAGGACAGGAGCTCAGGAAGAAGCTGCTGCTCTGCACCGGGACCTCTGAATAGTGAGCACTGGGAGTTGGGCTGACTCTCTTTTATAGAGTCTTGGCCCAGCCCAGAACCACGCCTAGGCATGTTGCAGGGAAAGTCTCTGGAAGGCCCTGGAAAGGGGCCACACCCTAACACACTCTGAAAACCTGAAGCAATACATTGCAATTAACAGTATTTGTAAACATATTAAAAATAAGTTTTCAGGATTGAACTCTGCAATGCAAAAGGTTAAACCACAACATATCAGCACAATGCATAAATTACGTTGTTTTGAGAGTGCTGGGTTTTTGCATTTTTGTCGCCAATAGAGCGCGTACTGCTCTGGTGTCGACACAAGGGTGGTCCAGTCACGTTTGTGGTGGCCGCCCATGCAGCCTATAGAACAGAACTTTTCTACTCCTGGGTCACGTTTCCAGTAGTTGATGGGAATACAAATAAATTTCACACATATACGGTTGCGAACGCGCCTGGTCAGTACAGGGCGTACGCATACCTAGAGATGACTCTATCTTATCAAGAACATAATAATTGGCTTGATGGCACCCTACCCCATACAATATTGCCAGTAAGGTTAGGTCCACTGAGTAATGATGGTCCAACCTGGCCTTTATTGGCCACATATACACCACATCCTGCGGTTGCAAATATGCCGGTGGCTGAAGTTTGTCGTTTATATACAGACTTAACGGCTACATATAGACGCTTAGTACAATTTGTGATGCAGACACTAAATACAAACCCAGCGCGTGCTGCTCCAGCACAACCACATGCAGTAGAACCAGGTATAAACCCGGTGACTGTACACTCTATCATGGGTAAAGTTCCAGCAAAACGGGAGGAGACTCCATTTTGGCTGGCACAGAAAATTAATATTTTGGAGGCGGTATTTCCCCATACGGGACCTCTAAACAAACATAGAATATTAACTATGTGTTTACCATTTGGCATGGTTCCCACAGTGGAACATTGTAATACATGGGGCACGGTGTTTGCCACGCTCTATACAACGGCACGCGTACATCGACCTTGGGCAACCTACCGGAAGTGCTTAAACAGATTCAGGATGAATACGGGGCTGCCCCAGCCCTAGATTTAGGAATGCAACTGATGGGCAACTTTGTCACGGTTTCTTCAATAATACTAAGTAATCTTAAAGGGGAGGCAGTTGTACTTGCGGTGCGTATGCGTCTTCGTGACGTCCCGCAACTAGAACAGGAGCGGGAACTGCCTAAAATAATAGCAGAAACATATTCCAGTATCGGTCGAGATAGCCTAGGGGCTAGACCGCAAAAAACACAGTTTCAAGGGAAAATTAGTAAAGAAAATGCTAAACAGCAACCTGAGGGTAATAAGAAGCACTGGGAGAAAAAACAACAGACACCTGAAAAAGAAAGGGGAGAATCGCCGCGTACTGAGACCCCGCAGAATAGGTATTATCTCAGAAATAGGGATAATTTGAAGACGCCTGATAGATATCAATATACTGATACACGCCAATCTCGTTCCTTTCAGGACTCATCGTAAAAGAGAAATGAGAGAGGTGGGCGGTCAGAACGGAGAACAGAGTACGTGAAACCAAGACAAGAATCACAACGCTCTTCGGAGGTTTCTGTCAAGAAGGAAGACAAACCGATACAACAAAAACAACAGTTTAAAAAGGAAAAGGTGGCGGCAGTCTCAGTTAGACATGCCACACAGGAAGAGACTTGGGCACTAGCACTGCTAGACAGTGCGGCAGAGGTCACAATAGTTCGCCGGAATCTTCTAGAGCATCTGGAGGTGAAAGCAACTGATGACTTCATACAACTTGAAACAGCAGATATGCGTGTCTCTGAACCCGATAGGGTGTATACAGTGACTTTACAATTGGAAGGAGACATTGAACGCACTATAAACACAATCTTTTGGGATCGTGTAGTCAAGATATATGACATTTTGCTGGCTGCACAGGATTGGCCGCCTCACTTTGTTCGCACCTGCCCAGTTGGGGAGGAGGTTATTAAACCTTCGTTCTTACCACTTGTTCCAGGGGAACTCGCAGAGTCCTATTGCATCAAGTGGGCTCTAGCACAGGCACCTGCCTTATATAGAAATCACATAGGGTGGGATAGAGATTCTCCATATCGTGTAATTCCGATTAAAGGTGAACCTCAGCCACAACCGCAGTATCCAATAAAACATGAAGCAAGGGCACCAGTGAGGGAAATACTTACACAACTGGAATACCAGGGGGTAATTGAACCCTGTGTCTCACCGATGAATAATCCCTTATTCCCTGTAGCTAAAACGGACCATTCATATAGAATAGTCTTAGACTACAGACATTTAAAAGGACAGACACGTACATATGCTATACAAAATTCAAATAGCGCCCCACTGATGAACAACATTGTGCGTAAAAAATATAAGACGACTTTAGACATCTCAAATGGATTCTTCTGCCAGAATATAGCACCCGAAAGCAGGGATTTGACAAGCTTTAGCGTGTTAGGTTCCCAGAAAAAGTTCTGTTGTTTGCCTCAGGGGTATAAGAATAGCCCGGGACTGTTTGCGGCTCGTGTGACTGCGGTTTTACACGAGTTGGACTCTGAAGCATTGTCATATGTAGATGATATATATCTCAAGGATGACGAGTTACTACAGCATTTAAGACGGGTAGCCCGCATTGTTGTAGGGTTTGCCAAAATAGGCTACAAATGTAACTTAAAAAAATCTAAAATTGCCTTCCTCAGCGTCATATTCATGGGATATGAGCTGTCGAATGAAGGTAAGAGCCTAGCGCCACCATTTTTTGAAAATTTTGCACAATTACAACCACCTAATAAGATTAAGAAACTCCAATCATTGTTGGGCTTTCTAAATTTTGGCAGAACATACATTCCTGATTATGCTACACGCATAAAACCTTTATACAAGTTAATCCGTCCTGATTTTTCCAGCAAATTCTGGGCAATTGAACATACACATACTCTTCGTGAGTTACAAGCAGATCTCCTAGCTGCAAAACATTTACATACACGGGACAATAAGACACATTTGGTCATCAGGGTGATAGCTGGGGCCATTGGGTTTACGTATGTCACATTCAATGAAGGTGAGACAGTCCCGATTGGATACAAGTCCCACTTGTATTCGGCTGCTGAACAACGATTCGCACCAACAGAGAAAATTCTCACTGCTGTACAGATGGCTGTTGTTAAGGAACGACATCTTGCCCAGGGTAAATGCATTATAGTCGTTTCCCCTATTCCGGCCCTGGAGGCTGTTACAAAAACGAGCGTTCCTAACGCAAAAGCACCACACCCGTGATGGATACAATGGGCTACGTCTTTAACAGCCACTGATGTAGATTACATTTTTGACCCAAAGTTACAAACTCAGGAATTCCTGCAATATGAAGTTGAATATCGTGTTCCCTCTGACACATTGCCTATTGATCAATATCAAGTAGTCATCTACACCGATGGCTCTGCGCAACCGGCGGTGGGAACAAAACACCAATATTCTGCTGTGTGTGCAGTAGTGAGCGGCCATATGGAGGGGGAGAAATTCTTCCCCCAACATACTTATACACAAACCTTAGGGGATTGTACGGCACAATTGGCTGAGCTGAAAGCTCTATTGATGGCATTCGAGCATACAGATCCGACACAGTTCACACTGATTGTTTGTGATTCGTATTATTGTGTCCAGTCTTTTAATGAATACCTACATTACTGGCGCTTGAATGGGTTTGGAGATTCAAAAGGTAACACCATAAAACACAGACTACTGTGGGGGAAGGTAGCAGACCTGAACGAGACGCTACCCAAAGTCCATGTTGTACATACTCTTGGACACCAGCGCGTTGGAACACACGTTGCTGGGAATAATTTGGCTGATAAAGCCGCAAAGTCGGCAGTGGCAGTTGCCACTGTGGCCGCAGTGACTCGTTCGAGTTCCAAACCAGACACAGACATTATGGCTGCCATAAAAGCTATGGTTGATGGCACACCCTATCCTAAAGGATTTCCTGATAAATATCAATACTTCAAGGGAAGTCTGCTCAACGCTGAGGTTAAAATACCTAGTGTAGGCATACGCGAGATCCCCAATAAAGTTGTAAGACCACAATTGATTAATGCAGTGCATGAGGGAGTGGCATCTGCACATGCTGGCGTGGCCGCCACTATTTCGCTATTACAGGCCCGTTACTGGTGGCCTGGTCTCTATAAAGAGACTAAGCAGTATGCCCTTTGTTGTGACATCTGTCTGTGGGTCTGTGTCTGTGGGTCAATGGAATCTTCCCCCTGCTCCAGCAGGCACCAAACTTCAGCGTCACCGGTACTCTGGGACCCCTCTCATCCTGACAAGCATGGCCCTTGGAACACAGGTGGTGGACCCAAGTGACCCAGAGCGTCCAGTGGTCCCTCTGTCCAAATTTGGAGGAGGTAAGTCCTTGCCTCCCCTTTCCAGGCAGTAATCCTGTGCACCGAATGTTCTGCAGCTACAAGGGCTTATGTGCACATTTCCAAGAAATCCTGCAAGAACAGCTGAGCCTAGGTCCCCAGCACTCCGTCCTGTGATGCTCAGCTCCTTGAGGTGATCTCCTGTGTCGTGGGACCTCTCTTTGCAGTGTTGAGATGACTGCCATGTTCAGTCTTCTTTAACCCATGTTCAAGGACTTCTGTGGGTTTTTCCTTGTTGTGTGTGGGCTCTCTACGTTGCTGATGGCCCCCTCTGTCTCCTCTCCCAAGTGGCAACATCCTGGTCCTTCCTGGGCCCAGGCAGCAACCTTTTTCTCCAACAGTGACTTTTGCAGCTAGCAAGGCTTGTATGCAGTATTTTGCCAAGGAAACAACTCTGCATCCTCCAGCACGCCGTGGAACTTCCTACCTCCTTTCGTTGTTGCAAAACCTGCAGCTTCTCCCAACCAGAGGCAGCCATTTTGCACCTTCATCCGTGGTTTAGTGGGCTCCTGCCCCCCTGGACACTTTTGCGACTCTTGGACTTGGTCCCCTTCCTTCGCAGGTCCTCAGGTCCAGGAATCCATCCTCAGTGCTTTGCAGTCTGTTGTGATCCTTGCAAAATCCTTTATCACGACTTTAGTGTGTTTCTGGGGAAATAGTAGTACTTCACTCCTACTTTCCAGGGTCTTGGGGTGGGGTATTGTAGGAGGCTGGCCTGGCTTGTAGTGGGTACCAGAGGAACTTACACCTTGTGCCAGGTCCAGTTATCCCTTATTAGTGTAGAAGAGGTGTTTCTAGCAGCTTAGGCTGATAGAAGGTAGCTATGGCAAAGCAGCTTAGGCTGCACTAGGAGACATGTAAAGCTCCTACTATACCACTGGTGTCATATGCACAATATCATAAGAAAACACAATACACAGATATACTAAAAATAAAGGTACTTTATTGTTATGACAATATGCCAAAAGTATCTCAGTGAGTACCCTCAGTATGAGGATAGGATATATACACAAGATATATGTACACAAACCAAGCAATGTAAAGTTACAGTAGATTGCAATAGGAGCACATAGGTATGGGGGCAACACAAACCATATACTCCAAAAGTGGAATGCGAACCACGAATGGACGCCAAACCTATGTGAGCTTGTAGAGGGTCACTGGGACTGTAAGAAAACAGTGAGGGTTAGAAAAATAGCCCACCCCAAGACCCTGAAAGGTGGGTGTAAAGTACACCTACTACCCCCAGAGAGCACAGAAGTTGTGATAGGGGGAATCTGCAAGGAGAACAAACACCAGCAATGCAACAACAGACCTGAGTACCTGTAAGACAAGGGGACCAAGTCCAAGAGTTGCGACAGTGTCGAGAGTGGGCAGGAGCCCAGGAAATGCCAGCTGAGGGTGCAAGGAAGCTGCCACCAGGTGAAGGAAGCTTGGTGTTCTGCAAGAACGAAGAGGACTAGGAACTTCCCCTTTGGAGGATAGATGTCCCACATTGTAATGAAGCTTGCAGAGGTATTCCCATGCAGAAAGACCACAAACAAGCCTTGCTAGCTGCAAGGTTCGCAGTTAGGGTTTTTGGATGCTGCTGTGGCCCAGGAGGGACCAGGATGTCGCCACTTGGATGAGGAGACAGAGGGGGTGCCCAGCAAGTCAGGGAGCCCTCAAAGAAGCAGCCAGCACCTGCAGAAGTACCTGAACAGGCACTTAGAAGAAAAGTGAACCGGAGTCCACCCAAAGTCACAAAAGGGAGTCCCACGACGCCGGAGGACAACTCAGAAGGTTGTGCACTGCAGGTTAGAGTGTCGGGGACCCTGGCTTGGCTGTGCATGAAGGAAATCCGGGAAGAGTGCACAGGAGCCGGAGCAGCTGCAAATCACGCGGTACCCAGCAATGCAGTCTAGCGTGGGGAGGCAAGGACTTACCTCCACCAAACTTTGACTGAAGAGTCACTGGAATGTGGCAGTCACTTGGACAGAGTTGCTGAGTTCCAGGGACCATGCTAGTCATGCTGAGAAGGTACCCAGAGGACCGGTGATGCAGTCTTTTGTTGCCTGAGGTTGCAGGGGGAAGATTCCGTCGACCCACGGGAGATTTCTTCAGAGCTCCTGGTGCAAGAAGGAGGCAGGCTACCCCCAGAGCATGCACCACCTGGAAACAGCCGAGAAAGCCGACAGGATGAAGCGATACAGGGTTGCTAGTAGTCGTCTTGCGACATTGTTGCGGTTTTGCCGGTGTCCTGAGCAGTCAGCGGTCGATCCTTTGGCAGAAGGTGAAGAGGGAGATGCAGAGGAACTCTGGTGAGCTCTTGCATTCGTTATCTGGTGAGATCCCCAAAGCAGAGACCCTAAATAGCCAGAAAAGGAGGTTTGGCTACCTAGGAAGGAGGATTGGCTACTAAGAGAGGTAAGAGCCTATCAGAAGGAGCCTCTGACATCACCTGCTGGCACTTGCCACTCAGAGCAGTCCAGTGTGCCACAAACACCTCTGTTTTCAAGATGGCAGGGGTCTGGGACACACTGGAGGAGCTCTGGGCACCTCCCTTGGGAGGTACTGGTCAGGGGAGTGGTCACTCCCCTTTCCTTTGTCCAGTTTCGCGCCAGAGCACGGCTGGGGGATCCCTGAACCGGTGTAGACTGGCTTATGCAGAGATGGGCACCATCTGTGCCCATCAAAGCATTTCCAGAGGCTGGGGGAGGCTACTGCTCCCCAGCCCTTCGTACCTATTTCCAAAGGGAGAGGGTGTAGCACCCTCTCTCAGAGGAAGTCCTTTGGTCTGCTTTCCTGGGCCGGGGCTGCCCAGACCCCCATAGGGTTTTCACTATGAACACTGGGCCCTGGCTAGCAGTATCCCAGTGAGACAGTAAAAACACCCTAACATATACTCAGCAAGGCTAGAAAGAGGCTACCTTCTTACAGTTGTCCCTAGACCTATTTTCTCCCTTTGCATTCTATAGTATTTCCTACTGTTTGCATTGTTCTATGACTATGCACTTGTCTAATTTTGGTGTCTATTGTATATATTGCATATAATACGTACCTGCAGAATGAGTATTGTCTCTAAGATATTGTTGATACTGTGTCACCAAATAAATACCTTTATTTTTGGTAACACTGAGTATTGTCTTTACTTGTGTATTAGTATTGTGTAACTATAAGTGGTGTTGCATAAGCTTTGCATGTCTCCTAGGGATAACTGGACCTGGTATAAGGTGTAAGTACCCAAGGTACCCACTACAAACCAGGCCATCCTCCTACAGCAATGTAGCCTTGTAGTGTAGCCATTTTTAATGTAGCTTTATGCGCGTTTGCTTAACGTGTTAGGCCTCTGTGCACTTTGCCCTAGATGCATTTTATTTAGCCTCGCACTGTTAATTTACAATAACCAGT
The DNA here is from genome assembly GCF_031143425.1 of Pleurodeles waltl. NCBI lineage: Eukaryota > Metazoa > Chordata > Amphibia > Caudata > Salamandridae > Pleurodeles > Pleurodeles waltl. Next base: position 58,526,358 of record NC_090444.1, on the reverse strand, counting down.
TTCACAGTCTTGTTTTATTTTCCTTCTATCACACTTTTTAGCTTACTTCAGCACTGAGTTTGCAAACAATACATTCTTCCTCACTCTGTGCTTCAGTCAAGGATACAGTCTGGTACATTGCCGATAGACGTGGTAGAAGTTTAGTCTTTATGGTTCGTAGACAGTACACATTCTTACGCAGGAACATTGGGGTGTTAGTTCACATCAATAGTATAAAAACACTTTCTAGTCCCAGTACACGTAAGAGGGAGATTCCGACCAGGAACCCAAAACTAGACGCTGACTGCCCTGTTGCAGATGCTGATCCCGATCACAGGCCTTTGTTCAGGTATGAGGGTCGATGTCCTCCCGTGGGAACCTGAAAGGTAGGCTTAGAACTTAACATGCTGTGCTCAAAATAGAACTTAGAAGAGAGAACGTAAATATAGTTGCACTATGATAGCGTTATTCTTATGTTTCACTCTCCTCGTTACTATTTCAATCCTACTGTGTTGTATGGTTCTGGTTATTGCGGCTCACGCCTTGTTATCTAAAATGCAGTCGTTTTATTAAACCAATCTTTAAAACTCAAACTGCCTTTGTCATTTATATATGAGACCACACTGTGTATGAGAGAACTGGTTAGGATCTGAGTGACCACAGCTTCCCTGGGATGCACTAAGATGTCATGTGCTCGGCTGCCCAATTGTCCAATTGCCCAATTGAGAGATGAGGCACTGCTAGTTAGCCGGAGCTCAACCCGGATTTGGGGTGACAAGGGTCCTTCGCCGTGGGTTAGACTTAGTCCCCCACACTGTGAACGATCTTGCTGCCCAAAAATCCAGTAGTCTCATTAGGATAATGAGAGCCTACGTGACATGGCGCTGCCAACGATTGGTCCGGCTCTAATTTTCGGGTCCACCAGTCTCTCTCGGTCTAATATGTTATAATGATCCCTCAGTTCCTTTAACAGAGACGTCCGTGGCACTGAGGACTTCCACCACCGCGATATAGGTAACCCTAAATATAGCGGATGGTTGTTCAAGCTTGAACCTTAAAAGGAAAGACCCCGTTTTGGTGTGCTTTCTCTGAACCAACGCTGTTTTTCTCATAGCGAATCCCCAGGTAATACAAATAGCTCTTAATATGAGACAGCCGCTCACAGCACATTTGCTTTCACATGGTCTTAAGAACAAGGTGTCAGAGTCACCAGATCCTCGGGGTCTGTGCACGTTCACAACACGTACACCACTGAACAGCTCCAAGACTCTGATAGATAAATCACAGAGACTGAGAGAGTTCAAGAGGGAAAGAGGGGATTAGGAAGGGAACGGCTGGGAAGGATACCTGTAGTAAGAAAAAGGTTAGAACACACAATATGAAAATTATATCTCCTGAAATCAATACTAAACTATGATTCTAGGCCTAGTCACTCTGAAAACATGAACAATCTAAGAGTTAAGTTTAAAATGACTAAGTTTCAAGATGGCCGGATACCTGTAGGGGAATCAAGATGAATTAAACGAAAACTTTCTTATTCAAGTACTTTCCTTTACATGAGAATCAGAAAAAACATTCTGACTAAATTTTAAACCAGTCATATAAACCCTGTTTTGAGAATGTATACTAGGACCATACAATATTGCATCTAGAAACTATGGCCTTCTGTGTACTCTTAAAATGTTTCAACACAAATTGCGAATATTGCAGATATATATATGTATATAGTAAACACCATTAAAAGGATTGTGCACCATGAATAACACAATATGGAGTCAGGAAACAAATCACATAACTTGTCAACTCAAAAATTATATATTAAATATCTTAGAATAGTAGCATACAATAAACAACATGAATTAAACTCGAGGAGAGAATCGTGCGTCTTGCCAATTCGAGTGTTACCATGTAAAATACCAAGAAATGGTAACATGCGATGAATATCAATGTCAAATCCTCATTAATCGAATCGCCCTTTTGCTGATTCGTAAAACACGATATAAATGTCAAGGGTTAACAGCGCACAATAAATAACAAGATCAAAGTACAATGAAACACATTGTGCTTCTTTTACTGATTCTTAAGCCACCATGTAAATGTCAAGAAATGGTAGCGTGCAATGAACAACAAAGTTAAATGCTCATGAAACGAGTTGCACGTCTTGCCAACTCGTAAAACATCATGTAAATATCAAGAAATATCAGCGCGCAATGGACAACAATGTCCAAACACCATAAAACGAATCGCGCGTCTTGCCGATTCTTAAGCCACCACGTAATTGTCAAGAGATGGCAGCGCGTAATGAATAACGAAGTCAAACCTTTATGGAATAAATTGCGCATCCTGCCTATTTGCAAACCACCATATAAATGTCAAAAATGATAGCGCGCAAGTAATCTGTTATTCATTTAAGAATTAAAAACCAAGAATATGAAAATTCTCAATAACGGTGTTAGGAAATGTCCAACCACCGTCTTACCGCCTGGAACAATGATCACCAATGAAGGATGAGGGCAGAAGACTGGAAGATCCAAATAGGCTGCCGGGAAAGGAGCTCAGGAAGAAGCTGCTGCTCTGCACCAGGACCTCTGAACAGTGAGCACTGGGAGTTGGGCTGACTCTCTTTTATAGAGTCTAGGCCCAGCCCAGAACCACGCCCAGGCATGTTGCAGGGAAAGTCTCTGGAAGACCCTGGAAAGGGGCCACACCCTAACACACTCTGAAAACCTGCAGCAATACATTGCAAAGGAACAGTATTTGTAAAAATATTTAAAATAAGTTTTCAGGATTGAACTCTGCAATGCAAAAGGTTAAACCACAACATATCAGCACAATGCATAAATTACGTTGTTTTGAGAGTGCTGGGTTTTTGCATTTTCTGGTGTTGACAGTACTCCCCTCTCCCAGACGTGCTCTAGGGCCTGGTTTGCATGGATTAAGACGATGAAAGCGTCTCACAAGTACTGGAGCATGAACATCAGATGCGGAAACCCATGAGTTACTTTCAGGACCATAACCTTTCCATGAGATTAAGTACCATAGATTATGCCCTCTCAGTATAGAATCCAACACTTTCTTGACTTCGTATTCTTCTTCCCCTTGTACTAGAACAGGAGCTGGATGAGGGTGGACCTTTTGGGCTGCCTTTTTCAAGAGGGAAGTGTGGAACACTGGATGAATCCGTAAGGATCCGGGCAATTGTAGTTTATAGGTCACCGGATTGATTTGCTGAAGGACAGTATAAGGACCTATGAATTTGGGGTTAAACATGTGCTTCTTCTTGAAGTCTATGTGTTTTGTGGAAAGCCACACTTTGTCACCTGGTTGATATTGCGGTCCCTCACAATGTTTCTTGTCATAATGCCTTTTATATTTTTGATTGGCTTTTTCTAAATGCTGTTGAATCAGTTTCTGGGTTTGATGTAAATGCTGAATGGTTTCTGACACAGCTGGAGTAAGAGAACTTTCTTGAGGAATTGTGATGGGCAAGGTGTCAAGGTGATAGCCAAATAAACCAAAAAAGGGTGTAACGCCAATAGAAGTGTGGAATGAGTTATTGTAAGCTAACTCAGCTAACCAGAGCATAGATGTCCAAGAATGAAGTGCCTTTTCAGCGTAGGCACGTAGGTATTGTTTTAAAGTCTGATTTAGTCTTTCCGTTTGACCATCTGTTTGAGGATGGTGACTAGTAGTTAGTGTAGATGGCACTTGGAGTGTTTTACACCATGTCTTCCAGAAATTGGAGGAAAATTGTGACCCACGATCGGAGAGGATAACCTTTGGCAGTCCATGATAATGAACCACTCTGTTCAGTAAAATAGTTGCCAATTCACTAGAAGTGGGCAATTTTTTACAGGCAATGAAATGTCCATATTTTGTGAGACTATCTACTACCACTAGAATTACTGAATGCTGTTGAACCACTGGCAGACCGGTAATAAAGTCTAAAGAAATGTGCTCCCATTGACAACTTGGGGTTGGAAGTGGATGTAACAACCCTTTTGGTTTTGAATGACTTGTTTTAATGCGAGCACAAACTTCACAGTTGTTTACCATTGCTTTTACATCTTTTGTTAGGGTAGGCCACCAAAAATAACATCGGATCAGTTCAAGAGTTTTAGGAGTACCTGGGTGACCTGCCGTAGGTATAACATGCAACCAATGAAACACTTGCAAAGTTTGGTAGTGGGTACGAACAAACAAGCGTCATGAAAGGGTAAACCTTGCTTGATTGACCTTTTGGGATCAGCCTGGGCCCATGTTTGCCATTTTTCAACAGTGAAAGAATTGCGAATTTCTTCAAAGAAATCTTCAGTTTTTATGATACATAGAACCTTGTTAGGAGCAATGATAGCTCTGGAGGCTTGAAATGCAGGCAACATGGTAGACTCTTGACGGGACAAGGCATCAGCCTTGCGATTATCTTTACCAGGCTGAAAGGTTACTACAAAATCAAATTTGGCAAAAAAAAGCATCCAGCATAATTGCAGAGGGGTCAAAAGTCTGGTGGAACTCATGAATTGAAGATTACGATGATCAGTATATACTGTAACAGTGTATCTGGCACCCAACAAATGATGTCTCCATTCTTTAAAGGATTCACGAATCGCAAGAAGCTCTTTTTCAGCAATGACATAGTTCTGTTCGGCTTTGTTCAACTTCCGAGACATATAAGCTACAGGATGAAGTTTACCAGTGTCTTTATTTCGTTGTGATAAGATGGCTCCTATTGCTACATCTGAAGCATCAGCTTCCACTATGAAAGGTTGATTCGCATCAGGATGAGTTAAGACTGGGGCAGTGGAGAAAGCTTTTTTCAAATCAAGAAGGCTTGATCAGCTTCTGGGGACCATACAAACGTTTCTTTCTTTCTTAGTAGCTTAGTGATTTGAGCCACTGTCTGGGAGAAATGATTTATGAACCTCAGGTAAAAATTTGCAAACCCTAGGAGACATTGTACATCACGAACAGTCTTTGGGGTGGGCCAATCAGATACGGCTTTTAGTTTCTTTTCTGCCATCACCATACCTTGAGGGGTAAGAATAACCCCTAAAAACTCAACTGTGGTAAGATGAAACTCACACTTGGTTAGTTTGCAATATAAATGGTGTTTTTGAAGGGCTGCAAGAATTTTCTTGACATGTTGGACATCTTCGTTTTCATTGTCTGAGTAGATCAAAATGTCATTGATGTAGACTATGGCAAATATGTCGAGGTACTCTCTAAGAACGTCATTCAAGAAAAATTAAAATGCTGCTGGAGCAGTACACAGACCAAAAGGCATGACGGTGTATTCAAAAAGGCCATATCTTGTCTTGAACGCTGTTTTCCATTCGTCACCCTCTCTCATTCTGACCAAATGATAAGCACCTCAAAGGTCAAGCTTCCTGTAGATTTTTGCTCTCTTTACTTGTTCCAATAAGACTGGAATTAGGGGTAAGGGATATTTATTCTTGATGGTGACTTTGTTTAAACCCCTATAGTCAATGCAAGTTCGAAGTTCTCCATTAGCTTTCGGAACAAAAAACAAAGGTGAAGCTGCAGGAGACTTAGAGGGGTGAATAAAGCCATTCTCCAAAACTTGATCTAGGCATTTTCGTAAATGTTGATTTTCATGTTCTGACAGGGCATATACACGACAGTTGGGAAGTATCGCACCAGGGGCTAGATCAATTTGACAGTCATAAGATCTATGAGGAGGTAGAGTCTCTGCTCCTTTCTCATCAAATACATCTTTGTAAGATGAATACTGTTTGGGCAGCTGAATTTCTTTCTCCGCTGCAGTAGCTATGTAAGAGTTGCAAACTTTTGATACTTGAATCTTTTGAAGACATTGTTCGTTACATAGCGCAGATGAGAACACAATTTTTCGTTCTGCTCAATTGATCTCCGGATTCTGATGAGTTAACCATGGCAAGCCGAGGATAATCCCATATTGGGGAGCATGGATCATGTCTAGGATGATTTTCTCTTCATGTTTCTTTCTTTGAATCTTATCTTCACAAATCATCGACAAGGGGATAGTCTGAAGAGTTACCGGACCTCCAGTCAAGAGTTTTCCATTGACTGCCTGGTTGATTTCTGGGGTCTTCTTTTCAATACATTGGATCCCCCATGCACAAACCAATTGGACATCAACAAAATTCCCAGTAGCCCCAGAATCGACTAGAGCTTTTTTGAAATAGATCTTTTTCTTCACCTGAACTCTTATTTCCAGTTTAAGATGTCTAGATTGTGAATGGTCCACGGTGACACCCAAGAGCAACCCTTCACTGCATCTCGGGTGTTTTAGTTTTCCAACTCGACTGGTACATTGGCTGTGACCTTCTGAACTGGACCTTGCTTGTTCTTTGGTTTGATTGGGCAATCTTTGGCAAAATGACCTTTTCGCCCACAATAAAGACATTGTCCATTTTTTCTGCGTAGGTCCTTTTCATCTTTGGTCAAAGGTCTTCTGATGGTTCCAATTTCCATCGGTTCCGGCGTTCTTTCTTTCGGAGTTCTTAAGTCTCTGTTATCATGAACGCACCATGAATATTTTTCAATCTTTTTGCGCGTTCCTTTACGTTCTGCTAAATGATGATCAAGTCTCAAGACAAGATTTATTAATTCTTGACAGACTGTAGGTTGTGGATCGATTTGCGCTAAGATATCTTTTAATTCCTCTTTGAGTCCCTTGTAAAACAAGACCGCTTGTTTTTCTTCAGGCCAGGATGTCTCGGCAACCAGCAGGTTAAAGTTGGCTAAATACGACACTAGGTCTTGATTTCCTTGGCGTAAATCTAATAATTCATGATCTGCTGACTGTGTTACAGTTCTACGATCAAAAACTCTCTCAAATTCACGAACAAAATTTCTCCAGTTATACAACAAGGGACTATTTTTACGCACAAGAGGAATTGCCCAAGTAGCTGCATCCCCAGTCAGATATGATAACAAGAAAGCTACTTTGGAATGGGCATCGGGAAAAGTATTTGGTCTGCAGGTGAAGTGTAGTTCTACTTGAACCAGGAAAGATTGCGCTTTCAAAGGGTCACCAGAGAAACGTTCTGGGGGAGCTAAAGGAATTGCAGATGAAACATTTAGAGAAATCGGATTACTTCCAGAAGCCTGAGAAGAAGTACCTGGCCAAGACACACCTGTGGGACTTTGTTCCTTCTTCTCTACCTTAGCTTGCAACTGACTCACTCTCTCTGCTAAGCTAGTTGTCAATTCTTTGGATGATACCACCTCTGCTTGGAGCTGGGTGATAGCCTTGACTAACTCGTCTAGCGTGGCCATGCTGAGAACATACACAAGCCAAGAGGATAATAATTTGTGGGCTCACTATTCTGTCAGAGTCACCAGATCCTTGGGGTCTGTGCACGTTCCCAACACGTCCACCACTGAACAGCTCCAAGACTCTGATAGATAAATCACAGAGACTGAGAGAGTTCAAGAAGGGAAGAGGGGATTAGGAAGGGAAAGGCTGGGAAGGAGACCTGTAGTAAAAAAAAAAGGGTAAAACACACAATATGAAAATTATATCTCCTGAAATCAACACTAAACTATGATTCTAAGCCTAGTCACTCTGAAAACATGAACAATCTAAGAGTTAAGTTTAAAATGACTAAGTTTCAAGATGGCCGGATACCTATAGGGGAATCAAGATGAATTAAACGAAAACTTTCTTATTCAAGTACTTTCCTTTACATGAGAATCAGAAAAAACATTCTGACTAAATTTTAAACCAGTCATATAAACCCTGTTTTGAGAATGTATACTAGGACCATACAATATTGCATCTAGAAACTATGGCCTTCTGTGTACTCTTAAAATGTTTCAACACAAATTGCGAATATTGCAGATATATATATATATATATATATATACATATATATATATATATATATATATATATATATATATATATATATAGTAAACACCATTAAAAGGATTGTGCACCATGAATAACACAATATGGATTCAGGAAACAAATCACACAACTTGTCAACTCAAATATTACATAATAAATATCTTAGAATAGTGGCATACAATAAACAACATGAATTAAACTTGAGGAGAGAATCGTGCGTCTTGCCAATTCGAGTGTTACCATGTAAAATACCAAGAAATGGTAACATGCAATGAATATCAAAGTGAAATTCTCATTAATCGAATTGCGCGTCTTGCCGATTCATAAAACACAATATAAATGTCAAGGATTAACAGCCCACAATAAATAACAAGATCAAAGTACAATGAAACACATCGCGCTTCTTTTGCCGATTCTTAAGCCACCATGTAAATGTCAAGAAATGGTAGCGTGCAATGAACAACAAAGTTAAATGCTCATGAAACGAGTTGCGCGTCTTGCCAACTCGTAAAACATCATGTAAATGTCAAGAAATATCAGCGCGCAATGGACAACAATGTCCAAACACCATAAAACGAATTGCGCGTCTTGTCGATTCTTAAGCCACCACGTAATTGTCAAGAAATGGCAGCGTGTAATGAATAACGAAGTCAAACCTTTAATGAATAAATTGCGCGTCCTGCCTATTTGCAAACCACCATATACATGTAAAAAACGGCAGAGTGCAAGTAATCTGTTATTCATTTAAGAATTAAAAACCAAGAATATGAAAATTCTCAATAACGGTGTTGGGAAATGTCCAACCACCGTCTTACCTCCTGGAACAATGATCACCAATGAAGGATGAGGGCAGAAGACTGGAAGATCCAAATAGGCTGCCAGGACAGGAGCTCAGGAAGAAGCTGCTGCTCTGCACCGGGACCTCTGAATAGTGAGCACTGGGAGTTGGGCTGACTCTCTTTTATAGAGTCTTGGCCCAGCCCAGAACCACGCCTAGGCATGTTGCAGGGAAAGTCTCTGGAAGGCCCTGGAAAGGGGCCACACCCTAACACACTCTGAAAACCTGAAGCAATACATTGCAATTAACAGTATTTGTAAACATATTAAAAATAAGTTTTCAGGATTGAACTCTGCAATGCAAAAGGTTAAACCACAACATATCAGCACAATGCATAAATTACGTTGTTTTGAGAGTGCTGGGTTTTTGCATTTTTGTCGCCAATAGAGCGCGTACTGCTCTGGTGTCGACACAAGGGTGGTCCAGTCACGTTTGTGGTGGCCGCCCATGCAGCCTATAGAACAGAACTTTTCTACTCCTGGGTCACGTTTCCAGTAGTTGATGGGAATACAAATAAATTTCACACATATACGGTTGCGAACGCGCCTGGTCAGTACAGGGCGTACGCATACCTAGAGATGACTCTATCTTATCAAGAACATAATAATTGGCTTGATGGCACCCTACCCCATACAATATTGCCAGTAAGGTTAGGTCCACTGAGTAATGATGGTCCAACCTGGCCTTTATTGGCCACATATACACCACATCCTGCGGTTGCAAATATGCCGGTGGCTGAAGTTTGTCGTTTATATACAGACTTAACGGCTACATATAGACGCTTAGTACAATTTGTGATGCAGACACTAAATACAAACCCAGCGCGTGCTGCTCCAGCACAACCACATGCAGTAGAACCAGGTATAAACCCGGTGACTGTACACTCTATCATGGGTAAAGTTCCAGCAAAACGGGAGGAGACTCCATTTTGGCTGGCACAGAAAATTAATATTTTGGAGGCGGTATTTCCCCATACGGGACCTCTAAACAAACATAGAATATTAACTATGTGTTTACCATTTGGCATGGTTCCCACAGTGGAACATTGTAATACATGGGGCACGGTGTTTGCCACGCTCTATACAACGGCACGCGTACATCGACCTTGGGCAACCTACCGGAAGTGCTTAAACAGATTCAGGATGAATACGGGGCTGCCCCAGCCCTAGATTTAGGAATGCAACTGATGGGCAACTTTGTCACGGTTTCTTCAATAATACTAAGTAATCTTAAAGGGGAGGCAGTTGTACTTGCGGTGCGTATGCGTCTTCGTGACGTCCCGCAACTAGAACAGGAGCGGGAACTGCCTAAAATAATAGCAGAAACATATTCCAGTATCGGTCGAGATAGCCTAGGGGCTAGACCGCAAAAAACACAGTTTCAAGGGAAAATTAGTAAAGAAAATGCTAAACAGCAACCTGAGGGTAATAAGAAGCACTGGGAGAAAAAACAACAGACACCTGAAAAAGAAAGGGGAGAATCGCCGCGTACTGAGACCCCGCAGAATAGGTATGATCTCAGAAATAGGGATAATTTGAAGACGCCTGATAGATATCAATATACTGATACACGCCAATCTCGTTCCTTTCAGGACTCATCGTAAAAGAGAAATGAGAGAGGTGGGCGGTCAGAACGGAGAACAGAGTACGTGAAACCAAGACAAGAATCACAACGCTCTTCGGAGGTTTCTGTCAAGAAGGAAGACAAACCGATACAACAAAAACAACAGTTTAAAAAGGAAAAGGTGGCGGCAGTCTCAGTTAGACATGCCACACAGGAAGAGACTTGGGCACTAGCACTGCTAGACAGTGCGGCAGAGGTCACAATAGTTCGCCGGAATCTTCTAGAGCATCTGGAGGTGAAAGCAACTGATGACTTCATACAACTTGAAACAGCAGATATGCGTGTCTCTGAACCCGATAGGGTGTATACAGTGACTTTACAATTGGAAGGAGACATTGAACGCACTATAAACACAATCTTTTGGGATCGTGTAGTCAAGATATATGACATTTTGCTGGCTGCACAGGATTGGCCGCCTCACTTTGTTCGCACCTGCCCAGTTGGGGAGGAGGTTATTAAACCTTCGTTCTTACCACTTGTTCCAGGGGAACTCGCAGAGTCCTATTGCATCAAGTGGGCTCTAGCACAGGCACCTGCCTTATATAGAAATCACATAGGGTGGGATAGAGATTCTCCATATCGTGTAATTCCGATTAAAGGTGAACCTCAGCCACAACCGCAGTATCCAATAAAACATGAAGCAAGGGCACCAGTGAGGGAAATACTTACACAACTGGAATACCAGGGGGTAATTGAACCCTGTGTCTCACCGATGAATAATCCCTTATTCCCTGTAGCTAAAACGGACCATTCATATAGAATAGTCTTAGACTACAGACATTTAAAAGGACAGACACGTACATATGCTATACAAAATTCAAATAGCGCCCCACTGATGAACAACATTGTGCGTAAAAAATATAAGACGACTTTAGACATCTCAAATGGATTCTTCTGCCAGAATATAGCACCCGAAAGCAGGGATTTGACAAGCTTTAGCGTGTTAGGTTCCCAGAAAAAGTTCTGTTGTTTGCCTCAGGGGTATAAGAATAGCCCGGGACTGTTTGCGGCTCGTGTGACTGCGGTTTTACACGAGTTGGACTCTGAAGCATTGTCATATGTAGATGATATATATCTCAAGGATGACGAGTTACTACAGCATTTAAGACGGGTAGCCCGCATTGTTGTAGGGTTTGCCAAAATAGGCTACAAATGTAACTTAAAAAAATCTAAAATTGCCTTCCTCAGCGTCATATTCATGGGATATGAGCTGTCGAATGAAGGTAAGAGCCTAGCGCCACCATTTTTTGAAAATTTTGCACAATTACAACCACCTAATAAGATTAAGAAACTCCAATCATTGTTGGGCTTTCTAAATTTTGGCAGAACATACATTCCTGATTATGCTACACGCATAAAACCTTTATACAAGTTAATCCGTCCTGATTTTTCCAGCAAATTCTGGGCAATTGAACATACACATACTCTTCGTGAGTTACAAGCAGATCTCCTAGCTGCAAAACATTTACATACACGGGACAATAAGACACATTTGGTCATCAGGGTGATAGCTGGGGCCATTGGGTTTACGTATGTCACATTCAATGAAGGTGAGACAGTCCCGATTGGATACAAGTCCCACTTGTATTCGGCTGCTGAACAACGATTCGCACCAACAGAGAAAATTCTCACTGCTGTACAGATGGCTGTTGTTAAGGAACGACATCTTGCCCAGGGTAAATGCATTATAGTCGTTTCCCCTATTCCGGCCCTGGAGGCTGTTACAAAAACGAGCGTTCCTAACGCAAAAGCACCACACCCGTGATGGATACAATGGGCTACGTCTTTAACAGCCACTGATGTAGATTACATTTTTGACCCAAAGTTACAAACTCAGGAATTCCTGCAATATGAAGTTGAATATTGTGTTCCCTCTGACACATTGCCTATTGATCAATATCAAGTAGTCATCTACACCGATGGCTCTGCGCAACCGGCGGTGGGAACAAAACACCAATATTCTGCTGTGTGTGCAGTAGTGAGCGGCCATATGGAGGGGGAGAAATTCTTCCCCCAACATACTTATACACAAACCTTAGGGGATTGTACGGCACAATTGGCTGAGCTGAAAGCTCTATTGATGGCATTCGAGCATACAGATCCGACACAGTTCACACTGATTGTTTGTGATTCGTATTATTGTGTCCAGTCTTTTAATGAATACCTACATTACTGGCGCTTGAATGGGTTTGGAGATTCAAAAGGTAACACCATAAAACACAGACTACTGTGGGGGAAGGTAGCAGACCTGAACGAGACGCTACCCAAAGTCCATGTTGTACATACTCTTGGACACCAGCGCGTTGGAACACACGTTGCTGGGAATACTTTGGCTGATAAAGCCGCAAAGTCGGCAGTGGCAGTTGCCACTGTGGCCGCAGTGACTCGTTCGAGTTCCAAACCAGACACAGACATTATGGCTGCCATAAAAGCTATGGTTGATGGCACACCCTATCCTAAAGGATTTCCTAATAAATATCAATACTTCATGGGAAGTCTGCTCAACGCTGAGGTTAAAATACCTAGTGTAGGCATACGCGAGATCCCCAATAAAGTTGTAAGACCACAATTGATTAATGCAGTGCATGAGGGAGTGGCATCTGCACATGCTGGCGTGGCCGCCACTATTTCGCTATTACAGGCCCGTTACTGGTGGCCTGGTCTCTATAAAGAGACTAAGCAGTATGCCCTTTGTTGTGACATCTGTCACTAAATTAAAGTTTCAACAGCTAAGCGCCCGCCACAGACACCCCTCTTAATATCGAACAGACCATTACAATGTGTGTACTTGGATCATTTCGGTCCACTCACACCAGATAGTGCACACAAATATATACTAGTCGCTGTTGATTCTTGCTCCAGATTTGTGTGGGTGTGGCCACAGCGCTCAGCTGACGCTCGAACTGTTATTAAAGATTTGCGTGTCTTTGTCGGTACATATGCAGTTGCGGCATTCCATTCGGACCAGGGCCCTGCTTTTGCCTCAAGGGCATTTACGGACACCATGGCTTTGTTGGGGGTCCAGCTCCAGTTCTCGTCTCCATTTCCTCCCGAGGGAAATTCTGTTGTGGAGCGATCAAACCACGATTTAAAGCAATCCTTAACAGCCAGAGTCTTAGGTACGGGTCGTAGTTGGCTAACCCACCTGTATGGAGTTCAGAGAGCACTGAATAACCTGCCTAGAAGGTCCCTGGGGGGTCGTACTTCATATGAGTGCCTGTTCGGAATACAAATGTCTGTTCCGGATCTTGATGGTCCTGGTGTGGAGGCGGCGGAAATGCCTTTTGACATAAATGATTGTGTCACTGTTTTGCAGGAATTACAAGAGTTCCGTGAAGATAACTCTTCTAAAAGTGCTGCCTCCACAGGAATTAAGGATGTGCCAGTAACACCTACTGGTTGGATTCCCAGAGTTGGGGATCTTGTGCGTGAAAAGGTGGCAGTGAAAAAAGAATTTGGCCCTTCTTATCGAGCACCAGTCCCTGTGTTGGGGATACACGGAACGAGGACTGTTATTTTACCACCGTTGCCAGGTGCCCAAAAAATCGCTTTGTTTCTATTGACAATGTCAAGTTACAACATGTGGCCGATTCTGCACAGCAGACCAAGAGGAACGTCCAGTAGTTCCCGAATCCCTCTCACTACTGGGGAAGATGTTCCGCTGCAAGTTATTTATACCAACACTGTTGCCTCTCCGAGCTTGGGGAGGGTGGAGGATGATCTCGCTTTAATTCCACTGACAACAAATAACTTAGAAAGATTTGATCGAGTCACCATGACTACTGACGTTGGGACGGTGCTATCTACAGTGTACCACCGCGAGAAACACCAACACCTCCATTGAATACGGCGACACCTATTGCACGAACTGCCTCTGGATACTTTGTCAACAACAACTATGGTCTATCGGACTTGTTTGCCTCTTCAACTACTGACCCAGGTCCACGTAAGCTGATGTGTTGGCTTAAAGATACAAATTTTGTTTTTCCTTGGAACTATCTGTGGCTCTTATTGACTATGTCAGCATTTTTTCTCTGGATAGGGTTTGTCATTACCTTTTTTCTGTTGATAGATGGTCATTTTCTTCCTGAGAGATCAGCGGTTGAACAGGTGGAGGAGGTGTTGAAGCCACATTTTTCATCACATAAGGTTAGAAGAGACTTGTCCTTTGTGAACATTTCTGCAGTGCCAATTCCGGATGGGATTGTGTGGGATAAAGTAATGTTTGACATACACGGTCCCACTGAGATAATTCAAATACAGTACGTCCTAAAGTTATCTATGAATGATATCGTAATACCAGGCATTGTATCTGATGATTGGGATGTGAAGACAGTTGATTCTATGATGACTGAATTGCAATATTATCCTGTCTATGAAAATTAAGATGTTTACCAGTTTAAAGACAATTATGGTGACATGTTTTGCTATAATTAATATGGGCACCATTTTATACATAAAGCCAGTAGTCCAAAAACGATATTTGACTATACGCAATGGGAGCATTGCCCAACTTCCCTGCAAGGGAGTTCCAAAACGTATTCTGACAAATTTACGAATTTTTCTGGGCATCATCGAATGAATGCTAAGTCATATTATTTTAAGTTAACTCCGTTTAAAGATAAACAAATGCTGTTGACTAATACGAAATTGATATACTCAGATTATTTTGTTTCCCGACTGTCAATTGAAGGTTATGAATATTAGTCAAATAATGTTTGTAAGGAACTGGCTCCCTGTTGCAGTTACCCCCCACTTTTTGCCTGATACTGATGCTGGCTTGACTGAGAAGTGTGCTGGGACCCTGCTAACCAGGCCCCAGCACCAGTGTTCTTTCACCTAAAATATACCATTGTCTCCACAATTGGCACAACCCTGGCACCCAGATAAGTCCCTTGTAACTGGTACCCCTGGTACCAAGGGCCCTGATGCCAGGGAAGGTCTCTAAGGGTTGCAGCATGTCTTATACCACCCTAGGGACCCCTCACTCAGCACAGACACACTGCTTGCCAGTTGTGTGTGCTGGTGGGGAGAAAATGACTAAGTCGACATGGCACTTCCCTCTGGGTGCCATGCCAACCTCACACTGCCTGTGGCATAGGTAAGTCACCCCTCTAGCAGGCCTTACAGCCCTAAAGCAGGGTGCACTATACCACAGGTGAGGGCATAGGTGCATGAGCACTATGCCCCTACAGTGTCTAAGCAAAACCTTAGACATTGTAAGTGCAGGGTAGCCATAAGAGTATATGGTCTGGGAGTCTGTCAAAAATGAACTCCACAGCTCCCTAATGGCTACACTGAATACTGGGAAGTTTGGTATCAAACTTCTCAGAATAATAAACCCACACTGATGCCAGTGTTGGATTTATTAAAAAATGCACACAGAGGGCATCTTAGAGATGCCCTCTGTATTTTACCCAATTGTTCAGTGCAGGACTGACTAGTCTGTGCCAGCCTGCTGCTGAGAGACGAGTCTCTGACCCCATGTGGTAAGGGCCTTTGTGCTCTCTGAGGACAGAAACAAAAGCCTGCTCTGGGTGGAGGTGCTTCACACCTCCCCCCTGCAGGAACTGTAACACCTAGCAGTGAGCCTCAAAGGCTCAGGCTTCGTGTTACAATGCCTCAGGGCACTCCAGCTAGTGGAGATGCTCGCCCCCTGGACACAGCCCCCACTTTTGGCGGCAAGTCCAGGGGAGATAATGAGAAAAACAAGGAGGAGTCACCCACCAGTCAGGACAGCCCCTAAGGTGTCCTGAGCTGAGGTGACCCCTGCCTTTAGAAATCCTCCATCTTGATTTTGGAGGATTCTCCAATAGGAATAAGGGTGTGCCCCCCTCCCCTCAGGGAGGATGCACAAAGAGGGTGTAGCCACCCTCAAGGACAGTAGCCATTGGCTATTGGCTACTGCCCTCCCACACCTAAACACACCCCTAAATTCAGTATTTAGGGGCTCCCCAGAACCTAGGAAACTAGATTCCTGCAACCTAAGATGAAGAAGGACTGTTGACCTGAAAGCCCTGCAGATAAGACGGAGACACCAACTGCTTTGGCCCCAGCCCTACCGGCCTGTCTCCCCACTTCAAGAAAAACTGCAACAGCGACACGTTCCACAGAGTCCAGCGACCTCTGAAGCCTCAGAGGACTACCCTGCATCTAAAAGGACCAAGAACTCCTGAGGACAGCGGCTCTGCTCCAAGGAAGAAACATCTTTGCAACAAAGAAGCAACTTTTAAATGTAGGAAAGTCCTTTTTTTTTGCCTGATCACCCCCACTCTTTCTGGATAGGTACTGGTGGTTACTGACTCTTGGCTGTGCCCTGGGTACTGCTTACCAGTCCCAGGGCCAGTGCTCTGTGTAAAATGTATATGCAAATTAGGCTAATTATAATTGGCTAAGTTAACCTACCTATAAGTCCCTAGTATATGGTAGGGCATGTAGGTTTAGGGACCACAGCATAGGTGGTGCACACCTATGTGCACTGCTGAGGTGCCCAGTGTCATTTTAAAAGCAAGCCTGCCTTGCTGGCTGCTTTTAAATTAAAGTTATATGCAAATTCGACTTTGGAATTAAAGGTACTTCCAAAGTCTTAAACTACCTTATTTTTACATATAAGTCACCCCTAAGGTGTGCCCTATGTGCCCCTAGGGCTGGGTGCCATGTAACTATAAGCAGGGACTTTATAAAAATAGATTTATAAGCCCTGGTGAGGTAAAAACAGCCAAATTCGTTTTTCCCTCATTGAAGTAAATGGCCTTCATAGGCTAGAATGGGCAGACTTTATTTTACATTTTAAAGTCTCCTTAAATGTTACATACCAAGAATTTGGTATCAAATTGATTGTTGTAATAAATCCCACAACTTCCAGTTGTTGGATTTAATATAACTTGTCCAGGTAAAAAGTTTAGACTTTACCTAAAAAGTTGCCAATTTCAGCTCTGCATTGTTTTTGCTGCTGTGCTGATTGGCCAGCCTGCAGCAGCTTCTGCCAGGCTGCCTTGATTAGGTGTGAAGTGGCCAGGCTTCACACAAAGGAATGTGCTTGGGGGAGAGAATCTCCCCTCAGCAGATGGTGAGGCAGGAAGGGGGAGGGCTGCCAAACTGGTCTTCAAAGGCAGAGAAGGACATTTGCAGCACCCAGCAACACCCCCACATCCTGCAACCCCAGACAATTAGGTGCCCCCTTAATTAGATTAGGAGAGGGCAGGAGAGGGGTGTGTTTATGATTTTTAGCCACACCAGTGGGTGGGCTCAGCCAGATCTATCCTCCAAAAATCAGATTCATCCATTTTGGATTTTTAGAGACTGTTGCCTTCTGGGATGGATTTTTGCCACACTTCCCAGGAAGTGGTCATCACAGGGGGACGACCCTGTCCCTGATTGGAGAACCAGGACCCCCCTGCTTTTCACCCAGGAGCAAGGATAAAAGTGGCAGACCTGCACCCACACCTCAGATCCCCACCAAATTTCAAGAAGAAGGAACTACAAGGAGAAGAAGGACTGCCCTGCTGGACCCCTGGCCTGCACCTGGACCCTGCACTCAGAAAGACTGCACCAGCTGCACACTTGGGCTTCACCACAAGAAGGACTTTGCCTGGCTTCAACTGGTTCAAGGAGGGACTCCCTGTTTGCTACAGGTGAAAAATTGCTATCCAGAGTCCCCTGCACCAACTCCTGAAAAAGTGACCAGCTGACCACTGTCCAGTGGCCAAAAAGGAGTTTGCGCCAGGTGCATTCTGGGAGTTGAAGTCCGCACTTCCCAAGGACCATCACAGAACTTCTGGACCCTTGGGGTGAGCTGTGGACCCCAAAAGAACCTTAAAAGAACATCTGGGTGAAGCCCCAGAAGTTTGGAAAAGATTGGAGAATTTTTGAAAAAAAGCTCCATAAAGTGACCGACCCGACGCGGAAATTCTAGCCGGCTTGCCTCAACCGCTACCCGGCCTGACTTCGTGGTTCGTCCCGGTAAAGAAAAACATCCAAAAAAGAGACTAAGTCCGAAGGTAAAAAGTTGACCGGGACCTCCCAGCCATCGTATCCGAGAAGGGCTCCACGGACGTCGGATCAAGATCCAGGTTTACCCCGGTCGAAGGATTTTCATCTCGAAAAAACGACTAAGTCCGAAGGTAAAAATCACCACCGAGGAAACCAACTTCGCGTATCCGGACAAGGGCTCCAGGAGGTTGGATCCAACTGGCAGGTTCGTCCCGGGGAAGAAAAACATCAAAAAAGAGACTAAGTCAGAAGGTAACTTTTTAACCGAGGCCTCCCGCGACTTGTAGCCGAGCAGGGCTCCATCGCGGTCGGCCTGAAAGTTTGACTTTACCCCGGTCCTGGTGCAACCAGATGACCCGATTGGCGCTTTTTGTTTCTAAGCGCTAGAAAATAATAATACTTTAAAAATTCATATCTCCGGTTCCCCTGAACCGATTTTAATCGTTTTTGTGTCATTTTAAAGATAAAAATATAAGCTATTTTTATAAATTGGTTTTGGATTTTTAAACTGTTTCCTGTGTTTTATTTAATTACTGTTTTGTGATATTTGAATGCTTTACACTTTGGCCCTCATTCTGACCTTGGCGGTCTTTTCGCAAGACCGCCGAGTTACCGCCGCGGTGAAGACCGCCGACCGCGGCGGTATGCCGCTGTGCGCATTCTGACCGCTGGGAGCGTTCCGCCGGAAAACCGCCAGCAGCCACACTGGCGGTCGGCGGGAAAGTGGAGACTGGTCAACCTCCACCGCCACGCCAGCAGAACACCGCCCACAGAATTACGACCCACATTTCTGTGTGGCGGTCTTCTGTTGGCGGTCTTCTGTTGGCGGTCACCTCCCCATGGCTCCCGTCGCCTCCCGGAGGACCAACGCACAAGGTAAGTTGACCGTCCGTGAGGGGAGGGGGTGGGGGGGTGTTGTGTGATGTGGGCGTGCATGGGGGTGTGCGTGTGAGTGTGTAGAGGGGGTGTGTGAGTGCGTGTATGCGGGCGGGGGGTGCTGCTGTGTCTATGGGTAATGTGTGCTGTTCGGCAGGTGCGCATGTCTGCATGTATGTGTGCGGGTATGTGTCCCCGTTGTGTATGTGTGTGTAGGGGGTGTGTATATGTGCATGTTGGGGGTGTGTGCATGTCGGGGTGCATGTATGTGCATGTCGGGGTGGGGGTGGGGAGGGGGTTCGTACCACCTCTGAGGGGTGGCAGGGGGGTGGAGGGTGTGGGGGGAGGACTCGGTGGGTAGTGGGGGGTGGGGGAGACCCCTATCAGTGCCAGGGAAGGAATTCCCTGGCCCCGATAGTGCTTACCGCCATGGTTCGCACGGCGGTTCCCGCCCGCAAGAAACTGCGGCGGTAGGCAGGGTCATAATACCCTTGGCGGTCTTGGGACGACCGCCGGGCCGGAGTGCGCAAACTCCAGCCCCGCGGTCATGACCGCCGTGGCGGTCGGAGTGGAGAAGTGGCGGTCGGTCGCGGCGCGGACCGCCGCGGTCAGAATGCCATTTTTAATACCGCCGGTCTGTTCGCGGTCCGACCGCCGTCTCTCCGCCGACCGCCAGGGTCAGAATGAGGGCCTTTGTCTCCTAAGTTAAGCCTTGACGCTCGATGCCAAGCTACCAAGGGTAGAGCTGGGATTAATTTACTGAGACCTAACTGTACTTATGTGGAGGTTTATGGCTTGTTGCTAGGTGTAGGTACCTACCTGCCCTACCAATAACCCATTTTCCAACATAATTGGAAGCAGCGACGGGATCCTGTACTTGTGTTCAATATCACGTTACAGTTTTAGGTAAAACAAATTAAAAATCCTTTAAATTGTCCTAGTGCAAAAATTGTTTTTAATTTTTAATTTGGATTAATTTGAATTATTGAATTTTTTTAATTTTTCTAAATTCTTGTTTCCAATTTTTGCAAAAAGTTTTTGTTGACACAAAACTAGGGAACCATGGAGCTTGATCTGGCTAGCCTACCCACACTGACAGTAGTCCAGCTTAGGGGGTTGTGTATTGAGAGAGGGTTGCCTGCAACCCCTGATCTCAGGAAGCAAATCCTGATTAAATCCCTGACAGCATGGGCTGAGGCCCAAGAGGTAGAGACAGAGGAAGCTCCAGAGGAGGAAGAAAAAGGGGAAGATGCTAACTCTAACCACTCAGGGGAGGGAAGGCATCCGAGCCTAAGTGAGGAAGAGGAGGAACGGTCCTCAGTGGATACAGTCACTAGGGCCAGACCCAAAGCTAGTGGCAGGAAGGGGGTCCTTTCAGGAGGAGAGAACCCATCCATCAGGGAAAGAGAGCTGGAAGCCCAGCTAGCCTACATAGCTTTAGAAGCAGATAAGCTTGCCCTAGAAAAGAAAAAGTGGGCAAGCAAAGAAAAAAAAGATGGAGGCAGCGAGAAAGAAACTGAGGTGTCCCTGGGTGGGGGTTTTGCCCCCAGATTACCCAAAGGGGTGGTTCCTGCTTATGTAGAGGGGGATGACATAGATAAGTGGCTGGGGGCCTTTGAGAGGGCCCTCCAGATGAGGAAAGTCAAGCCTCAATACTGGGGTTCACTCCTTTGGGAGTTAGTTCCCAACTCTGGGAGGGATAGGCTCCTAACCATGAGTGGGGAGGATGCAGACTCATACCCCAGTATGAAGAGTTGCTTGACTAAAAAGTTTGGTCTAACCCCAGAGCAGTATAGGCTTAAGTTTAGGGACACCCAAAAGACAAGCACCCAGTCCTGGGTGGACTTTGTGGACATCTCAGTAAAAGCACTGGAGGGCTGGATACAGGGCAACAGGGTAAGTACCTTTGAGGGGCTGTACAATTTGATTATGAGGGAGCACCTTCTAACTAATTGTGTCCAAGAGAGGCTCCGCCAGTATCTAGTAGACTCTAGGTTGACCAACCCCAGAGAGCTGGGGGAGGCAGCAGATGACTGGTTAAGAACTAGGGTTAACCAGAAACCCCCAGGGGGTGATCAGAAAAAGGGAGGACATGGTTCTTCTCAGGGGAAGAACCAGGGGAAAGATGACAAAAAACCCAAAGAGTCCTCACAAGAGTCCCCAAAAACTTCTCAGGGAGGGGGAACCCCGAGCCAATTCACTTTTAAAGGGAAAGGGTATCAGGGAAAGAATTATGATCCTGCTAAAGCAGGAAAGTTTCAGGAGCTTGCTAAGGCCGGCAAGTGTTTTGACTGTCATCAGCCAGGACATAAAAGAGGAGATGCTATCTGCTCCAAGAAGCCCCCCACTGGTGGGCAGTCCCAGGGGATTGCTAGTGTAGGGTTGGGGGTGGAAGTTGGCCCAGGGGTGGAATCAGGGTACACTGAGGTCACCTTAGTATCCGTGGGTGGGGTGGACATTGCCACTATGGCCACCTTACCTCCCATCATGGAGAGGTATAGGCAGAGGCCTAAAGTCAATGGGACTGAAGTGGAAGCTCTGAGAGATACAGGAGCCAGTGTGACAATGGTCGCAGAAAAGCTGGTTTCTCCAGAGCAGGTCTTACCTGGTGTCTTCCACCAGGTGACTTATGCAGATACCAGAACCAAACTCCATCCCATGGCTATGGTGAGTCTGGAATGGGGAGGTGTGACTGGCCCTAAAAAAGTAGCTGTAGCTCCTGCCCTCCCAGTAGAGTGTCTACTGGGGAATGATCTTGAAGCATCTGAGTGGTCAGAAGTGGAAAGAAGGGTCCATGCACAGATGCTGGACCTCCCTGAATGGGTGTGTGCTGTGACCAGGTCACAGGCGGCACAACAGGGGAATGCTGGACACTTGGACCCTGGAACAATGGGCCAAGCCTCCAAGAAAAAGAGAAAAGGCACTGGGTCTGGCTTGCCAGCCCCAACAAGTACAGAGGGTCAGGAAGAATCCAACCCTGAGGGGGAGGATCTGAACTCTGAGGGAGGGACACCTTCCCTGCAAACTCTGCCTGACTTGGCAGAACTGCAAGGGGCAGGTGGGCCCACCAGAGAAGATTTGTGCCAGGGACAAAGAGAGTGTCCCACTCTTGAGGGCCTGAGGCAGACTGCTGCCAGGCAAGAACAAGGGGATACCAGTGGTACCCACAAGGTTTACTGGGAGGATGGAGTTCTCTACACTGAGGCAAGGGCCCTTAAAGAAGGGGCTACTAGGAGAGTAGTGGTCCCCCAAAAGTATAGAGAATTCCTCCTTACCTTAAGCCATGATATCCCCTTAGCTGGTCATTTGGGACAGACCAAGACCTGGAGCAGGCTGGTCAACCATTTTTATTGGCCCGAAATGTCAGAAAAAGTCAGGGAGTTTTGCAGCTCCTGTGTCACCTGTCAAGCCAGTGGCAAGACAGGGGGCAAGCCAAAGGCTCCCTTGATTCCACTGCCAGTGGTTGGGACTCCCTTTGAGAGGGTGGGGATTGACATTGTTGGTCCCCTAGACCCACCAACTGCTTCAGGTAACAGGTACATTGTGGTGGTAGTGGACCATGCCACCAGGTACCCTGAGGCAATACCCCTCCGGACAGTCACTGCTCCCACAGTGGCTAGGGCCCTACTTGGTGTGTTCACCAGAGTGGGATTCCCAAAGGAGGTGGTCTCAGATAGGGGCACAAACTTTATGTCAGCCTATCTGAAAGCCATGTGGGAGGAGTGTGGTGTTACTTATAAGTTCAGCACACCCTACCATCCACAGACCAATGGTCTGGTGGAAAGATTCAATAAGACCCTGAAGGCATGATCATGGGTTTGTCTGACAAACTCAGGAGGAGATGGGATGTCCTCCTCCCATGCCTGCTGTTTGCCTACAGGGAGGTGCCACAGAAGGGGGTTGGATTCAGCCCCTTTGAGTTACTGTTTGGGCACCCTGTAAGAGGCCCATTGTGCTTGGTGAGAGAGTCTTGGGAAAAGCCTCTCAAGGAATCCAAGGAGAATGTGCTGGATTATGTACTAGGCCTGCGGTCTCGCATGGCTGAGTATATGAAGAAGGCAAGCAGAAACCTGGAGGCCAGTCAGGAGCTCATGAAGCTCTGGCATGATCAAAAGGCTACCATGCCTGAGTATCACCCAGGACAGCTGGTGTGGGTTTTGGAGCCCATGGCTCCTAGGGCACTACAGGCCAAATGGACTGGGCCCTATCCAATCCTAGAGAAAAAAGGTGAGGTCACCTACTTGGTGGACCTTGGCACCCCCAGGAATCCTCACAGGATCCTACATGTAAACAGGATGAAACCCCACCAGGACAGGGCAGACATGACCATGCTGATGGTCACTGATGAAGGGAAGGAGGAGGAGGGTGAACCTCTGCCAGACCTCCTGTCCTCAAAGGAAAAAGATGGGTCAGTGGAGGGAGTGGTACTCTCTCCCAAATTGACAGATCAGCAACAACAAGACTGTAAGCAAGTCTTGGGACAGTTTGCTAGTCTGTTCTCCCTGACCCCTGGACTCACCAATTGGTGTGTCCATGATGTTGACACTGGTGACAGCTTGCCTGTCAAGAACAAGCTGTACAGGCTGTCTGACCAGGTCAAGACCAACATCAAAGCTGAAGTGGCTAAGATGTTGGACCTGAAGGTAATTGAGCCCTCTGATAGTCCTTGGTCCAGTCCAGTGGTACTGGTGCCCAAAGCTAATCCCCAAGGTGGGAAGAAAGAATTAAGATTCTGTGTGGACTACAGAGGTCTAAATGCAGTCACTAGGACTGATGCTCACCCCATACCTAGAGCTGATGAGCTCATTGACAGGTTGGGGGCTGCCAAATTCCTGAGCACATTTGATCTGACCTCAGGATATTGGCAGATTGCCTTAAGTCCAAGAGCTAAGGAGAGGTCAGCATTTTCCACACCAGAGGGCCACTTTCAGTTCAAGGTGATGCCCTTCGGGATGAAAAATGCTCCTGCCACCTTCCAATGGTTGGTGAATAGAGTCCTATCTGGGTTGGAATCTTTTAGTGCAGCTTATCTGGATGATATAGCTGTATTTAGTTCCACCAGGAGGGACCACCTGGTCCACCTGAAGGAAGTGCTTCAGGCCCTGCTTCAAGCAGGCCTGACTATCAAGGCAAGCAAGTGCCAGATAGGGCAAAGTTCTGTTGTGTACCTGGGCCACCTTGTTGGTGGAGGCCATGTACAACCTCTCCAGCCCAAGATCCAGACTATCGTGGATTGGGAGGCTCCAAAAACCCAGACTCAGGTCAGGGCCTTTCTTGGCCTGACTGGGTATTACAGGAGGTTTGTTCAAAAGTTTGGGACCATAGTGGCCCCTCTAACTGAGCTTACCTCCAAGAAACAGCCCAAGAAGGTCATTTGGACCCCAGAGTGTCAAAAAGCTTTTGACACCCTAAAACAGGCTATGTGTTCAGCACCAGTGTTACTGGCCCCTGACTATAGCAAGGAATTTGTAGTGCAAACAGATGCTTCAGAGGAAGGGATTGGGCCATGATCACCCAGTTGCCTTCATCAGCAGGCGACTACTCCCCAGAGAGAAAAAATGGAGTGCCATTGAGAGGGAGGCCTTTGCTGTGGTTTGGTCCCTGAAGAAGTTGAGGCCTTACTTGTTTGGCACTCACTTCCGTGTACAAACTGACCACAGACCTCTCAGATGGTTGATGCAGATGAGGGGGGAGAACCCAAAACTGTTAAGGTGGTCCATTTCCCTACAGGGGATTGACTTCACAGTGGAGCACAGACCTGGGACTGCTCATGCCAATGCAGATGGCCTTTCCAGGTTTTTCCACTTAGCTGATGAGGACTACCAGGGTGTAGGTTAGTACCCATCACCTTTCATCTGGGGGGGGGGGGCAGTGTAGGAAAGTCCTTTTTTTTTGCCTGATCACCCCCACTCTTTCTGGATAGGTACTGGTGGTTACTGACTCTTGGCTGTGCCCTGGGTACTGCTTACCAGTCCCAGGGCCAGTGCTCTGTGTAAAATGGATATGCAAATTAGGCTAATTATAATTGGTTAAGTTAACCTACCTATAAGTCCCTAGTATATGGTAGGGCATGTAGGTTTAGGGACCACAGCATAGGTGGTGCACACCTAGGTGCACTGCTGAGGTGCCCAGTGTCATTTTAAAAGCAAGCCTGCCTTGCTGGCTGCTTTTAAATTAAAGTTATATGCAAATTCGACTTTGGAATTAAAGGTACTTCCAAAGTCTTAAACTACCTTATTTTTACATATAAGTCACCCCTAAGGTGTGCCCTATGTGCCCCTAGGGCTGGGTGCCATGTAACTATAAGCAGGGACTTTATAAAAATAGATTTATAAGCCCTGGTGAGGTAAAAACAGCCAAATTCGTTTTTCCCTCATTGAAGTAAATGGCCTTCATAGGCTAGAATGGGCAGACTTTATTTTAAATTTTAAAGTCTCCTTAAATGTTACATACCAAGAATTTGGTATCAAATTGATTGTTGTAATAAATCCCACAACTTCCAGTTGTTTGATTTAATATAACTTGTCCAGGTAAAAAGTTTAGACTTTACCTAAAAAGTTGCCAATTTCAGTTCTGCATTGTTTTTGCTGCTGTGCTCTGATTGGCCAGCCTGCAGCAGCTTCTGCCAGGCTGCCTTGATTAGGTGTGAAGTGGCCAGGCTTCACACAAAGGAATGTGCTTGGGGGAGAGAATCTCCCCTCAGCAGATGGTGAGGCAGGAAGGGGGAGGGCTGCCAAACTGGTCTTCAAAGGCAGAGAAGGACATTTGCAGCACCCAGCAACACCCCCACATCCTGCAACCCCAGACAATTAGGTGCCCCCTTAATTAGATTAGGAGAGGGCAGGAGAGGGGTGTGTTTATGATTTTTAGCCACACCAGTGGGTGGGCTCAGCCAGATCTATCCTCCAAAAATCAGATTCATCCATTTTGGATTTTTAGAGACTGTTGCCTTCTGGGATGGATTTTTGCCACACTTCCCAGGAAGTGGTCATCACAGGGGGACGACCCTGTCCCTGATTGGAGAACCAGGACCCCCCTGCTTTTCACCCAGGAGCAAGGATAAAAGTGGCAGACTTGCACCCACACCTCAGATCCCCACCAAATTTCAAGAAGAAGGAACTACAAGGAGAAGAAGGACTGCCCTGCTGGACCCCTGGCCTGCACCTGGACCCTGCACTCAGAAAGACTGCACCAGCTGCACACTTGGGCTTCACCACAAGAAGGACTTTGCCTAGCTTCAACTGGTTCAAGGAGGGACTCCCTGTTTGCTACAGGTGAAAAATTGCTATCCAGAGTCCCCTGCAGCAACTCCTGAAAAAGTGACCAGCTGACCACTGTCCAGTGGCCAAAAAGGAGTTTGTGCCAGGTGCATTCTGGGAGTTGAAGTCCGCACTTCCCAAGGACCATCACAGAACTTCTGGACCCTCGGGGTGAGCTGTGGACCCCAAAAGAACCTTAAAAGAACATCTGGGTGAAGCCCCAGAAGTTTGGAAAAGATTGGAGAATTTTTGAAAAAAAGCTCCATAAAGTGACCGACCCGATGCGGAAATTCTAGCCGGCTTGCCTCAACCGCGACCTGGCCTGACTACGTGGTTCGTCCCGGTAAAGAAAAACATCCAAAAAAGAGACTAAGTCCGAAGGTAAAAAGTTGACCGGGACCTCCCAGCCATCGTATCCGAGAAGGGCTCCACGGACATCGGATCAAGATCCAGGTTTACCCCGGTCGAAGGATTTTCATCTCGAAAAAACGACTAAGTCCGAAGGTAAAAATCACCACCGAGGAAACCAACTTCGCGTATCCGGACAAGGGCTCCAGGAGGTCGGATCCAACTGGCAGGTTCGTCCCGGGGAAGAAAAACATAAAAAAAGAGACTAAGTCAGAAGGTAACTTTTTAACCGAGGCCTCCCGCGACTTGTAGCCGAGCAGGGCTCCATCGCGGTCGGCCTGAAAGTTTGACTTTGCCCCGGTCCTGGTGCAACCAGATGACCCGATTGGCGCTTTTTGTTTCTAAGCGCTAGAAAATAATAATACTTTAAAAATTCATATCTCCGGTTCCCCTGAACCGATTTTAATCGTTTTTGTGTCATTTTAAAGATAAAAATATAAGCTATTTTTATAAATTGGTTTTGGATTTTTAAACTGTTTCCTGTGTTTTATTTAATTACTGTTTTGTGATATTTGAATGCTTTACACTTTGGGCCTCATTATGACCCTGGCGGTAGAGAACCGCCAGGGCCAACGGGGGCGGGAGCACCACCGACAGGCCGGCGGTGCTCCCTTGGGCATTCAGACCGCGGCGCTTTGGCCGCGGTCAGAAAGGGAAAACCGGCGGTCTCCCGCCGGTTTTCCACTGCCCCTAAGAATCCTCCAAGGCGGCGCAGCTCGCTGCGCCGCCGAGGGGATTCTGACAATCCTTACCGCCATCCTGTTCCTGGCGGCTCGCCCGCCAGGAACAGGATGGCGGTAAGGATTGTCGTCGGGCCCCTGGGGGCCCCTGCAGTGCCCATGCCAATGGCATGGGCACTGCAGGGGCCCCCGTAAGAGGGCCCCGCTAGTATTTCACAGTCTGCGTAGCAGACAGTGAAATACGCGACGGGTGCAGTAGCACCCGTCTCACCTTCCCACTCCGCCGGCTCGATTACGAGCCGGCATCCTCGTGGGAAGGGAGTTTTTCCCTGGGCTGGCGGGCGGTCTTTTGGAGACCGCCCGCCAGCCCAGGGAAAAACTCATAATACCCTCCGCGGTCTTCTGACCGCGGAGCGGTATTATGGAGGGCGGCATCCTGGCAGGCGGCCTCCGCCGCCCACCAGGGTCGTAATGAGGCCCTTTGTCTCCTAAGTTAAGCCTTCACGCTCGATGCCAAGCTACCAAGGGTAGAGCTGGGATTAATTTACTGAGACCTAACTGTACTTATGTGGAGGTTTATGGCTTGTTGCTAGGTGTAGGTACCTACCTGCCCTACCAATAACCCATTTTCCAACATTAAAGAACACACGTTTCCCGCCTGAAGCGTGAGACTTTGCACTCTGCACCCGATGCCCCCAGCTCGACTTGTGGAGAACCAACACTACAGGGAGGACTCCCCGGCGACTGCGAGCCCGTGAGTAGCCAGAGTTGACCCCCCTGAGCCCGCACAGCAACGCCTGCAGAGGGAATCCAGAGGCTCCCCCTGACCGCGACTGCCTGCTTCAAA
This sequence comes from Pleurodeles waltl, assembly GCF_031143425.1. Classification (NCBI taxonomy): domain Eukaryota; kingdom Metazoa; phylum Chordata; class Amphibia; order Caudata; family Salamandridae; genus Pleurodeles; species Pleurodeles waltl. The sequence goes on along the minus strand of NC_090444.1, from coordinate 58,498,001 downwards.
GAACCCGACGCCTGGTAAAGACACTGCACCCGCAGCCCCTAGGACCTGAAGGATCCGACCTCCAGTGCAGAAGCGACCCCCAGGTGGCCCTCTCCCTTGCCCAGGTGGTGGCTAATCCGAGGAGCCCGCCCCTTGCCTGCCTGCTTCGCTGAAGAGACCCCTGGGTCTCCATTGAACTACATTGCAAACCCAACGCCTGTTTGCACTCTGCACCCGGCCACCCCCGTGCCGCTGAGGGTGTACTTTTTGTGCTGACTTGTGTCCCCCCCGTGCCCTACAAAACCCCCTGGTCTGCCTTCCAAAGACGCAGGTACTTACCTGCTGGCAGACTGAAACCGGGACACCCCCCTTCTCCATTGAAGCCTATGTGTTTTGGGCACCACTTTGACCTCTGCACCTGACCAGCCCTGAGCTGTTGGTGTGGTAACTTTGGGGTTGCCCTGAACCCCCAACGGTGGGCTACCTTGGACCCAACTGTGAACCCTGTAGGTGGTTTACTTACCTGCAAAACTAACAAACACTTACCTCCCCCAGGAACTGTTGAAAATTGCAGTGTCCAGTATTAAAATAGCTTATTGCCATTTGTGTGAAAACTGTATATGCTATTTTGCTAATTCAAAGTTCCTAAAGTTTCAAGGTGAAATACCTTTCATTTAAAGTATTGTTTGTAAATCCTGAACCTGTGGTTCTTAAAATAAACTAAGAAAATATATTTTTCTATATAAAAACCTATTGGCCTAGAATTGTCTTTGAGTGTGTGTTCCTCATTTCTTGCCTGTGTGTGTACAACAAATGCTTAACACTACCCTCTGATAAGCCTACTGCTCGACCACACTACCACAAAATAGAGCATTAGAATTATCTCTTTTTGCCACTATCTTACCTCTAAGGGGAACCCTTAGACTCTGTGCATGCTATTTCTTACTTTGAAATAGCACATACAGAGCCAACTCCCTACAATGTTGATTTGAAAAGTGTTTGGGGGACAAAGCATTGGCAGACAAGGTGTAGAGAAACTTTGTTTAGGGCATGTCTCATTCCAGTCCAAATGGTCTTTTTAAATGAAACAGTACAACAGACTAGCTGTTTGGGCTTAGCAACAATCAGAGAATTGAATGTGCCTAGTATACCTGTCCCTGCAAACATTAATAACTGGCAGGAATACATAAATGCCACCTTTAGTGAGCTTACAGACTGGGTCCAGAATGGTACATTTAACACTTCATTGACACGTCCGGGCGGGTGGTTATTGTGGCCTATAGACACCAACGGGTGTCATCAACGTTTTGTTGGGTTGGACACTTGAAAGAGGTCTTTCTTAGCGGTAGTGAATGCAAGACTTCAGTCAGCCATTCGATGATTTGTAAGCAGTTGTCCTTGCATGGGGCATGTAATGCCTCGGTTGCGAACTTGGCTTGCTATCTGAAGGGAGTTCCGGTCCCCTTGATTAAACGCACATTCCAGGTGCTTTCAAACGGCAGCTACGTCCTCCTCAATAGTGAAGACTGTTGTGGCATGCGGGCCGGAATAGTTTACGTTGTTTCGGTCACCAAGGTCGTTACTTGCGGGAATGTGTTGTTTTCCCCCACTAAATTAAGGGAGGTAGCGGATATCTGGCCTCACATTGCTACTTCCAAGGTGAATTTCGACATGTTAAGTAGACTAAAGGCTTTATTGTTTCAGAAGCATGTGGCCCTTACATCTGCATGCGAGACCTACGCACTTCAGGTGGCAAGGTCATCAGCAGAAATACAGTCCCTGTTAAATACAAATTTTCCGAGCAACTTTGGTGAACTCGTGGGACATATATTTAATGCGTCCAGCATGGCTGGATTAGCACATTTTTTCAAAACCGTTGGTGTTGGTTTCATTCGAACCTTCTCTTGCATATTTGGTTCATACCTTCGGCTATTCATTCAATTTTTGGGAGCATTTTTGGGGGATTTCCGATAACTTTGGCTTTATTAGCTGACATTTTGCTATTGCTGTTGTTTTTTCGCCATGGCTCTCCCGCCGCAACAAGGACGAATGTGGGAGCTCCCATCAGCACAGCTGTGTCGTGAACGCATAATGTAGCACTTTGGAGCAACACTCCTGGAACATTTGGGGTGTGACTGGTCTGCAGCCCGTGTTTCGGTGCCGTTGGTGCTCTTTTGAACATGCACTAGACGTCTGTCTCTCACAGCAACGCCCCCCAGTGGTTGATGCTGATCTGTTGATGTTCCCGATGAGGGCTCATTATCAGACATGCGCGCTGCAGCTGCGTTTGCTTTGTGAGGCTGATTACGAGATACCCTTCCTGGAGGAAGTTGATATTAACTCGTTTACGGACTCTGTACAGGATGCTGCCTTGGTTGACACTGGGGCTTTGGAACACACCTGCTCCTTGATAGTCTTTGGCGTGGATTTTTCGGTCTTGTCATCTGCCCAAGTGGAGAACCTCCTGCTTTCCATAACCACTGCTTAAATTGGATCTGTTCTAAATTAACACTGTCACATGAATTTGGCTCTTAGCCACATTCTTATTTTTAAATTGAGGATTAGTGTGCTTTGTTGTCCTCTTGGCTTTTTGAAATTCTGTAGGTTTTTTAATTGTGTTTTAGCTTAGGGCATTTTTTAGCTTTGAATTGAACGACTTTCTACCGACAAGGGGAAGGTGTAGTGTAGCCATTTTTAATGTAGCTTTATGCGCGTTTGCTTAACGTATTAGGCCTCTGTGCACTTTGCCCTAGATGCATTTTATTTAGCCTCGCACTGTTATTTTACAATAACCAGTTTCACGGTCTTGTTTTATTTTCCTTCTATCACACTGTTTATCTTACTTCAGCACTGAGTTCGCAAACAATACATTCTTGCTCACTCTGTGCTTCAGTCAAGGATACAGTCTGGTACATTGCCGATAGATGTGGTAGACATTTAGGTGGTCATTCTGACCCTGGCGGTCTTTGACCGCCAGGGCGGAGGACCGCGGGAGCACCGCCGACAGGCCGGCGGTGCTCCAATGGGGATTCCGACCGCGGCGGTAAAGCCGCGGTCGGACCGGCACCACTGGCGGGGTCCCGCCAGTGTACCGCCGCCCCATTGAATCCTCCGCGGCGGCGCAGCTTGCTGCACCGCCGCGGGGATTCCGACCCCCCCTACCGCCATCCAGATCCCGGCGGTCGGACCGCCGGGATCCGGATGGCGGTAGGGGGGGTCGCGGGGCCCCTGGGGGCCCCTGCAGTGCCCATGCCACTGGCATGGGCATTGCAGGGGCCCCCGTAAGAGGGCCCCTACATGTATTTCACTGTCTGCTGCGCAGACAGTGAAATACGCGACGGGTGCAACTGCACCCGTCGCACAGCTTCCACTCCGCCGGCTCGATTCTGAGCCGGCTTCATCGTGGAAGCCTCTTTCCCGCTGGGCTGGCGGGCGGTCTGAAGGCGACCGCCCGCCAGCCCAGCGGGAAAGTCAGAATTACCGCCGCGGTCTTTCGACCGCGGAACGGTAATCTGACGGCGGGACTTTGGCGGGCGGCCTCCGCCGCCCGCCAAGGTCAGAATGAGGGCCTTAGTCTTTATGGTTCGTAGACGGTACACATTCTTACGCAGGAACATCGGGGTGTTAGTTCACATCAATAGTATAAAAGCACTTTCTAGTTCCAGTACACGTAAGAGGGAGATTCCGACCAGGAACCCACAACTAGACGCTGACTGCCCTGTTGCAGATGCTGATCCCGATCACAGGCCTTTCTTTGCTCAGGTATGAGGATCAATGTCCTCCTGGGGGAACCTGAAAGGCAGGCTTAGAGCTTAACATGCTGTGCTCAAAATAGAACTTAGAAGAGAGAACGTAAATATATTTGCACTATGATAGCGTTATTCTTATGTTTCACTCTCCTCGTTACTATTTCAATCCTACTGTGTTGTATGGTTCTGGTTATTGCAGCTCACCCCTTGTTATCTAAAATTCAGTTGTTTTATTAAACTAATCTTTAAAACTCAAACTGCCTTTGTCATTTATATATGAGACCACACTGTGTATGAGAGAACTGGTTGGGATCTGAGTGACCACGACTTCCCTGGGATGCACTAAGATGTCTCTTCCCTTTGGGAGAGATGAGGCACTGCTAGTTAGCCGGAGCTCAACCCGGATTTGGGGTGACAAGGGTCCTTCGCCGTGGGTTAGACTTAGTCCCCCACACTGTGAACGATCTTGCCGCCCAAAAATCCAGTAGTCTCATTAGGATAATGAGAGCATACACAACAGCCTGGTTCATGTACAAAATCTCCGCAAAGAACCGCAGAGGAGGAGATGCGTGGAAACAAAGGGGGTGTGCGTTGACTTATTGGGCCTCACACAGGAATGTGTCATTTAGTTTTCACACAGGGATGGCTGTGCGTCGATTTCTGGCACTCGGTTGTGCATCCTCTTCAGGTTGCGGGGTTTTCAGTCGCCCCGGAGATGATGCGTGGATTTCCTGCGCTGACAGGATGAAGTCACGGGGCTGCATCGATGTGGTGGGTGTTGCGTGGAAATTTCTACCGCCTGGCAGGCGCTGCTTCGATTCCTCTCTATAAGTTGGGCTGTGTTTTTCCACTGGCGCTGTGCCGATCTTCTTTCGCCAAGTCAGGCTGTGTCGTTCCGGTTCGGCGTGCTGTGAATTTTTCACTGTGGTGCAGGCTGTGCGTTGTTTCTGGCAGGCTGGAAGTCTTTTTGGTCTTGAGAATTCAGGGAACGGGAGGCAAACTCTATCTAAGCCTTTGGAGAGCACTTCTCACCACAGCCAGAGAGCAGCAAGGCAGCAGGGCAACAGCAAGGCAGCAGTCCTTCACAGAAAGCAGTCAGGTGAGTCCTTTGGGCAGCCAGGCAGTTCTTCTGGGCAGGATGCAAGTTCTGGTTCAGGTTCTCTTCTCCAGGAAGTGTCTGAGTTGGTAGGGACAGAGGACCTGTTTAAATACTTAAGTGTGCCTTTGGAGTAGGGGAGACTTCAAAGAGTGACTTAGAAGTGCACAAGGTCCCCAGTTCAATCCTGTCTGCCAGGGTCCCACTAAGGGGTGTGGCAGTCCTTTGTGTGAGGGCAGGCTACTGTCCTTAGACATGCAAGTGTCAGGCCCTCCACCCTCCCAGCCCAGGAAGACCCATTCAAAATGCAAATGTATGCAGGTGAGGCTGAGTATCCTGTGTTTGGGGTGTGTCTGAGGTACTGCACAAGGGAGCTGTAAACTAAACCCAGCCAGACGTGGATTGTAAGGCACAGAAGTATTTAAGTGCAGAGAAATGCTCACTTTCTAAAAGTGGCATTTCTCAAATAGTAATATTAAATCCAACTTCACCAGTCAGCAGGATTTTGTATCCCCATTCTGGCCATACTAAATATGACCTTCCTAGTCCTTTCAGATCAGCAGCTACCACTCAAACAATATATGAGGGCGGCATCTATGTTAGCCTATGAAAGGAGCAGGCCTCACAGCAGTGTAAAAACGAACATAGGAGTTTTACACTACTAAGACATGTAAACTACAGAGCTACATGTCCTGCCTTCTGCCTACACAACACCCTGCCCTGTGGGTTAGCTAGGGCATGCCTTAGGAGTGACGTATATGTAGAAAAAGGGAGGTTTAGGCTTGACAAGTACTTTTAAATGCTAAGTCGAATTGGCAGTGAAAATGCACACACAGGCCTTGCAATGGCAGGCCTGAGACAAGGTTAAGGAGCTACTTAAGTGGGTGGCACAATCAGTGCTGCAGGCCCACTAGTAGCATTTAATCTACAGGCCCTGGGCACATATAGTGCACTTTACTAAGGACTTACAAGTAAATTAAATATTCCAATTGGGTATGATCCAATGTTACCATGTTTAACAGGAGAGAGCATATGCACTTTAGCACAGGTCAGCAGTGGTAAAGTGCGCATAGTCTTAAAACCAGCAAAAACATTATCTAAAAAGTGGAGGGAGACAGGCAAAATGTTAGGGGTGACCACCCTAAGGCTGTCAGGTCTAACATGTGGCCACCCCAGCTGAAAGTGGGGAGAGCTAACCAACCTCCTGGAAGCTATCACCGCTAACGCAGAAGTATCTGGAGAGACCATCAGCATTGGCGTGGTCAATCCCTGCGTGATGCTCCACCGTAAAGTCCATCCCCTGTAGGAAATGGACCACCTTAAGAGTTTAGGATTCTCACCCCTCATCTTTATGA